>NC_041383.1:477785373-477840163 GCF_002162155.2 Triticum dicoccoides | reverse complement strand
TAAGTCCTATCTTGCACAGAAATATCATTATGTTCCTATAAACTAAAGGGCCCCAAAGATTTCGTTTTTTTATAAAATTCCTGTAAACTAGAGAAAACCTTATATAAATTCATTTGTACTCTCGTTGTTTTAGGCTCCAACGACATGCACACAACTCAAAACGGTAGCCATTCAATCTTCAGTTTTCCAGTCCAAGTTAATAATTGCGTGGCACGTGAATTCCTACTCGAAGATTAGATTCCAAGGATGATGGTTAAAAACACATGATAGCCGTGCATATATAGGACCCTTGACTACATGCGCCATTAACGGACTAGATCATCCTACCTTTTTTCTTGCTAAGAGCATTTATAGTGGTCTATATCCTTGCTTGTGGCATTTTAAAAATTTGAGAAATCAACACTTTCTTTTGAATGTGAGTACATAGGCACATACACTCACCCCTATGAACACATTATTGTGCACCTTATCCCTATGAACACATCCGAGATACTGAGCCGGCACATCATCTTGACATTGACAAAATCTCCATAAATACCGTCGTAGTTAATGGAAACGTTTCCTCTCCCTGAATGCGCGTAGTCAAAAATCCCAAAATAAATTCAACAAAATAGGGCCACCAATGTCAAGGCTAAGACTTGAATACCCAACTATCTAGACTACACTTTGATACACTGTGTCTGTATGTGCTTGTACTCCAGTACAGTAGTTAACTTGCGGTTGGGTGACACGTCAGCGCGTCTCCTACCCACCGTCACCTTTCCCGTGCCCCACCAAACTTCCGGCGAGCGCCACCACTATCCATCCACGAAGATTCCACACGGGAGCCAGGAAAGGAGACGCACGTACGCGCGCGCGCGCTCACGATCACGCACCCTGACCCCACATGCAGCCGCCCGGCAGGCACCGTCGCAAGCCGCCGCGGGCAACCATCGGATCCGAGAAGCGAAACCTCCCCCGGCATCAGCACCATTCGCCCACTGACAGCACGGACCAGAGCACCGGGACCCAGTCGTCAGCGATTTCCACCCCATCAGCCGCACGTGGACCCGCGGCGTCGCCGTCGCGGCAGCTGCCTGCCACCCACTCGCAGGCAGTAACTTCCCACGCATCCCGCGATATCCATTTCTTTTTCTCTCCGAAAAAATATCCCCCCCACTTTTGTCTACTCCACCACTCTTCTTTCTCCTCCTCCTCCTCCCCCCCTCGCCTAAAGCGTCGTCGTCGCGTCGGCTCCTACCCCGCGCCTTCCTCGCTCGCTCGCGCGCGCCTGCCCCCCTCCCCCTCCCCACCGCTCCGGCTCGACGGCACGCTCGGCGCCGACGGGGCCCCACCTACCGCGATGCCTGTGCCAGGCTGGTTTCGCGGCAAATTGAGGTCCAGGTCCAAGCCCAAGCCCGGCGCCGCGGCCGTCTCCTCCGCCGCCTCCTCCCCCTCGCGCAAGTCCGTCGACCTCGACTACCCGTCCCCGTCCCCGTCCCCGACCCCCCGGGCGCGGGAGAAGGCCCGCAGCCTCGACTCGCCGGCCGCGCGCCATGGCCGGGGCGGCGCCGAGTTCCAGTACAAGCTCCCGGTGCCCGTGATTAGCCCGGACCCACTATGCGAGGAGGCCACGGATGTGGCGGGCTGCTCTTCGGCCTCGGGCTCCAGCGTGTGCTCTTCGCCGGATGACGCGCCGGATCACCACGTGTCTAGGTATGCGGCTGATCGCCCGATGGTTATGGCTTACCTGCGAATTTGCTGCAGCCTGGAGTCTGCTGCCCTGCTCACCCGTTCAATTTTCACGTTTGGGGTGAAGTTGAAGCTGAATTTGGGGTGACACTGTGATTGAATTTGGGGGAATTGCGGCTTACTCGAAAGGTAGAGGCGTCAGGTTTAGTGTGAATGGTTAGTGGTCTTAGCAACTTTTAATAGGGAAATTCGAGTCAAAATGCAGAGTTAGAGACTCGGAGCCAACAGTGTGACTTCGCACCAACTTCTCCTGTTGACCTCTTCCGTGGTCGTTGCACTTCTACAATTGTAAGCCACTTCATTTGTTTTTGGGTAAAATATGTACACCTAGTCCTAGGCGGGGTGACTACGGATGCCAAGGCGTTTTATGATTTGTGATTGAAGAAATATTCGGAAAAAAGGCTGAACAACTTTACGTTTTAGTTGGAATGCAGATTATTCTGCTAACATATTGTTTATGCTTGCAGTTCTTTTTGATGTTTATGGGTAAATATCCTTTGAGTTCTGCACTCAATATGCTTCTATTCTAGTTCCAAGATCATATCTTCTGATTTGGTTACTTCAATTAGTGCGTTCTTTTATACTCCTCCCGTCCCAAAATTCTTGTCTTAGATTAGTCTAGATACGGATGTATCTAATACTAAAACGTGACTTGATACATCCGTATTTATACATATATAAGACAAGAATTTTGGGACGGAGGGAGTACTTTGTTTGGTATTGATATGTTCATTTCCAAATGATGTTTATACGTCTGTTGATGGTTCTTTGTTGCTTGGCATAATCTCCAGGTCCATGGATCCAATTGCTTTTGCCAAGGGAAGAGATATGGCATCTGACACAGCTATGATCTTAAATGAAGACAAACACTTCATGTCATGTAGTATGCCACGGGAGCATCACAAGTTCTTTGAGGCGAATGTTTCTAACATGAGGGCTCTTCATGTGCATAATAACGATGATCCTTCAACTAGCGAAGCCAGTTGTTCACGTGGCAGAATGTTGACTGAAGATATATTTGGTCCAAGAACGAGAAGCCCATCCCCTGGCCGAAAAGCCCATGCCTTTGCTGTGAATAATGTACATTCAAAAGAATTCGGGTTTAGCCCCAGGTCACCATTGAAAATGAGTGAGGGTTTGAGAAGCCCGCCTCATCCCTTGCCTCTTCCTCCAGCTCCCGGTGCTTGCCCACCTCTACCTCCATCTCCCACTGCTTGTTCACCTCTTCCTCCATCTCCCACTGCTTGCTCGCCTCTTCCTACATCTCCTACTGCTTGCTCACAGTCCCAATCACGGTGGAAAAAGGGGAAACTATTAGGGAGTGGAACATTTGGCCAGGTTTACCTTGGATTTAACAGGTATCATGGTTTTTTCATGTGTTCGTATCATTGCGATTTGATTATCATATGGAACTCAATGCATTAATGTCTTATTATATGCTACAAAACCTATAGAAAAGTATGGGATGTGCTAAATTGTTCAATATTCCAGTAGATGCCTTTATAAGTTGACATATGAGATTATGTAGCATCTACTCCCTCCGTTCGGAATTACTTGTCTCGGAAATGGATGTATCTAGAACGAAAATATGTCTAGATACATCCATTTCTGCGACAAGTAATTCCGAACGGTCTAGATACATCCATTTCTGCGACAAGTAATTCCGAACGGAGGGAGTAGCTCTCAAGGGATCATGCCTAATGTATATGTACTTAGCACACTGTTGTTTCGCTCGAATTTTCTGATGTCAAATTGTTTATATTGATTGAATGTCTTGGGGTGTTGCCTAAATGTTTGGGAAGGCAGTCTGTACAAGAACTCTTATCTCACTACCAATTATGCAGTGAAAATGGGCAGTTTTGCGCGATTAAGGAAGTGCAAGTAATTTCAGATGATCCACATTCGAAAGAACGACTCAAGCAACTGAATCAGGTTGATTATCTTATTCAGTTAACTTACTTGTCTTTCTACGCACCGCAACGGTATTTTCCTTACCTGTTTAATTGACTGAACAACATGTTATTCTTTCCGTATTAACAGGAAATAGACATGCTTAAGAAAGCATCGCACCCGAACGTTGTGCAATACTATGATAGTGATATGGTAAGTTCTATTTGATAAACCGTCTGCTCTGTCTGTGTGCAGCCATATTCGAATAATTATTTGCTCTTTGGATCCATCCAAATTTTTGATGGGATGGGCTCGTGAGAGAAAATAATGCCAAGTTTATAAAGTTCAATGAAAATTAATGATGTGGGCATTAAGGTCTCATGCACATAGAGGTAAAGTCAAGTCGGTGGGAAATTCAGTTTACTAAAGTTCACAAATGATGAATTTTATCCATAATGAAAGGTTCTTTCTGTTGCTACTGGCATTGCTCACAAAATGATGCCTTGTCTCGTAACACATATTGTGGAAATGTTGCATATATACACACAAAAATATGATAACAGGATCCACCTACGCATAAAACTACATTAACCATGCGGTAGTTAGGTTGCCTTTATACAAACATATGATATCTAAAAATGGTTAAATGAAATGATTTCATTCTGCAAAAACGATTTCATAGCTTATATGTTGCTTAGAGTTGCTGTTTTGACAAGGGCCTTGTGTGTAGATGCACATAAAAAAATGCCAGGTTACTCATTCTCACAAGGTTCACCAGGATTTTACGCTTAATGCTACCAAAGAAATGCTTGGCAATATATACACGCGCTGTAGCAATTTCCTGAATTTCTGTCCTTTGATGCACCCACAGTGACTTGTTTGACGGGAAGTTTGTGGAATTTATTCAGTAGTTTGGGAGGCTATGGAACCAATGATATAAATTCGTTGTATATCTACATGTACAAGTATAAGCATGTATGGGAGGAGAAGACCTGCAATATTCACTCATAATACAGATTCTCCAGTCTACTTCTTTAATGTTGGCAAAACTGCCACCAAATCCTAAGGGGTTAAATGCACTGGTTTTAGAATATCAGGGGTTGGTGTGATAGCTGGTTTTGTAGTTCATGAGGCAAAATTAGACACACCATCAAAGTTCAAGGTAATATGGAGTTCTTCAAAAACATTGATTGTAATTTATGTAGGCACGCTAATTGCTTTACCCGGATTATTTGACTCCCATCCACCTCTTTGGACATGCTTCTGTTTGACTTAAAGTATTTTGTTGCTTTTCCTCTCACCTGGCTTGCATATGTTTTACTCCATTTTTCTTCCTGTACTCTTCTCTCCTGGAAGGAATTTATATGATTTTGCTCTTTAGTGGTTATCAGCTTTTATTGGAAGTACATTGCCAAGTAATTGCCTGTGTTTAGACTTTCTAACCGTGTGCCTTCTCTTACAGACTGATGAGACCCTTTCAATTTATCTTGAGTATGTTTCTGGGGGCTCAATTCATAAGTTACTTAGGGAGTATGGCCCTTTTAAGGAACCTGTGATTCGCAGTTATACTGGTCAAATTCTCGCTGGTCTTGCGTATTTGCATGCGAAGAACACTGTCCACAGGTAGTATACAGCTTGTATAACTTCTACACATTACATAGGTAGTACAATAGAATAATTGATTGATACTAATTTTTCATGGCAGAGATATTAAAGGAGCAAACATACTTGTTGGCCCTAATGGTGATGTTAAACTTGCCGACTTTGGCATGGCTAAGCATGTATGCAGTTTTCCCTTTCTGCTCCCTTCCCTACGTCCATTCTCTGTGCGTAGCACTATGTTAAAAAAAAGTCTCATCTGTAAGATAGCAATCCTAGGTATTCTATTTTTAAAGAGCAGAAATACTAATGGGCACATTTTTGCTGGGAAGGAGTTCCGAGCGAATGTCCTTACAGCCGCTTGATCAAAATCAAGAGTGACATTTAAAAAAAAGTCACACTGCATTTGCTGGCAATTCTTCCCTACACATGGCAATTTTTCCTTCCGTACATGGCAAGTCCCTAACAAATGCATGACGTTTTTAGTTGTGTTGGCATGGCAGCTTTGGCGTTTGCTGGCAATTTCTCTCCCAGAGAACGTTTGCCAGATATTCGCGTCCTTTAAAGAGATAGTTGTGGTCTTTGTTAATACTACCATATGAGCCTTGGCCCAAACATGCATATACAACGAAAACACAAATTCTACACTGTATCTTCTTCTCCCCCTCCAAGCCCGTTTATCTCATTTGTTGTGTTCAAGCAGATATCATCTTTTGCTGAAATACGCTCTTTCAAAGGAAGTCCTTACTGGATGGCTCCTGAGGTGAGCTGCCTCCTTTCTTTACACTAAACCTTGAAACCGTATTCTTCATTGCTAATTGTACCCTTGTCAGTAAAGCTCTACTCAATATTGAAAACATGCAGGTTATTATGAACAGCAAAGGTTACAATCTAGCTGTTGACATTTGGAGTTTGGGATGTACAATTATTGAGATGGCAACGGCAAGACCTCCTTGGCACCAGTATGAAGGGGTATGCTTCTAAGTTGCAACTGTATTTCTGTTTCAATGTAGCCGTGACAAATTCAGGCTGACTCAATCTTCTCCAATCTGGCCTTGTAGGTAGCTGCAATATTTAAGATTGCAAACAGTAAAGATACACCTGAAATCCCAGATATTTTTTCTGAGGATGGGAGAAGTTTTTTGAAACTATGCTTAAAACGTAATCCAGCATCTCGCGCCACCGCAAGTCAGTTGATGGACCATCCTTTTGTTCAGGACCATCCAGCAGTAAGAGCAGCAAAAGACAGTGCATTGAGAAATGCATTTTCTGCTCCAGCAGATGTGAAGCATACAATGGTATAGTTAGTCCATAAACTCACTTCTTAAGTATGTGTTTGTTCTCTGGCCTTTTTCCCAATAAGAAGATAGAGGACTTTTACGGTACATCAAATCGATGTGAGCTGTCCATTTTTAGGAATCTAATGGTCATATTAGTTTATACTAGTGCGTAAAACCTGAGTAGCGGAGGATGGTAGTGCTGATTTCAGGGTCAAAACTGGAAGAGTTCAACAAATTGCGTGGCTCATACGGTAATTCCAAGAATGAAAAATGCTAGACCATTGTGTGGTAACTCTATAGACCTAGGTCTTATTCTGGTTGGATGGATGAACAATGGAAGGTGGGTCTCCGCGGCAACGACGGCTGCCGCCTGCAGGGGAAGAGCAGACTCGTGCAAGCACGCCGGCAGCCAGCGGCGAACTCATGCAGAAGTTTTGATACCAATCGTGTGACTGGACGGAGTGGACCTTTATCAGCCCATCAAACCTTATGCCCTTGATCCTTTCATGTAAAAAATAAAACAGTCCGATGTTTAAAGTAGAAAGTGTCCAATAAAAGCAATAGTTTGATGAGTCTTATTATACTATTACCACCGTCCCAAATTACTTGTCTTAGGTTTGTCTAGATACGGATGTATCTAACACAAAACTTGTCTAGATACATCTCTATCTAGACAAATCATAGACAAATAATTCGGGACGGAGGGAGTACCATTTTGTTTGTAGTAGAAGTTACTGTAAAAAAAAGCCAAAGAGAGGGTCACTTATTTTTCGAGAAAACGCAAAGGATTTGCGCTTCATTGCATTGAAAAGATGGGGGGGATTACAGTCCTCCTAGGAGGCTAGTGTTACAAGGGTCAGGTTCCCCTTCAGTGGACATCCCAGGATGTGGGCAGGACAATCCTGAGCCCCTGTGCCCCGGCTTGTGCCCAGTTTTTGGCCTCGGCCTTAATCCTATCCACTAAAGCTTCTACAGAGGGTCGCGCATTTTCAAAGACGCATTCGTTCCGTTGCTTCCATATCATCCATGGGATGAGCATGGCGATGGACTGCAGGCCTTTGCGCAGCGCGTGGGGCGTCTGCCCTTTTGTTCTCTGCCACCAGTCCATGAGCGTCGGTTCGTTGTGCGGTGGCTGTGGAGGAATGCGTGTCCAGTCCAGGATGGCGTGCCAGATTGCCTGGAGAATGGGCAGGCCAGGAGCAGGTGCTGAATTGTCTCCGGTGCCTGATCACACATGAGGCACCTTGGGTGGTGTTGCAGGCTGTGGCGCGCGAGCCGTGTCGCCGTCCAGCAACGGTCCTGGTTGGCAAGCCAGTGGAAGAACCGAACACGCGGCGGTGCCCAACTCCTCCATGTCAGTTTCCATGAGGGGCACCTCGTGGACCCATGGAACGTCGCGGCATAGCAAGATTGTGCCGTGTAAGTACCGCTGGCCGTCCACCTCCAGCGCAATCGGTCAGGCTCGTGCGTGAGAGAGACGTGCTGCACGGCCTGCCATAGCTTCAGGTATTGCCCAATCTTGTGGATCCCAAGCATCCCTTGGATGTCTCGTGCCCATGTGTTGCCCATTAGGCCCTCCGGCACCATTCTTGATTTGCGTCGCCGCTTGGGGAAGAGAGGGTCAATTATTATAGTGACCCACTGACATGAGTGCTTGACATTTGCATGAACTATTGAATTTACTTGGACTCAGTCTGGACCAATTTAAGAAATAGCTAGAAGCACTATTCTGTTTTTTTTGTCATTGTATGCAACACCAGATCAACTTTGTGGGGTTTTTGGCTTAGTTTCATAAAAGATCCTATTATGTCTGCTCTAAACGAGTTCATGAGTAATCTGTGACTTCTTTTTTGTAAAGTTCATTGCATGATTGTTGTTATTCAAGGAAAAAGGTATCATTGTTTGCTCCATTTATGCTATCTGTTCTCTGAAAGCTCACACTCCTTATGCTGCCCTCTCTCGTTGCAGTCTAACAGGGAGTTGCCATCACGAAGAAGTATTACTCCCCTAAGGGATATAGGTGTGAGTGCGCGAGATTTTACCGGATTTTCTACAACTGTCCCTTCACCCCGTACCTCGAGGTACTTAAATACTTCGCGTCCATCCTCATTTTCACCCTTCTCGTAACATCATATTTTTGTTAACAAAAAATATGTATATGCTTTAGCAGCCCTATTCCTGTGAGAACAAACATGTCTCTACCGGTGTCCCCCTGCTCAAGCCCACTGAGGCAATTTAAGCAGTCCAACTGGAGCTGCTTGCCGTCTCCGCCCCACCCAATGCTCTCGTCTGGTGCTGCGGCTTACAATTCATCAAGCTACGCGCTGAATCAGGCACGACGGATGCCGGATCCCTGGCAGGATGGCTCCTTGAAACTCCATAGTCCTTACGGTTCTCCAAAAAGGTTCTAAGGGTCTTTTGTGGAGCTTCAGCATGAAAAATGCACCCATAACATGGTAGATGCTCAGAGTTGTTCTGTCTGCAGCCTCTTGTAGCTTTGTGTTGCGGCACCGGTCTGATTTACTGTACAGTCGAAAAGGGTTCTCGAGGAAAGAGGATGTATCATGAAGATCTGTATATATATATAGGCCGTTATATCATGATGTAAATCAATACAAACCCTTATAGCAATAGGGTTGTAAACTCGCCAGTTTGCGCAAGCTCACAGTTGTTGTTAGGAGGGATCGTCGACTTTCGTGTCAGATATTGGAAATTTAGCTGGCTAATGTTCATGGTAAAACATTGGAGAAAAAGTGAATGTATATATTATGAAATCGTGTGGGTGCATCTTTCCTGTAACCGAGAACATGGTTTTTTGGATGCATCGAGCTGATGTTCGCATTCAAGTCGAAAGCCAATGACATAAAGTTGCAAAGAAAAATCCGGAGGACAGTTGTTTCTTTCTTGACAGTTATGGCACACACATAATCCTTGACCAAAGTTTCTTGCATTTTTCATTTGATGCAACCACACAACTTTTGTTGCACATCCATACGCTTTCAATTCCTCTAGGATCCAACATGTCATGATATTCTTATGTTTTTAGAATTCTGTGAACCAAAAACACCCTGCAAATTTGCCTTGAACATATTCTTTTAGAAGCTAGTGCACCGATAATTACAAATTTTGTTTCTTTGTTATTTTATTTAAAGACAGGCTTGGTGTAGTGGTGAAGTACTTCCCACCAAGAGCTCCTTTGGTTTGACAGAGCTTCATTGCATTGCACTGTGCATGTGTAGGGTAAGGCTTGCCTCGTATAATCCTTCCTCAGACTCAGCTAGTATGTAAGTTTCTAGCACTGGTCTGTCCTTTTACTATTATATTTAAGGTAAAATTTATGGGTTAAAACAATAAGAATGCTAGAATTTTAGCTAGCTAGTACTAGAGCCTCTTTGATTCACATGGTTTCAAAAATAAAGAACACATGAATAGAAAAAACACGGGAATTGCAACATCATTCCCACTTGAATTTTACGGGATTAAATTGGCAGTGAAGTGTTTTTGTCTGCAAAGGAAAAACAAGGGACTCTTTGCAAGTGGAGGGAAAATTTCCTTTGAAATGTAGTGCACATAAATCTTTGGAAATGTTTCTGTAGATTTCAATCATCCGAATCAAACAACCCACATATAGTAGTAAAATTCCTAAGGATTTCAATCCTTCACAACTCCTATGAAATCCTTATAATAAAACAAACCTCTAGTGCCAGTTTGCTTTATAGTATTTCAAACAAAAAGGAGTTCGAAAAAAAAGGGGTAGGGTGTCATGGCATTGAAATCCATCGATACATAGAAAATAATGAAAGTTTGGTTTCACCACAGAAAATTCTGCGAGAGTTACCACTTCTTGCAACTAAAGGTCGTTCATAGGTAAAGTTTCTATGGATTGCAATCCTCTACCGCCCCCTAGATTCTGAAGTGGCATGGTGAGCGCGTGTGCATGTGCATCTTCAACAAATAGTGAAGATCTAGATCTTCCTAGAATAGGACGTTTGCGACCATGCAAGCAACGTTAGTACTTTGAGTGCATTAAACTCACAAACTTACAAGCGTTTCCAATGGAGAGACTTTAATGTTTTCTTCTCGACATTTTGCGATGAAAAACCTAAACTTTTTGACTTTGTTTTTTTGCGTGAGTGCGTCTTTGGGAAAAGATAAGGACTAGGTTTATGCCAATATGTTTGTGTGCATCCATGTGTGTGGGAAAACTCTATTTTGGTTACTATGGATGCAATAAAAGGATGATTTGCATTCAAACTTCTTATTTGCGACGAATTTGAGGACACTCGACATCAAACTTACAAGAGTATGCTAAAAAGTTTCAAATGAATGTCTATCATGTTATTTTTGGGGGAAAAATCGCCACTATATAAAAGTTACTATCCACACCTTTTGTATTGACAATTTTGTTTTTTTGGCCCTAGAGTAGCTCAAAATTTTCCTCCGCGAAACTTTTCACACTAGTGTAATATATTATCATGTTTGATTTCGAAAAGTTTCAAGATTCTTTTGGCTATTTTTAGATTTTTGACTCTTTTTGAAATTTCTATTTTTTTCCAGTTCAGGTCCATTGGGACCAAAGACCCTCTGGGTGTTTCCGAATAACTATATGGTTAAAAATTAATATGAATTGCTGAGTGTAGACTTTTTTTTTGAGAATACACTATAGACAGCAGGCGGTTATATATACGCGGATACACTCATCCCTACGAATGAGACCCTACCCCTATAAGCACTTCCGAGAGACTGAGCCGGCATATTATCTTGAGACTGACAAAGTCACCACAGACGCCTCGTAATCGACGGGAACGTCTCCTCCCACTGAACGCATATTGTCGGAAATCCTGAAATAAATTCAGGAATAATGCGAGCACCAGAACTTGGACCTTGATAGGTTGGGGATACCATCTACCCTCCCAACCATCCAACTACAGATTGGTTCGTGATGAGTCTAGATTCTGAAATGGCGGGGTGTTAGTTAAAACATTAGTTTGTAGCTCATGTGATAAAAAAAAACTCGGGAGATAGAGTACATCTTTAGATTTTCAAAAAGTGCTTGGTTTTCCTTTCGCAGCTCGGAAATCAACAGCAAAATCTTGAAACAATATTGAATGATTTCGAGGACTAAATTAGAAAAAAATGAATGCGGTGAGCGTGGATCGAACACGCGACCTTCAGATCTTCAGTCTGACGCTCTCCCAACTGAGCTATCCCCGCTAATATGCTTTCTACTTTGTATTTACCGTAGATAAATGGTAGACAACTTAGTTTGACAATTTTCCCAGGTTAATTAATGCAACTCCTGCATCGCAGTTTCCAGTAGCAAAACAGTTGGAATCAAAAGAATCGCCACAATACATCCGGATAATTTAATCTCTCAATTGACGCCTGCAGCTTCACAGAATTGCCACTACATAAGTTTTGCACGCTATTGAATACCATGACATTGGCAGACATTCTTGACGCAGAAACTTACAGCTTACAAGAACATCTAAATCCTCGCTAACTCTAATGAGTACCCGGCTCTGGTTCACCTGGATTTGAGCAGCTTCAGCAGCGCCCTCGCCTTGGCCTTAGCCCTGGCGCCGCACTGGCTCTGGAGCAGCAGCAGCAGCTGCGTCACCACCCCGGCGCCCACCGCCTCGCTCCGCGCCGCCCGCGACTCCCTGCACACGGCCAGCAGCGCCGCCGCCGCGTGCTCGCTCCCGTCGTTGCTCGACGACATCATGAACACGTGCCTCACGAGAATCCGCGTCGCGCCGGGTGCGCGCGCCACCGCCCTGCGGCCGGCCTCCGTCTCCGCCAGCGCCTCCACCGCCGCCAGCGCGCTGGACACGGCGCCGCCGCCCTTGCCGTACGCCCACCACGACAGGTGCCTGAAGAGCGCGCCGACCGCGCCGTGATGGATGGCGCTGCCCCGCGCCGGCTCGGCGGCGCAGACCGCGGCGATCGCGCGGACCGCGGCCTCCGAGGCGCGCGCGTCCGTGGCCGGGCCGGCGTGCTGCTGCAGGAGCGGCAGGAGCGCCTGCCACACGCGCGGCGAGGCGGCCACGACGAGCGCCAGGTCCCGCGTCGCCGCGGCCGTGGCGACGGTCTCGAGGAGGCGGCACAGGCCTGCCTTGGCCCGGCCGCTGCCTCGCCCCAGCAGCCGGACGAAGGACGCCAGGTTGTCCTCCTTCTTGAGCATGTTGAGGCAGTCGAGCTGCGGCGCAGCGGCGTTGGACGGCATGAGGCTGAGCGCGCACTGCAGCGCGAGCTCCTCCGCCTCCGCGTGGCGCTCCGCTGGCGCGGCCGGCGCGGCGTGGAAGACGAGCGGCAGGAGCACGCACAGGAACCCCAGCTGCAGCATGCACGCGCGGCCGACGTCGGACTCGGACGCCAGCGCCAAGACCTTCTTGAGCGCGCCGATCTTGGCGGCGACGGAGGTGGCGTCGGACTGGAGGCAACGCTTGAGCGCCGCAAGCGATGGATCGTCGTCCGCCGACTCCGGGAGGCTGTGGTCGGTGGCGGCGGAGAGCCAGCGCTCGATGAGGTGGCGCAGGGTGCGGTTGGGCACGAGCACGGTGGTGTCGCCGTCGCCGAGGGCCTGCATTGTGACGGGGCAGGTGCGGTGGCCGTCGGCGAGCCACCGCTCGATGCATTGACGGTCGTACGTCTGCCCCGTGCACAGCGTCACCGGGTCCGTGAAGATGTCGAGGCTGATCGGACACCGGAACAGGTGCGGCACGCTCATCTTCGGCACCCTCAGGCAGAGATCAACACGAATCCAGCAAGAAATGGAAGAAGCTACGACGCCCACACAAGAGCACGAACCCAGCAAGAAATGCCTTTGTCCAAGCAGGAAAAAGAGAAAAACAAACCACTCCACTCATACCAACCAAGAACTCATCAAGAAAACCCCCAAAAGATGGCAAACAAATCTGCAGCTCCGGCCGATCGGTGGAGAAGCCCTTGTAGGCCGCGATCGACTTATTTCGAGGAATGCGGTCACACAGAAAGCTTTCTTTAAACTCGTTGGAGGTTGGAGGCACTCACTCCCAGTCCCATGCCACTCCCATCAAGAATCCATGGCGATGTAATGTAATGGCAGCAGACGAAACCCGTGAAGTGACCGCAGCAGGGTCGGTCGTCACTGCGCGAGATGCTGGCCCCGGCCCCGGCCCCTATGGCCGTACTTGATGCAGATGATGGGCACAAGGCTGGCCAAAGAACAGGAGTCGCAGCAGCACAAGTGTCGCAGGCAGTACTGGATATGGATATGGGCTCCCTCTCTGTCTCTCTGTCTGGGAGGAGAGAGAGAGAGAGGAGGGAGAGGAGGAGCGAGGAGGACGAGAGAGGAGGAGGTGTGTGCGACGGTCATGACAAGATAAAGGCAGCCGCAGCGGCCGGAGAACTTTCTCTTTTGGTGATAGTCTTTGAAAGGGATTGGTCTGGTGATTGGACCAGTACGCCATGAGCGAGGAAAGTTGAATACTGGAAGGAAACATGGGGGCGGTCAGAGTTGGGGACCGGCCGGAATGCAATGTGCAGCTTGGAACGGCCAACTTGAGATGAGAGGCTGCAGCATTTTAAAATGGATTTATAAGCCTGTTCTGCCTGCAATTTGACTGCTGTTTTGCATATCCTGCAGCTTGCAAGGTCCGGAGAAATTTACGGGCCAAAGGATATCAACTTCTGAATTATACTGGGAAATGGGACAGGCCCAAACAGGGCTAGTGTATATGTATAATGGGTCAATGTTTCTATTTTTATCTGTGAGGTAAATCTCTTTGGTGTTACTGTCTACATGTGTGTGGCGTGGTACTGTTTGCCAACTGTGGACTATTCTGAATTCTCAACTCTTCGGTAGTAAACTTTTCCTCCCTACATGGATCAGGATTGTTCCATTTGCAGAGCATAGATTGCAGTACATTTAATGACTGTTATTTGTGTATGCTATAATGACCTCAAATTGACATTATGACAGAAACAGGACTAATCCGTTAGATCCTCCCTTTCCCATTCATTTTCGGTGAATCTGAATTTGTACTCCATTGTATCATTGTATTAATCGCCAAGAACAGTATGTTTTGGTCCAGTTTGTCAGAAAATGTTGCGATAGCAGCAACAGTTGTGCTGCAGCTCCACGACAGAGAGAGAGAATCTTTCTTAACAAGACAAAGATCAGTATACTAAAGTATGATCTGCACAGTTGAAACTAAGAAACTCCATCGGCTCCTCGAGCGACCCACTAAGAGTAAACAATGCAATTCCGTAGGTGCTAATGGCAGCTTAATGCGGCTATGACAGTGCAAAAGTCTTGGGTTACACTAGACTTTTAGGCTGTGTAGCCTGTAATGGCCAGCAGGATTGCCAGAATTAAGGGCCTCTCTAGGGCTAGGCTAGGATGGTGCCCTTGATGCGCTGATGATCATATGAGACGGGATCTAAATGAGACAAGCCAGAGGGCATGAGCACTAGTACAGTTGTCACTAGACATGTTCATTATGTAATTGCTCTTTTTGTCCTAAGGACAAAAAAAATATTGTAATACGTATATCATATATGTTGTATGTTTTAGACATGGCCGTGGGCAAAATTTTAGTTTTTGCTGGGATGGTTGCCAATATTTTGGTATGCACATACCCTCTATTTTACTCTAATTTATTTTTCATACTAACATTGCTAAAAACCCGGGCAATCAAATCATTGACAAAAATATTTGCAAGCCAAATTTTTGGTAGAGTTGTCATGGGCTCAAACCAAACACACCATATGTATGTTGAATTAATGGATTTGCTCCGAGATCCTTGTGCTTCCCCTGCCTTACCAACTTGTTGGGGTGGTTAGGGTTGCAAGGCGAAGCCGCCGGTGATGCATGAGCGAAAATAGCGATGGAACCAAGGGAGGTGAGCTTGTCTAGGTCGTTTGGATCGCAGGCGCAACCAAGTGAGAGATGTTGCTGGGGTGGCAGTAAGTTAGGAGGGGCAGGGTTGCAGTTTGGGGTGTTCATCAGAGTTGGGAGGGAAACGAGTTTTACATTGATGCTTGATCCAACAATGGATGCTAGCAAAAACACGAAGGTTGTGTAATTGAGGAGAATATGCAATAGGTTTAGTGTCACAAGCCATTGATTACATACCTGTTCATGGAGAAGACTTTAGCGGGTATGAAGTTTTTATTTAAGAAACCATCAAGAGCTTTGCCTATTCATTAAGAAAAAAGAAATTTATTTAAACACCCCCACTTATACGTCAAGTGAACTACTCTCAAAGATTGGAACAACGGGACGTCCACCTTGCACCAACTCTTGCTGCATTCAGATTGTAGCGTCACTAACCATGCATCATGACAAAGCACCTCCCCAACTGTTCATACATGTGACTCCACGGTCCACTAAATGGATTGAGAGGTCGACTAGAGAGAGGGTGGGGGGGAGGGGGTAGGAGACTACAATTGTTTAGCATAACTTCCAATTTTAGGGATAAAGTAAGTTCTCTAGATATGCAAACTACGATGGGAACAACTTATATGGCAAGAAAGCTAACACAATATATAAGTAAGAACATCAAACTAGCTAGCAAGAAAACATAACTAAAGTATGAAAAGGATAAACCAAACAAGTCAGATATGCGAATGTATCCCGAAGTTCACACTCTTTGGTTTGGTGGAAGTGTAGATCGAGTGGTTCTCTTTCAATCCTCAAAGTTTGGTGGAGTTTTGAGTGGAGGGATGAAGAGTAATCGAGATTTTAGAGTTGATAATGGTGAAGAAGGTCAAGTCAAGGATTTGGGTTGGAGGAAGGAGAAGGGTGGGTATTTATACCCCCAATGCCAAAGTGATTGTTGCTTTAGAGGGGACTCTAGGGACTTGGGGTTAAGGGTACTGGGACCCAGGGTCACCCGAGGTGATAACACCACTCCAAGAACCGAGGGTCAGAGAGCCTGGGTACTTGGGCTGTCCAGAGAGCAGACTCTCACTTCGGGATCCCAGTGGTCCCAACAATAGTTGAGAATGCCCAAGGTTTTAACCCAAAATAATGTGACACAGAGGATGACTATGTGTATATGTTTTTCATGATCTCCAAACTTCCTCAAATTGAGCTCCTACAAACCGAGGCTCTCTTTTATGTATTTAATAATATTTCAAATGTAATTTATAATTATATAGTGGCTACTAGTATAATTTGGTAGCCTTTGGGGACCTCCCCTCTAGGGGGCCTGGGATGCTCGCCCTTTTTGCCTGACCTATGGTCCGGACCCGAAAACTAGGTGATAACCCACAAGTATAGGGGATCACAACAGTTTTCGAGGGTAGAGTATTCAACCCAAATTTATTGATTCGACACAAGGGAAGCCAAAGAATATTCGCAAGTATTAGCAGTTGAGTTGTCAATTCAAACGCACCTGAAAGACTTAATATCTGCAGCAAAGTGATCAGTAGCAAAGTAGTATGGTACAATTTGATAGTAGTGATAACGGTAGCAATAGTAACAGTAACAGAAATGGTAACAGTTTTATAGTGATTGTAACAGAAGCAGCAATGAAAGTAACTTAGCAAGATCAATGTATGAAAAGCTCGGAGGCATTGGATAAGTGATGGATAATTGTGTTGGATGGCATTCATCATGTAACAGTTATAACCTAGAGCGACACAGAACTAGCTCCAATTCATCAAGTTAATGTAGGCGTGTATTCCGTATATATTCATACATGCTTATGGAAAAGAACTTGCATGACATCTTTTGTCCTACCCTCCCATGGCAGCGGGGTCCATAAGGAAACTAAGGGATATTAAGGCCTCCTTTTAATAGAGAACCGGAACAAAGCATTAGCACTTAGTGAATACATGAACTCCTCAACTACGATAATCACCGGAAAGAATCCCAATTATTGTCACCTTGGGGTATGCGGATCTTAACTCGTAATAGGTGCATATAACTTGCAAGATAGGATCAAGACCACACATATATTCATGAAAACATAGTAGGTTCAGATCTGAAATCATGGCACTCGGGCCCTAGTGACAAGCATTAAGCATAGCAAAGTCATAGCAACATCAATCTCAGAACATAATGGATACTAGGCATCAAGCCCTAACAAAACTAACTCGATTACATGATAGATCTCATCCAACCCATCACCTTCCAGCAAGCCTACAAAGGAATTACTCACTCCCGGCGGTGAGCATCATGAAATTGGTGATGGAGGAAGGTTGATGATGACGATGGCGTTAAATTCAACCCTTCAGAGCCCCAAACGGACTCCAGATCAGCCCTCCCAATGAAGAACAGGAGATGGCGGCGGCTCCGTATCGTAAAACGTGATGAATCCTTCTCTCTGATTGTTTTTCTTGGTGAATAGGCATATATGGAGTCGGAGTTAGGGTTGCCGGAGGTCCAGGGGGCCCACAAGCCTAGAGGGCGCGTCCTGGGGGTGGGGCCCCCCCTGAGCTTGTGGCTCCTAGGTGCCCCCTCTCGTATATTTTTCCACCAACATTTTTATATATTCCATAAAAAAATTCCGTAAATTTTCAAGTCAATCTGAGAACTTTGATTTCTGCACAAAAATAACACCATGGCAATTCCGCTGAAAACAACGTCAATCCGGGTTAGTTTCATTCAAATCATGCAAATTAGAGTCCAAAACAAAAGCAAAAGTGTTTGGAAAAGTAGATACGATGGAGACGTATCAACTCCCCCAAGATTAACTCATTGCTTGTCCTCAAGCAATTCAGTTGACAACCGGCATGAGCCTTAGGGTTGTCTTTAATTATTGTATGATCTGCGTGTCAATCACTAAGCGCCATGTAATTGCTTTTCTTTATTGCTATGCGTTATCAATAGTTGTAGAAGCAATAGTTGGCGAGACGACCCCGACACAACGATGGAGATCAAGGTGTCACGCCGGTAACGATGGAGATCATGTCGTTGCTTTGGATATGGATATCAAAAGCACAAGATGATGATGGTCATATCATGTCACATATTTTGATTGCATGTGATGTTTATCCTTTATGCATCTTATTTTTCTTAGAACGACAGTAGCATTATAAGATGATCCCTTCACTTAATTTCAAGATAAAAGTGTTCTCCCCGAGTATGCACAGTTGCTAAAGTTCATTGTTTCAAAGCACCTCGTGATGATCGGGTGTGATGGACTCTACGTTCACATACAATGGGTGTAAGCCAGTTTTGCACATGCAGAATACTTGGGTTAAACTTGACGAGGCTAGCATGTACAGACATGGTCTCAGAACATTGGAGACCGAAAGATTGAACATGAGTCATATAGTAGATATGATCAGCATGGAGATGTTCACCATTGAAGACTGCCCCATCTCATGTGATGATCGTACATGGGTTAGTTGATTTGGATCATGTATCACATAGACAACTTGAGGGATGTTGATTTAAGTGGGGGTTCATTAGTAATTTGATTAATTGAACTTAAATTTATCATGAACTTAGTCCTAGTAGTCTTTGCAAATCTATATTGTAGATCAATGGCCCATGCTACCGTTCCCTTGAATTTTAACGCGTTCCTGGAGAAAGCTGAGTTGAAAGATGATGGTAGCAACTACATAGACTGGGTCCGTAACTTGAGGATTATCCTCATTGCTGTACAGAAGAATTATGTCCTTGATGCACCGCTAGGTGATAGACCTACTGTAGGAGCTGATGTAGATGTTGTGGCTGTCTGGCAGGCTCGATCCGATGACTACTCGATAGTTCAGTGTGCCATGCTTTACGGCTTGGAACCGAGACTTCAAAAGCATTTTGAACACCACAGAGCATATGAGATGTTCCAATAGCTGAAGTTGATATTTCAAGCTAATGCCCGGGGTTGAGAGATATGAAATCTCGAACAAGTTCTTTAGCTGTGAAAGAACATGCGGTGCCCCCATGTTTGGTTTTGGTAATTGATGACAATCTCCATGGACTAATGGTTGCCTTGATTTATATTTGAAGGTTTTGTCCATATGCTTTTCTTGAAGTCCATGTGTTGGTTTCAAGGAGTTTATGAGTTGACCAAGGTGCTATTAAGGAATTATCCAAAGATGGGTCATGTGAGTGTTGAGCTTATTGCAAGCATGTCTTGAAGAAGAAGATTGTGTGATCATTCATGTTTACCTTCAAGGCATCATCCAAATGAAGAGAGTTGGAAAGATTCAAGGTTGATCAAGACTAAGTCAAGAGTGAATCAAGTTGATCAACTCACAAAGCGTAGAAGATGTACCGAGAGGGATCAAGTGATCCCATGGTATGGTAAGCATTGTCCATTGCACTTTGTTTACTAACCCATGGTCTATGTGAGAGTTCTATGTGGGGTTAGGTACGTGTCCATGGGCTTGCGTCAAGAGGAAGATATCATACAACCCATGGAAAGGATGACATCAAGTGGTGATCGTCATCATGATTGCCGTGTGCAAGTTCAAGTGGAGCATCATGAAGAGATCAAGTGCTTGAATCTTGCCATCCTTTGTGGTGTCAATGGTCTTGTGAAGATGTGCCGAAGAGAGGCTCACCCATAGTGGACTATGGGGGAGCAATCATCTAGTCTTCATCGAGCCAACGCAATCAAGAAAGGTGGTCCAACTTGAGGGAGTCAAGATCGTCATCATCTAGCTCAAGTGGACCATGTTCAAGGCAAAGGTTTGCCCTTGATAGGTTTTCTATTTTACCGGTTTCGTGGTGGTAGTTGGGAGACCGGGTTATAGGATCGTTTGCAGTACTATCAAGGGGGGCTCTCAAGTTGGTAGCTTGATCGTATTGTTAGTACAGAGCTCAAACCATTGCATCCTTGCATCATGTTTCTTGGTTCTTGTTTGGTTATCTTTGTGAGTCTTAGAGCTTATGGTCATCTTGATGACAAGCTTGAGTTCATCAAAAACGGAGTTCGCATGCGTCTTCTATGATGTTTTCGGTGTTGGAGATTTTACCGGTCTTATTCGAGGAAGGGTTCTCACCTTTTTCTTCTTGGCATTTTTAATTTGATTCTTCTTGTTATTTCTTTCAAGATTTTGTTATCCCTTGTCGCTAGCTTTCCAACAAACTTGGTTTCATCGAATTCGGAGTCCGTTTACAAAAGTTGTGGCAGTTTTGGTGTTCTGAAAAGGCTGCAGCGGTACTACCACAAATTGGAGCGGATGTAATTTTTTACTACCGCTCCAGAGCGGTACTACCGCGGCTCCTACAGCGGTAGTACCGCTCCGGACCAAAAACTCGTCCCAAGTCCTGTGGTGGTAGGCCCGGATGTATTTTTTTAGTACAGCTCGCAAGCAGTAGTATTGCTACCCTTTGCGGTAGTACCGCGATCCCTAGCGGTAGTACCGTGAGGACGAGCGGTAGTACCGCTCCGGCGGTTCTACTGGCCTTTTGCCTCCTCGCTGTTGTTTTTCAAAGGGGTACTACCACCCTAGCGGTAGTACCGCTCCTTGGAGCGGTAGTACCGCTCTGTGCAGGCTGTGAGCATAACGGTTGGATTTTTCCCCACCTATAAAAGGGGGTTTTCTTCCCCATTGAACCTCATCCCTTGAGCTTGTTTTCTTCTCCCATTGTTGACCTTCTTTGAGCTTGCTAACTCTCAATCCCTCCATGGATTCTTGCTAGTTTTTGAGGGAAAAGAGAGAGGAGATCTAGATCCATATTTCCACCAATCACTTTCTCGTCTATGTGAGGGGAACCCCTTGGATCTAGATCTTGGAGTTCTTGGTGTTCTCCTTCTTGTTCTTCCTCTCATCTTCCTCCCTAGCATTAGTTGCTTCGGTGGGATTTGAGGGAGAAGGACTTGGGCACTCCGTGTGCCCTTGCCATTGCATTTGGTGCATCGGTTTGAGTTCTCCACGTGATACGTGGAAGTTACAAGTTGAGAAGCTTATTACTCTTGGGTGCTTGGTACCCTTGAGCTTGTTACTCTTGGGTGTTTGGACATCCTAGAGCTTGCTCCTCTTGGGTGCCTTGGCGCCCTAGACGGTTGGTGTTGTTCGGAGCTCAATCATTGTGGTGTAAAGCTCCGGGCAAGCGTCGGGGTCTCCAATTAGGTTGTGGAGATCGCCTCGAGCAATTTGACAGGTACCGGTGACCACCCCCAAGGGTTGCCAAAGTGTACGGGTTCGGTGACCGC
This sequence comes from Triticum dicoccoides, assembly GCF_002162155.2. NCBI lineage: Eukaryota > Viridiplantae > Streptophyta > Magnoliopsida > Poales > Poaceae > Triticum > Triticum dicoccoides. The sequence continues at coordinate 477,818,562 of NC_041383.1, read as the reverse complement.
CCCCAAGGGTCGCCATTTGTATGGGTTCAGTGACCGCCCTCAAGGGTCCCTTAGTGGAATCACGACATCTTGCATTGTGCGAGGGCGTGAGGAGATTACGGTGTCCCTACTGGCTTCTTGGGGAGCATTGTGCCTCCACACCGCTCCAAACGGAGATTAGCATCCGCAAGGGTGTGAACTTCGGGATACATCATCGTCTCTGCGTGCCTCGGTTATCTCTTTCTCGAGCCCTTTACTTATGCACTTTACTTTGTGATAGCCATATTGTTCTTTGTCATATATCTTGCTATCACATAGTTGCTTATCTTGCTTAGCATAAGTTGTTGGTGCACATAGGTGAGCCTAGTTGTTTTAGGTTTTGTGCTTGAAAAATTAACCGCTAGGTTTATTCCGCATTTGTTCAATCCTTAACCTTAATTATTTTAAAGCGCCTATTTACCCCCCTCTAGGCGACATCCTCGATCTTTCAAGCTGTAAGATGGAGGAGAACAGTTCTGTCAGTGAACACATACTCAAAATGTCTAGGTACCACAACCACTTGACTCAGTTGGGAATTGATCTTCCAGTTGAGAGTGTTATTGATAGAGTTCTTCAATCACTGGCACCAAGCTACAAAGGCTTCGTGATGAACTATAATATGCAAGGGATGACGAAAACAATTCCCGAGATCTTTGCAATGCTGAAATTGGTGGAGGTAGAAATCAAGAAAGAGCATCAAGTGTTGATGGTTAACAAGACCACCAGTTTCGAGAAAAAAGGGAAAGGGAAAGGGAAAGAAAGGGAATTTCAAGAAGACCGACAAGCAAGTTGCCGCTCCCGTGAAGAAGCCCAAAGATGGACCCAAGCCTGAGACTAAGTGCCCCAAATGGTCACTGGAAGCGGAACTGCCCCAAATACTTGGCAGACAAGAAGGATGGCAAAGTGAACAAAGGTATATTTGATATACATGTTATTGATGTGTTCCTTACTGATGCTCGTGGTAGCGCCTGGGTATTTGATACTTGTTCGGTTGCTCTTATTTGTAACTTGAAATAGGAGCTGCAGAAAAAACGATGATGGGCTAAGGATGAGGTGAAGATGCGCGTCAGGAATGGTTCCAAGGTTGATGTGATCCCCGTCGGCACGCTACCTCTAGATCTACCTTAGGGATTAGTTTTAGACCTCAATAATTGTTATTTGGTACCACCGTTGAGCATGAACATTATATTTGGATCTTGTTTATTGCGGGACGGTTATTCATTTAAGTCAGAGAATAATGCTTGTTTTATTTATATGAGTAACATCTTTTATGGTCATGCACCCTTAGTGAATGGTCTATTCTTGTTGAATCTCGATCATAATGATACACATATTCATAATATTGATGCCAAAAGATGCAAAATCGATAATGATAGTGCAACATACTTGTGGCATTGCAGTTTAGGTCATATTGGTGTAAAGCGCATGAAGAAACTCCATGTGGATGGACTTTTGGAATCACTTGATTATGAAGCATTTGATACTTACGAATAATGCGGCTTGAACTACGTCGGTATTTCCCCAAACAGGAAGGGATGATGTAGCACAGCAACGGTAGGTATTTCCCTCAGTGATGAGACCAAGGTTATCGAACCAGTAGGAGAACAACACAACACCATGTAAACAACTCCTGCACACAAAGAACAAATACTTGCAACCCGATGTAAGAGAGGGGTTGGCAATCCCTCACGGGTAAAAAGATAGGTAAAATTTTAGTAGATTGGATAAATAGATCTTGCAGGAATGCGAGATAAAATAAATAAATACAAATTTCAGCAAGGTATTTTTGTGTTTTTGGATTAATAGATCTGAAAATAAAAGCAAATAAAAATAGATCTCGAAGACAAATATAATAAAGAAGAGACTCGGGGCCCAAGATTTCACTAGTGGCTTCTCTCAAGAAAAATAGCATACGATGGGTAGACAAATTACTGTTGGGAAATTGATAGTACTTGAAATAATCATGACGATATCCATGCAATGATCATTATATAGGCATCACATCCAAGATTAGTAGACCGACTCCTGCCTGCATCTACTACTATTACTCCACACATCGACCGCTATCCAACATGCATCCAGTGTATGAAGTTTATGAAAAAATGGAGTAATGCAAAAAGAACGATGACATGATGTAGACGACATCTATTTATGTAGAAATAGACCCCATCTTGTTATCCTTAATGGCAACGATACATACGTGTCGGTTCCCCTTCTGTCATAGGGATGAAGCACCGTAAGATCGAACCCATCACAAAGCACCTCTTCCCATGGTAAGAAAAATCGATCTAGTTAGCCTAACTAAACCAAAGATTCGAAGAAGAAATACGAGGCTATAAGTAATTATGCATATAAGAGATCAAAAGACTCAAATAACTTTCATGGATAAAAACATAGATCTGATCATAAACTCAAAGTTCATCGGATCCCAACAAACACACCGCAAAAAAGAGTTGCATCAAATAGATCTCCAAGAGACCATTGTATTGAGAATCAAAAGAGAGAGAGAGGAAGCCATCTAGCTACTAACTACGGCCCATGGGTCTACAATGAACTACTCACCCATCATCGGAGAGGCACCAATGAGGATGATGAACCCCTCCGTGATGGTCTCTAGATTGGATCTGTAGTTTCTGGAACTTGTAGTGGCTGGAATTGATTTCCGTCGACTCCCCTAGGGTTTCTGGAATATTGGGGTATTTATAGAGCAAAGAGGGGTGCGGGAGGCCACGAGGTGGGAATAACCCACCAGGGTGCACCTGGGCCCCCAGGCATGCCCAGGTGGGTTGTGCCCCCCTCGAGGCACCCCTCTGGTACTTCTTTGGCCCATTTGGTGTCTTCTAGTCCAGAGAAAATCACCAAAAAGTTTCGCCGCGTTTGGACTCCGTTTGGTATTGTTTTCCTGTGAAGTAAAAAACAAGCAAAAAACAACAACTGGCACTGGGCACTATGTCAATAGGTTAGTCCCAAAAAACGATATAAAGTTGCTATAAAATGATTGTAAAACATCCAAGAATGATAATATAACAACATGGAACAACTAAAAATTATAGATACGTTGGAGACGTATCAACGAACCATGGGTAAGAGGACTAAAACTCCGTTCTCGGGAACAATTGAGCGAGCTAATGACTTATTGGAAATAATACAGACCGATGTATGCGGTCCGATGAGTGTTGAAGCACGCGACGGGTATCGTTATTTCCTAACCTTCACAGATTATTTGAGTAGGTATGGGTATATCTACTTGATGAAACACAAGTCTGAAACATTTGAAAAGTTCAAAGAATTTCAAAGTGAAATGGAGAATCATCGTACCTATGATCTGATCGCGAAAGCGAATATTTGAGTTATGAGTTTGGCCTTCATTTAGAACAATGTGGAATTATTTCACAACTCACGCCACCTGGAACACCGCAACGTAATTGTGTGTTTGAATGTCGTAACCATACTTTATTAGATTTGGTACGTTCTATGATGTCTCTTACCGACTTGCCACTATCATTTTGGGGCTATGCATTATAGACAACCGCATTCACATTAACTAGGGCACCGTCTAAATCTGTTGAGACGACACCGAATGAACTATGGTTTGGCAAGAAACCTAAGTTGTCGTTTCTTAAAGTTTGGGGATGCGACGCTTATGTCAAAAGGCTTCAGCCTGATAAGCTTGAACCCAAAGCGGAGAAGTGCGTCTTCATAGGATACCCTAAAGAAACAATTGGGTATACCTTCTACCACAGCTTTGAAGGCAAAATCTTTGTTGCTAAGAATGGGTCATTTCTAGAGGAGTTTCTCTCGAAAGAAGTGAGTGGGAGGAAGGTAGAACTTTATGAGATAGTTGTACCTTGTCTCGAATTGGAAAGTAGTACATCAGAGAAAACTGCTCCCGTGATGCCTATACCAACCAGAGAGGAAGCAAATGATGATGACCATGAAACTTCAGATCAAGTTACTACTGAACCTCGTAGGTCGAGCAGAACACGTACCGCACCAGAGTGGTATGGTAATCCTGTCCTGGAAGTCATGTTGTTGGACAACGGCGAACCTACGAACTATGAAGAAGCTATGATGAGCTCATATTCTGACAAATGGCTTGAGGCCTTGAAATCTGAGATTGGATCCATGTATGAGAACAAAGTTTGGACTTTGGTGGACTTGCCTGATGATTGGCAAGCCGTTGAGAATAAACAAATCTTCAAGAGGAAGACGGACGCTGACGGTAATATCACTGTCTACAAAGCTCGACTTGTCACAAAAGGTTTTTGACAAGTTCAAGGGGTTGACTATGATTAGACTTTCTCACCCGTAGCAATGCTTAAGTTGTCAGAATCATGTTAGCAATTGCCACATTTTATGACTATGAAATCTAGCAAATGGACGTCAAAACTGCATTCCTTAATGGGTTATTAAAGAAGAGTTGTATATGATGCAACCAGAAGTTTTTCTCATTCCTAAGGGTGCTAACAAAGTGTGCAAGCTCCAGGGATCCATCTATGGACTGGTGCAAGCATCTCAGAGTTGGAATACGCTTTGATGAGGTGATCAAAGCATTTGGTTTTATACAGACTTACGGTGAAGTCTATATTTACAAGAAAGTGAGTGGGAGCTCTGTATCCTTTCTGATATTATATGTGGATGACATATTGCTGATTGGAAATGATATAGAATTTCTAGATAGCATAAAAGGATATTTGAATAAGAATTTTTCAATGGAAGACCTCGGTGAAGCTGCTTACATATTGGGCATCAAAATCTATAGAGATAGAACAAGACGCCTAATAGGACTTTCACAAAGCACATATCTTGACAAAGTTTCGAAGAAGTTCAAAATGGATCAGTCAAAGAAAGGGTTCTTCCTATATTGCAAGGTGTGAAGTTGAGTAAGACTCAAAGTCCGGCCACGGCATAAGATAGAGAGAGAATTCAAGTCATTTCCTATGCCTCAGCCATAAGCTCTATAATGTATGCCATGTTGTGTACCAGACCTGATGTGTACCTTGCCATAAGTCTGGCAAGGAGGTACCAAAGTGATCCAGGAGTAGATCACTAGACAATGGTCAAGAATATCTTGAAGTACCTAAAAAGGACTAAGGAGACGTTTCTCGGTTATGGAGGTGATAAAGAGTTTTTCATTAAGATTTACGTCGATGCAAGCTTTGACACCGATCCAGATGACTCTGAGTATCAATCTGGATATGTATTGAACATGGAGCAATTAGCTAGAGTAGCTCCATGTAGAGATTTGTAGACATAGATATTTGCAAAGTACACACGGATCTGAATGTTGCAGACCCATTGACTAAAACCTCTCTCACAAGCAAAACATGATCAAACCCCAGAACTCATTGGGTGTTAATCACATGGCAATGTGAACTAGATTATTGACTCTAGTGCAAGTGGGAGACTCTTGGAAATATGCCCTAGAGGCAATAATAAAATGGTTATTATCATATTTCCAGTTCATGATAAAAGTTTATTATTCATGCTAGAATTGTATTGATCAGAAACTTAAATACATGTGTGAATACATAAAGTACACCGTGTCCCTAGTATGCCTCTACTAGACTAGATCGTTGATCAAAGATGGTTAAGGTTTCCTAACCATAGACATGAGTTGTCATATGATAACGGGGTCACATCATTAGGAGAATGATGTGATGGACTACACCCAACCGTAAGCTTAGCATCGAATCGTTTAAGTTATTTGCTATAGCTTCCTTCATGTCAAGTATCTGTTCCTTCGACCATGAAATCATGCAAATCCTGGATACCAGAGGAATACCTTGTGTGCTATCAAACGTCACTTCACAACTGACTGATCATAAAGGTGTGTATTTCTGAGGGTGTCTGTTGGGTTGGCATGGATCGAGACTGGGATTTGTCACTCCGTTTGATGGAGAGGTATCTCTGGGCCCTCTCGGTAATAGAACATCACAAGAAGCTTGCAAGCAATGCGACTAAGGAGTTAGTCATGGGATCTTGTATTACAGAATGAGTAAAGAGACTTGCCAGTAACGAGATTGAACAAGGTATGAGATACCAAAGATCGAATCTCGGGCAAGTAACATACCGATGGACAAAGGGAACTGCATACGGGATTAACCGAATACTTGACATCGTGGTTCAACTGATAAAAGATCTTCATGGAATATGTAGGAACCAATATGGTTATCCAGGTCCAGCTATTGCTTATTGACCGGAGAGGTGTCTCGGTCATGACTACATGATTCCCGAACCCGCAAGGCCGCATGCTTAACGTTCGTTAACGCTAGTGTAGGATTGGGATATTTGATGATTGGTAACCGAATGTTGTTTGGAGTCCCGGATGAGATCCCCGACGTCACGAGGAGTCTCGGAATGGTCAGGAGGTAAAGATTTATATATGGAAAGTAGTTTTCAGGGTTCCGGAAAAAGTTTCAGTTTTTTCGGTATTGTACTGGGAAGCTTCCAAAAGGTTCCAGAAACTTCTAGAGGAGTCTGAAAGTCCACCAAGGGTTCCACCACTTCCCAAGGGTCAGCATGGGCTAAGGGTAGGTGCCCTGGACATATTGGGCCAGGCACACACAAGTCCCTCAAAGGCCCATGCAGTTGGGAAAGGTGGAAAGTCCACTTTTGTATGGAAGGGAAGGAAGAGGACTAGGATTCCACCTCCTCCCCCTTGGCTGCGCCCTAGGGTTTGGAGGGGCTGTTACCCACGCCCCTCCACCTATATATAGATGGGAGGGGGCGCCCCAAGAGGACAAAAAAGCATTTGGCGCCCCTCTCTCTCCCGTTACTCCGTAGTTCCACCGCCTCGTCCCGACGATGCTTAGCAAAGCATTGTCAGTGCTCCACCACCACCATCGCCACCACGCCGCCGTGTTGGTTGTGATCCCATCTACTTATCCTCTCCCACTTGCTGGATCAAGAAGGAGGAGACGTCATTGAGCCGCACGTGTGCTAAACTTGAAGGTGCCGTCCGTTCGGCACTAGATCGGTTGCATCGTGATTGGATCGCAAAGAGTACAACTACATCAACCGCGTTATATACGCTTCCGCTTAGCGATCTACAAGGGTATGTAGATGCTCTCCCCCTCTCATAGCTATGCATCTCCATGGATAGATCTTGTGTGCGCGTAGATTTTTTTTGTTTTCCATGCAACGTTACCCAACAGGGCGCGCCCTGTGAGCTTGTGGCTCACTGGTGCACCCTCTGGGGTGTGTTCAGTGCCACTATTTTTTATATTTTGCAAAAATGATATTAAATTTTCAGGGCATTTGGAGAACTTTTATTTTGTGGCCCTTTTTTATTGCATAGATAATTCAGAAAACAGTATAATCGGGGTATTTCCACTTTACTAATTCTAAGTAACACAAAGTAAAAAGTGGGCACAAGGAATTTGTTTACTAAATTCATCAAGTACATGCCCATCAAAAGGAATCCATTAATAAGGTCGATCAAGTATTATTAACAAATTTCTTTCGAATGACATGGAACCGAAGAATCTTCGTATAACACTAGGTTACCTCAAAGGGGATATGCATGTCCCCAACAATAAGAATTTCATATTTCTTTTTGACAGTAGGAATAGGGAATTCAAAACCTCCAATAGTAATTGTTGAAAATTTTCCAATAGAGTTGATACTATTCACTTGAGGTTGTTTTTTCGGGAAGTGTACCGTATGCTCATTACCATTGACATGAAAAGTGACATCGCCTTTTTTGCAATCAATAACAGCCCCTGTAGTATTCAAAAAGGGTCTACCAAGGATGATCGACATACTGTCGTCCTCGGGTATATCAAGAATAACAAAGTCCGTTAAGATAGTAACATTTGCAACTACGACACGCACATCCTCACAAATAGTGATGGGTATATCAGTTGATTTATCAGCCATTTGCAAAGAGATTTTATTTGGTGTCAACTTATTCAAATCAAGCCTTCGATACAAAGAGAAAGGCATAACACTAACACCAGCTCCTAGATCACACAAAGCAGTTTTAACATAGTTTCTTTTAATGCAGCATGGTATAGCTGGTATTCCTGGGTCTCCTAGTTTCTTTGGTATTCCACTCTTAAATGAATAATTTGCAAGCATGGTGTAAATTTCAGCTTCCGGTATCTTTCTTTTATTTGTAAAAATATCTTTGATGTACTTAGCATAAGGAGACATTTTCAGAATATCAGTCAAATGCAGGCGCAAAAAGACAGGTCTAAGAATTTCAACAAAGCTCTCAAATTCTTCTTCATCCTTATTCTTTGAAGCTTTAGGAGTAAAAGGCATGAGTTTCTGAACCCATGGTTCTCTTTCGTTACCATGTTTCTTAGCAATGAAGTCTCTCTTATCATATCTTTTGTTCTTAGGTTGTGGGTTATCAAGATTAATAGCAGGTTCTATTTCCACATCATTATCATTATTAGGTTGAACATCATCATTATCATTATTACTAGGTTCATGTTCATCACCAGATTGTGTTTCAGCATCAGAAATAGAAATATCATTTGGATTTTCAGGTGTGTCTACAATAGGTTCACTAGAAGCATGCAAAGTCCCATCATCTTTCTTTTTCTTTTTAGTTGGACTAGGTGCATCATTATTAATTCTCTCAGAGTCTTGTTCAATCCTTTTAGGATGGCCTTCAGGATACAAAGGTTCCCGAGTCATTTTACCACCCCTAGTCATAACTCTAACAACATGATCATTCTTCTTATTGTTCATCTCATTAAGCAAATCATTCTGTGACTTGATGACTTGTTCTACTTGGATTTTTATCATGGAAGCATGTTTACTGACACCCTTGACATCATTAATAGTTCTAAACATAAAGTCACTCAAGTGTTCAATCATATAAGCATTTCGTTTCAATTGTCTACTAACATATGCATTGAAGTTTTCTTGTTTAACAATAAAGTTATCCAATTCATCCAAGCATTGACTGGCAGATTTACTATAAGGAATGTCACCTTCATCAAAACTATGGAGAGAATTTACCTATGTGTCGTGGTATCGAGACCATGTATTTCTTCAATAGGTGGTAAATCCTTGACATCTTCAACTTTAATACCTTTTTCTTTCATAGATTTTGTTGCCTCTTGCATATCTTCAGGACTGAGAAATAGAATACCTCTATTCTTTGGAGTTGGCTTGGGTGGTGGTTTAGAAAGAGTCCAATCATTATCATTCCTCAACATATTATTCAATAGTTCTTCAGCTTGTTCAATAGTTCGTTCCCTGAAAACACAACCAACACAATTATCTAGGTGGTCCCTAGAAGCATCGGTTAGTCCATTATAAAATATATCAGTTATTTCATTTTTCTTGAGAGGATAATTAGACAAAGCATTAAGTAATTGGAGAAGCCTCCCCAAGCTTGAGGGAGATTGTCTTCTTTAATTTGCACAAAGTTAAATATTTCCTATAAAGCAGCTTGTTTCTTATAAGCAGAAAAATATTTTTTAGAGAAGTAATATATCATATCCTGGGGACTATGCACACAACCAGGAGCAAGAGAATTAAATCATATCTTAGCATCACCCTTTAATGAGAAAGGAAACAACTTAAGAATATAGTATTAGCGAATTTTTTCCTCATGAGCAAATAGGGTGGCTATATCATTCCGTTTAGTAAGGTGTGCCACAACAATTTCAGATTCATAACCATGGAAAGGATCGGATTCAACCAAAGTAATTAACTCAGGATCAACAAAGAATTCATAATCCTTATCGCTAAAAAAGATATGTGAAGTAGCAAACTCAGGATCATATTTCATTCTAGCATTCAAAGATTTTTCTTTCAACTTGCTCAATAATTTATTAAGATCATCTCTATCGTCACAAGCAAGAAAGTCCCTAGCTACCTCTCCATCCATAACATAACCCTCAGGTATCTTAGGCAATTCATATCTAGGACAACTAGGTCTAATAGGTGTTTCATAATTTTCAGTTTCAAAGACTTCATCAGTTTCAGTAATTTCATCAGTTTCAACACTATCAAATTCTTTAGCTTTAGCAAGTTGTTCATCAAGAAATTCACCTAGTGGCATATTATCATCAAGCAAGGTACTAGCATCATTCATAGCAATAATAGCATCACCAATTACTTGCAACATATCAGGATTAATAGCAGGTGGGGGTGTTGCAAGTTTACTCAAAACAGAAGGTGAATGATACATCTCTAATGTATCTATAATTTATGAAGTATTCACGCCATGTTTACAACAATTTTATATGGTTTTGGTATGATTCCATTAGAACTGACCCAGACTCACGCTATTTTCAGCAGAACTACTGTGGTGTCATTTTTTGTGCAGAAATAAAAGTTCTCGGAATGGGCTGAAAATTCATGGTGATTTTTTATGGACCAAAAGAGACCCCCGAAGCACAAGAGCTGGGCCAAGAAGTGGACGAGGAGGTCACAAGCCCCCTAGCCACGCCCTACCCACAGGGCGCTAGCCTATAGCTTGTGGGCCCCTCAGGCACCCCCTTGACGTGAAACCTACCCCAAAAATCCCTATAAATACCAAAACCCCCGAAAAGAACCCTAGATGAGAAGTTCCGCCGCTGCAAGCCTCTGTATCCATGAAAAGACAATCGGGACCTGTTCCGACACCCTGTTAGAGGGGGAAATCATCACCGGAGGCTATCTTCACCATCCCGGCGGTCTCCATGATGAGGAGGGAGTAGTTCATCCTCGAGGGCTGAGGGTATGTACCAGTAGCTATGTGTTTGATCTCTCTCTCTCTCTCTCTCTCTCGTGTTCTTGATTTGGCATGATCTTGATGTACCGCGACCTTTGTTATATAGTTGGACCACATGGTGTTTCTTCCTCTCTATCATCTTGTGATGAATTGAGTTTTACCTTTGAGGTTTCACTATTATCATATTGAATACTTTTATGGATTTGAGAACACTTGATATATGTCTTGCGTGGGATACCCGTGGTGACAATGGGGTGTTCTATTGATTCACTTGATGTATGTTTTGGCACTTGTTGAGGATATAACTACTGGGTGTAAACTGCCCAGGAGGGGCCGGTTCACGTCCATCCGTATTGAAGCCCATGAAGATAAAGGAAGATGGCGTTCTACCAAGTAAAGCTTAGAGGCCCAGAGCCCAAAGGCGGATTAGGGCCCATAGTTGTAAACCGCCATTGTCGTGTAACGTGCATTGTAAGTTAGGGAAAGGAAGAGACCGAGCCGGGCACTTGTATGAGCCGGCCTCGGAACTCTGTAAACTGGCCGGGCGTCAACCTGTGTATATAAAGGGACGACCCGACGGCGGTTCAGGGACAAGCAACAACAACTCGAAACTCAGGCAAAGCGTATTTGCTCCCTGGTCACCGAAACCCCAATAATCCCATCACAACTAGACGCAGGCTTTTACCTTCATCGTAAGGGACCGAACTAGTATAAAGCTCTCGTGTCCCTTGTCCGGTTTAACCCCTTCAAGCTAATCTCGTTGCGATGGCCCCATGACTAAGTCCTTCTGCTAGGACATCTAACGTGTTAATTCCACAACAGTTGGCGCCCACCGTGAGGCTATCGCACGATGGTTTCGAGTTCTTAAAGGGCAACTTTGAAGGACTCAGAGGGTACGTGGTTGGCCGGATGACCAAGAGTGGTCGCAGCAAGCTCTACATCGACGACGCAGGCTGGGCCCCCGAAGCCGGCTCAATCGAGTACGGGTACCGGGTCCCCTTTGGCGAAATTCATGTTTTCATCGGCAAGATCGGTGAACTAGGCCCTGAGCCGGACATCTCCACCGACCTCATCAAAACGGCTCAGCATGCAAGTCCTGCCCGGGTTCGGCCCGCAGTGAAGCGTGTGTTTGTAGGGTTCATCCATGGTGCGGAATCTGAACCGGTGTCCGACGGTGAGACGACCATCTACTCAGATGGTGAATCATCCATTGGTGAAACCGAGTCGCTGTACCAATTGCAGGATGGCCGGTTTGGGGGATATTCCGATGGCGATAGTATTTCGGGCCCCTTTGAACCGTCAAACCGGGTTGCAGTCTTCATGGCCGGTACGCAGCCCACCGTGCAATCTTCATCTACAGCAGCAATGATCTCCGGATCGGCAACCGCGGCAGGAGGCCCGACGCACCGGCCGGCTCAAGTTCTTGCGGGTCTGTTGGATACTTTGACCACATTGTTGACCACGACAGTCACCCCGGAGACCCAAGATCAGCATAATGCGGATGTTGCAAAGCTAAAGGATCAGATAACTCAGGCCAAGGCGGACTTGGCGGCTGAGGAGGCCAGGATGGTTGAAGAGCGGGCCGCTTTAGATGCCCAATCGCAACAGATCTAGGCGCAGAATTACCGGCTTATGTTGGATCAGAACGCGTCAAACGACGTAATGAGAAGGAAGTACCGGTCTCGTCTGTCGCAGATTTACGAGGGTATGAATCTCTTCAATACGCCAGGAGCCAGGCCCAGTAATCCGGCAGCAATAAACCGGACCGAGGCACCTGGGGCGGCGCTGGATCAGCCACGGGTGATGGACCCACCTCGATGAACGGACAACCCGCCGCAATATTAACAACGCCACCGGGTCACTTCTCTAGCCCTTTGGATAACATGATCGCTTCGTGTTTGGCAGCTATTCCGATGGAGGGTGACTCACTAGCAGCGATTGAGACGCAACGGGCCAGGGATCTTCTTCAAACTGCTGTTGTGCAGCAGCAGGCTTACTCCTATAGCCGAGACAGAATACATTCAACCCCCCATCCAAGCAAGAGTTATAGCAGGCGCATGGACGAACCGGCCGTGTCAAGCAGTGCGTGGCATCGTGATGCCCCTCGAGGGCCTAATCCGGCACACGGCTGTTTGAATGCGCAGGATGTGGTAAACAATGGTAGAGCACGGCGCGAGACAGAGTTAGCAGCGCAATTGGCAGCGCAGTACCAGAATCAACCCGCTCCGGTTCAACCTGCGGCATCAGTTGAACGTGGTTTGGCCTTTAGATCTTGGGGAGTACCGTGCCTCACCCCGGCTCTGCATAATGTGCGGCTGCCTAAGGATTTCAAGGGTCTGCGTAAAGTGCCTAATTATACCGCCGATCATCCCCCCGAGGCGTGGGTCGAAAGTTATGAGATGGCGATGGAGATGTTAGATGTGGATGAAGCGGCATGTGCAAAATACTTCACCATGATATTAGAAGGAACGGCTCGTACCTGACTGAAGAGCCTGCCTGTTAACTAGATCAGTTCATGGGATGAGTTGAAGGCCAAATTTATAGCAAACTTCAAGGATACATGCAAGCAACCCATGTCCATTGTGGATCTGGCGGCTTGTGTCCAAGGAGAGAATGAATCGACAACCCATTGGGTGCGACGGGTTTCAGAAATTTTGCATTCATCAGGCTGCATCAATCCTGACACGACAATTGTGACCTTGGAAGGTAATTGTAGGTTTAAGTCACTGAAGATGAAGTTGGGACAGCTCAAGCGTCATTGCAATGATATGGGAACGCTCATGGCGCCTCTGGTTAAGTATGCTGATTCTGATAATACCAAGAACCCCGATTCTGACGAAGAAAAGCAGGAAAAGGGAAAGAAGAATGCCAGTTCAAAAGGACAACATAACCAGGCGAGCCACGGGAACAATGGTAAGCGTAAAGCGGACAATTCGGATTTTGTGGCTAACACCAGTATGCAGGGCAATATGCAACGCCGTAAGGGTAAACCGCCCCAGTACAGTGGAGGCATGAATCTGGAACGCTTGTTAAACCAACCCTGCCCAAAGCACAGGATAAAGGAGGTTCTGGCCACACACGTCTGGAAGGATTGTCACATCATGAGGGAATTCAAAAATTCGGATCTCTTCCGGTATGATCAGGGTCCATCCGGTGGTTCCGGTCCAGGATTTCACGGGCCGGGTTATGGTGGTGGTGGTTCAAACTCAGGATTTCAGAATAATCACGGCAATCAGAACAACCAAGGTGGTCACAATCAACAGAATTATCAGGGGAATCAGCAGCAGTCGGGTTATCAGAGCAACCCGAAGTAGTTAAACGGTGGACAGTATCATGTCTTCACTACTAGTTTGTGCAAGCGCGATCAGAAGCTCCATAAAAGGGCAGTAAACTCTGTTGAACCGGTAGTGCCCCGTTATCTACGCTGGTCTGAGCAGCCTATTGTCTGGAGTCGGGAGGATCATCCGCCCCGGGTTGACAATCCGGGCCACCTAGCTTTGGTGGTTGCACCGCAGGTTGGAGGTTATAAGTTCACCAAGGTGCTCATGGACGGAGGGAGCAGTATGAACATCCTGTATTATGAAACCTTCCGGCGCATGGGGTTGACAGATAAGAACCTTAGACCATCAAACACCGTTTTCACAGTGTGGTGCCTGGTAAATCGGCTTACCCAGTTGGTAAGATAGCTCTGGAGGTGGTTTTTGGAGATGATCATGATTCAAGGTCTGAGACGGTGACCTTTGAAGTGGTCAAGATTAGAAGTCCGTACCATGCCTTGTTTGGGCGGCCGGTTTATGCTAAATTCATGGTAAGGCCGTGTTATGTTTATCTGTAGCTCAAGATGTCGGGTCATAAAGGGACCATCACGGTTCATGGAAGCCGTAAGATTGCGCTGGAGTGCGAAGAAGGTGATGCGGCTTATGCTGAATCGGTTTGTGCAACGGAGGAGTTGAAGTTTTATAAGGACAATGTTGATCCGACAGACATGACCTCTCTAAAGAAGCCCACTACATAGCATGATCCGGCTTTGAAGTTTAAATCGACTGATGAGACTAAATTGGTTGATTTTGTTCCTGGCGATTCATCCAAGCAGTTCAGCATCAGCGTCACCTTGGATCCGAAATAGGAAAGCGCGTAGGGATGGCACCTGCCGGGTTTGGGTACGGGTGGAGCTACCCCATACCCTTACCCGTCGCCCGAAACTTTACGCATCACCCGTACCCATACCCGTCGACGGGTACAACTTTTTCCCATACCCATCACCCGACAGGGTAAATGGGTACCCGCGGGTAAAATTACCCAGATTTGCAACACATCAATTTGAGCACTACATAGTCATAAAACAACAACTTATAACAACAACACATCTTCATCTTCATACATTTGGGCAGATGTATCATCGACCCATTCAAAAGGAACATCTACTTGGATGTTGGTGCTTGTATCACTGCAAAAGTAAATGTTCACGTACATGAATAAATCACATAATCTATATATGAAAAACATATTTCTGCGAAAATAAAATATTTGTATTCAATCATCACACCAAAATTTCATATTTATCATGTATATCATGCATCTCTATGCAAAAATCAAGGGTAATGTGTACTGATGTACATGAATATATTGCAGAACATACATACAAAAGTAATTATTGTTGGAAACAAAATATTCCATACTTAATCGGTCCCTTGCATGCTGAGCTAGGTGTGCATGTAGTTTCAACAAATATATTCAAATTGTAAGATAAGGCTCGTTATCATAAAATCATAAACAAAATCGAAACTCACCTAGCCAAAATATCCTTGCTCGTGTTCTTGTGCGCGAGTTGCCTTGCAGGTCGACCATTGCCAAGCAGGCTAGGGCGTCATTGGTTTACGGATGTCTCAGATGTAGTGTTGTGACGGTGCTACTCCTTGGACCTTGGAGCACGAGGTGGCAGACCTTGACATCGGCGTTGATTCTTTCCTGGCGCGCGGAGGTGTAAGGCATCATGTGACGATAGGGTGGGGCTTGCGCTCGAGGTAGGCGTGCCATGCTCCTGGCCGTGGTGGTCGCCGAGCTGCAGCTCAACCTCGTGGTTCCCGTCCACGTGCGAGCTCTGGAGGACATGAACAAGGTGGTGGTGCGAGGTAGCAAGCGGCCGGAGGCGCTAGCGGTTGTAGGCGGCAGCGAGAAGATGAGATCAATCTGCTGGCTGCTACGAGCCTGTGAGGTAATTCTGGATGTCAATCACGGTGATATAGCCATATAAGGAAGGGGGCAATTCTGGACATCAATCAATCACCTAGATATGCTTCTTTTAGAATCAGTCATCGATACGTATCACGTATGGGATTCTGAACGTAGGCTTGTGGCTTCGTTGTAGGCTAGCAGCGGCATTTATGTAAAAATCATTTAATATTTTGCTAAATAATATTTATTGCCTATTAATCAGATAATATGCGGGTATATGGGTACATGGGTATGGGTTATACTAAACCATACCCGTACCCGCTATACCCAATGGGTTTTAAATTTTCCTATTTGTGTATCCATGGGTATTTTTCTGACTCATACCCTTGCCCTAATAGGGTTTTTACCCACCGGGTATGCGGGTAATGGGTACCCATTGCCATCCCTAAAAGCGCGCTCATCGAGTTCATCCGTGAGAACCGGGACATCTTTGCATGGAAGCCTTCTGACATGCCAGGTGTACCGAGGGAACTCGCTGAGCACACGCTTAATATTGATCCAAAGTTTAAACCAGTCAAACAGTTTCTTCGCCGCTTTAATGAGGAGCAGCGCAAGGCCATTAGTGAAGAGGTAGCCCGGCTGTTGGCAGCAGGGTTTATTGTGGAAGTATTTCACCCAGAGTGGTTGGCTAATCCAATGCTGGTACTTAAGAAAAATGGCACTTGGCGTATGTGTGTGGATTACGCAGATTTGAACAAAGCTTGCCCCACTGATCCCTTTGCCCTCCCTCGTATTGATCAAATCATTAATGCTACAGCGGGTTGTGAGCGTCTGAGTTTCTTGGATGCTTATTCTAGTTATCATCAGATCAAGATGGCAGTTAAGGACCAGAAGAAGACAACTTTCATCACTCCCTTTGGAGCCTTCTGTTATGTGTCTATGCCCTTTGGGCTCAAGAGTGCCCAGGCAACTTATCAACGCTGTGTGCAGAATTGTCTTCATACTCAGATTGGGCGCAATGTTCATGCTTATGTGGATGATATTGTGGTGAAGTCCAGGAAAGCAGAGACACTCATAACTGATTTGCAAGAAACCTTTGATAATCTGAGAGTTTATAAAATGATGCTCAACCCGGCTAAATGTGTCTTTGGTGTACCGGCTGGCAAGCTCTTGGGTTTTTTGGTGTCCAACCGGGGAATTGAAGCTAATCCGGAAAAGATCAAGGCCATCACATCACTGGCTAAACCGGCATGCATCAATGATGTTCAACGTTTGGCGGGTCATATCGCGGCTTTGAGACGGTTTATCAGTAGGTTGGGAGAAAAGGCGATTCCTCTATATCAAATGTTGAAGAAGATAGAAAGTTTTGTCTGGAGTGATGCTGCTGATGCGGCGTTTGAGGACTTGAAGAAGCAGTTGGCTGAACCGCCAGTTCTTGCTGCTCCAGTTGGTATGGAGCCACTGTTGTTATATGTGGCTGCTAATGCCCGGGCTGTCAGTGTAGCTATTGTGGTGGAGCGCAAGGAGGCTGGAAAGGAATACCCGGTTCAAAGGCCGGTTTATTATATAAGCGAAGTGCTCATTGAGTCAAAGCAAAGATATCCGCATTGGCAGAAGTTGGTATATGGGTTTTTTATGGCAAGTCGGAAGCTTAAGCAGTACTTTCAAGGTCATCCCATCATAGTGGTCAGTTCTGCTCCTTTGGGGGATATAATCCAGAACAGGGAGGCAACTGGCCGGGTTGCTAAGTGGGCTATTGAGTTTGGACCACACGGTTCGAAGTATATGCCTCGAACAGCTATCAAATCCCAGGCCCTTGTAGATTTCACCAATGATTGGACAGAGTTGCAGATACCCGAGGAAAAACCATACAGCACATACTGGAATATCCACTTTGATGGGTCTAGA
Source organism: Triticum dicoccoides (assembly GCF_002162155.2). Classification (NCBI taxonomy): domain Eukaryota; kingdom Viridiplantae; phylum Streptophyta; class Magnoliopsida; order Poales; family Poaceae; genus Triticum; species Triticum dicoccoides. Next base: position 477,800,780 of record NC_041383.1, on the reverse strand, counting down.
TAATTGGAGGGCTCGGGGGCTGGAGTTGTCCTTACTTCCCCTCGAGGTGATAAAATTCATTATGTTCTTCGCTTAATGTTCCCTTGTACTAACAATGCAGCTGAGTATGAAGCCTTACTCTATGGTCTTCGAGTGGCTAAGGAAATGAACTTAAGCCGAGTAAGATGCTTTGGAGACTCGGATCTGGTAGCCCAACAAGTTTCAGGTACTTGGGATTCCAAGGATCCACTCATGGCGGCTTACCGACGAGAGGTGGATATTGTTGCTGGTCACTTCAAGGGTTATCAAGTGGAGCACATTGATCGGCGTAAAAATGAGGCAGCTGATGCTTTAAGCCAACTGGGATCTCAGCGTAAACCGGTGCCACCCAATACTTTTCTGGATATCTTGCACAACCCGTCAGTTCAGTTGCCTACAGAGGAGGACCTCGCTATTCCTGATCTGGATGCATACTTGGTGGCCGCTTTACACATTATTCCGGATTGGACGGTTCCATACTTGGCATATATGAACCGGGGCGAGTTACCAGAAGATGCAGTTTTAGCCAGACAGATAGTCCCGCGGTCCAAGTCCATGGTTATTCACAACGGCGAGTTACACCGTTGCAGTCTCTCTGGTGTGTTCCAGCACTGTATTTCTCCTGAAGAAGGTTGTGAGATGTTACGAGAGATCCACGAAGGGGACTGTGGTCATCATGCCGGTTCAAAATCCTTGGTTGATAAAGCGTTTCATCATGGTTTCTATTGGCTGACGGCTCATGCTGATGCTGAAGACTTGGTGAAGTGGTGCGATGGTTGTCAGAAATTCTCATGACGAGCTCATGTTCCGGCTCAGGAGCTACGGATGATTCCCATTACTTGGCCATTTGCTACTTGGGGGCTTGACATGGTAGGGCCTTTCAAGCGATCCAAGGATAAGAAGACCCACTTGTTGGTGGCAGTTGATAAGTTTACTAAATGGGTTGAAGCGGAGCCAGTGAGCAAGTGTGACACAACCACGGCGGTTCAATTCATCAAAAAGGTGATCTTCCGTTTCGGTTTTCCACACAGCATTATCACAGATAATGGCACGGACCTCTCCAAAGGCGAGATGGAGGACTTTTGTCAACAAGAGCACATCCGACTTGATGTGGCATCAGTGGCTCACCCCCAATCTAATTGTCAAGCTGAGAGAGCCAATCAGGAAATCTTGAAGGGTATCAAGCCCCGGCTTATGGTTCCTTTGAAGAGGACGCAGAGTTGTTGGGTGGAAGAGTTACCATCTGTGTTATGGAGCATAAACACCACCCAAACCGATCTACAGGTTATACACCTTTCTTCATGGTTTACAGGGCAGAGGCGGTACTCCCGAGTGATATTCATCATGACTCTCCCCGGGTTGCCAATTATGTTGAAGCGTACAATGAGCAAGCACGTCAAGAAGCACTGGACCTGTTAGATGAAAAACAGGACATGGCGTTGGCTCGTTCGGCGGTTTATCAGCAAGACCCGCGGTGTTATCACAGCCGTCGGGTTAGAACAAGAACCTTTCAAGAAGGCGACTTAGTGCTCTGGCTCATCCAGGATCAGAACGATATGCACAAGTTATCCCCACCTTGGGAAGGGCCCTTTGTGGTCAGCAAGAATCTGCACAACGGATCATACTACCTCATCGATGTTCGCGAGCACAAAGACTCGAGCAAATCGGAGGAGGAGACCCGTCGGTCGTGGAATATCGGTCTTCTCCGACCTTACTACACCTAAGCCATATGCTCTCATTATGTACATATTTTGACAATGTATATATTATGATCAATATAATAAACCGGCATCCTTGCTACAAGCAGGGCCTCTGCCGTTCTTCCAATATTTCTTGGTTACAAGGGGGCTTCTGCTTACAAAGCGACGTCCTGTTTGTCCATTACACCGGCTATCATGCCACAATACAGCTTGGGAGCTTCACACCCAAGGGGCCAAAGAGAGTATTGTTGCTAAAAGCACAACTCAACCATAGGCACCCATTGAGCACAGCTCAAAAAATTACTAGGGGGCTCTTTGTGTAAAGTAATAAAGAGTTTGAAAGGACCCTTGTAATTGGGTATCGACCCGCGGCTTGGAAGCCTAGTGTATTCACCTAAAAACCCGGGTTAAACTGCTTTCATCAAGTAAGCCACTCCTATCCAGGTAATCCTGGCATGACCCGCCGAGCGTTTGACAAGTTACTCTTATACAGACCCTGAACTTGTCAAAGTTAAAACGGCGATTGGTTAGTTGGAGGCCCATCTTAAAAGGCTTTGTCAAATGGTTTAACTCAGTGGCCTGGCAGCCCACAAAAAGCCTCGAATTTGGGCCTGGCAGCCCTCGAAAAGCCTCGACTACAAGTTTTATTTGCTTTTGTTTTTTGCAAGTTTTATTTCTTTTTTGATCAAGTTCTAAGTTAAGCCGGTGTTTCCTGACCCGGCCAGACTATATGTCGTTACATCAACCCGCTGTTTTATAACCCGGCGTGGCTTCCAGTTATCAACTATTAGCATATAATCAATTATGAACCGGCATACTCTAATCCGGTCTGGCATTGACTATAAGGCGCCAGGATGATCATCCGGTGTTTATCATAACCCGGCATGGCTTATTACGCACCAGCACAATGCGGTGGGTGTTTTCAAATACTCAAAGTTTGGGTTATCACCCTTACTAAACAAGTTGGTAAACCAACAAAAGTGATTTAATATCACAGGTATGATATATTTCATATTTCATTACTTTATGAGGATTCTGGTTCTGTATTGGGTATCATAACCCGTCCGGCGGTAAACCGCCAGGACATGTTTAAGTGTTTAAAATGCAAAAGACAGGATTTTATATGAAATACCAAGGCAAATAAAGCAAGCATAGCAACAATCATGCCGGATTACAGAATCAGGTAGCAGTGCACGATGGCAGAAGATCAAAGTATTTCAACTAGCCTATTACAAGGTGCTTTGATGCTCAAAAGAATAATTGTTTGTTGCCCACAACGCTATATGTGAAAATCAAACCGGCTGGCAGATTATGATTCATCACCAGGCTGACGTGAAGTTGAAGGATCATCTCACGTCGGTTCAACCTCCTCCTCCTCACCCAGTGGCTGGAAGTCAAGGGTGGTCCAATCAATCCTGGTTAAGGCTTGAAAGACAGCCTCGTTGCTTATAAGGTTGGACGGTTCAATGTCAGGGGCTTAGGTGTACTTACGGATTGGAGGATTAGATTCTGAGCTTCTTTCACAGCTGCATCAACCCGTTTGCCATCTGTATCATAGTTGGACTGGTAGACGGACAAGTCAACTTCTTCAGCCAATTGGCTTGCCAATGGGCGCATCTCTTTTGTCAAGGCTTTGAGGGATTCATTATCAAAGTCTGATCCGTCTTCTTGTTGACCAGGATAGCCCTTTGCGATGTCTGCCGGATCAAGATCAGCAATCCAAGCTTTGGCCCGAGTCAGTGCTGTTAAAGCGCCAGCTCTTGCGGCAGACCGCTTGACCTCTTCCATCTGGGCCGGGGTCATAGACAATTTGGCCAATGTATCCTTGATCAAGATTGGTGCCGGTTTGTTGAAAGAAGATGCACAGATGACTCGTTGAGCTCCAATATACAATTGTTCTATCAATGTGTAGGCTGCTTTCAACTATCCGCATATCTGAGCCCAGATGAGCAACACGACTACCTGCAAATGGTTTAAGGAGTTACTGTTAAACCGACACCTTCAATAATGTTTAAGGAAGGTGCTGACAAAGGGTACTTACCAAATATTGCTGAAGTCATAGCATTGACTTGATGCTTCAGCCTAGTTAGCTCTTCTACCACCGGTTTAAGTGCTGCTTCGGCATCTTCAGCCCGCTTTAACAGAGCAGCCTTCTCTGTTTCCCAATCTGCCCGCTCACTTTTGAAACCATCCTTCAATTGCTCCATGGTAGTCAAAGCGCGCTTCAGTTCATCTTTGGCCTTGGAGGTTTCTTCTTGCTGGGACTTGATGTTCTCCTGAAGATCGGCAATCTAGGAATCTTTATTGCCTAAGTCAGCCTGCAAAAGAGAGATGATGAAGATGTTCAGATTTTTTCTCAAAGTCCCAAGCACATAACAAGTTATACCCTTGACACTTGGGGGCTAATGCGGATTGCTTTTATTTTTTCTATCATTCAAAGTCCCAAGGCTCAATACAAGTATTAATCTTGGCACTTGGGGGCTAATGCATAATTGATCAGAAAAATCAAAGATGAAGGAATTCAACACAGACAAGTTTGGAACAGAAGTCCCGGTTCATCTTAAAAAGGTAAACCGGCCCTTGGGGGCTACACAGTTGAAAGTCTTTTTATTTAAAGTACCGGTTCATCTTGAAGAGATAAACCGGCCCTTGGGGGCTACAATGGAGTTGATATATAGTGCAAAGAAAATTCATGAAGTGTTTGGAAGTTACCTCATAATGCTCCTTCATCAAATTGACCAAACCGGCCTCATAGTCCTGACTGGTGTATAGGCGGTTTAGGTATCCAGAATGAAGTTCCTGAGTGGGAGATGAGCATAACTTGACACATCAGTCTTCCACTTGCCTTTCTCTTCAGCAGCAGATTCCACTTTGGCACTGTGCTTTGACAAAGCGACAGGATTACCAGGAGAAGTATGGCCAACCCCAGTAATCACAACATCATCAGTTGCTGCATTTGGGCTTGCCGGTTTGTCTGAGGACTTGACAGGGCTCGGCGGATCAGTAGTCGGACTTAGAGGATTGGCTTGTGGGCTTGGTGGATTGATATGAGGGCTCGCCGAGTTAACTTCGGGCGGATCAGCAACAGTGGCCTAACCTTATGGCGCAGGATCATCCATGGCAATATCAACATTTCCGCCAGCACCTTCTGAGGTCCTATCCGGTTCAATCTCATCAGTGAGAGCATTTGTTTTGCGTTCTTGCTAAATCAGGCTTTGGTGCTGCAAAATGGCACACAGAGGTTAATATGGTAAACTGGTACAAGAAGGCAAAGCTAAGATTATTGTACTTACCCAGGGACGGTCTTGAGGGGAGGCATCTGCGTGGTTGATGAATCACCAGAAGATGAATTGGAAGTTACCTGATAATTTGAGTCAGATGGATTAAGAGGGTATCGGAAGTAACCTGCCAAGGGATAAGACTTGTTAGAATTACAAGAGACCTCTGCACGGTGCTTCCGGATTGGAGTGTCTGGTAAACCGGAGGAGGTGACTTGCTGGCCACTATGCCGGGTTTTGCGACGAGCTTCAGGATGCTGTGGATCCAAATGAGTGAAAGGATGTGAACGCTTCACTTTTCGGACTGCGCGACGGATTTTTCTTACTGGGACAAGATCGGAATTGGAGGAAAGGGAGATTACCTCTACATGGTCAGCACGGCTAGCTTCCGCATCATCCTGGTAATGGTCATTGTCAATAAGATGTATGAAAAATGAACCGAGGGAGTCAAGTTCTACCTCTTGTTCCGAATCATCAATGTCTTCGGCCAGATCAGACGATTCGGCGGTTTTCTTCTTTGCTGGCTTCTTGATGGCCTTGCTCTTAGCACGAGCAGCCCTTGCCGGTTGGTCTTGAGTTTTTGTCAGTTTATCTTGAGTTTTTCTCTTCCAGAAAGGATCCTTGGCCTGTAAGAGTAAACAAAAGGTTATCAAACAAAATGTTAAAGCAGAGACGGATTAAAAGGCAGAAAGATAAAGTCTTACAGCTGGCGGTTTGTTGGAGGCATAAAAGGGACGCAGCCCAGTCTTGCTGCACTCAGCGATCGGTTCATCCAACATCTTCTTCATAGACTCAGTAACTTCATCATCAGTCACCTGTATTTCATGGTGACGTTGAGGGTCCTTTACATCCCCGATATACTCATGCATCAACCTAGTGCGGCGGCTTAAGGGCAGGATACCCCATGATACCCAGCAACGAATGAGATCAATGCCTGTTAAGCCGTTTGCTAGGAGAGCCCGGAGCTTAGCAAGTTGAGGTGCGTAAGTTTGTCGTTCTTTGGCAGTGAGCCGCTGAGGCAGGGGATGTCCATTACTGAGCCGGTGAGCACGGTAACCCGGCAGAGGGTTTTCATCAGCAGGAGCAGTGTTCTGACAATAGAACCATGTTTGATTCCAATCTTTGGGGTGGCTGTGATGTTTGGCATGAGGAAAATCGACTTCTTTCCTTTTCTGAATCGACACTCCGCCAAGTTCAGTATTGGGGCCGTCAGAGAATTCAGTTCAACGGTTTAAGTGGAAGAAGTCCCTGAAGAGCTCAACAGTCGGTTCTTCTTGAAGGTAAACCTCACAGAACACTTGGAAATTATAGATGTTGGACACAGAGTTCGGTCCAATGTCTTGAGGATGGAGTTGGAAGTTGGCAAGCACATCTCAGAAAAACTTTGATCCGGGAGGGCTAAATCCCCAGTCTAGATGCTGCATAAATACAACCACTTCTCCATCTTGAGGTTCAGGAGGGCACTCAGAGCTAGGGACTCGCCAATGAATGACCTCCTTTTTGCTAAAGCTCCAGTTAGAACATATCCATTGATTTGTGTTTCTGTGATCCGGGAAGGAACCCAATTGCAAGAGGAGAATTGCTTCGCCATTTTTGAGGACAAACTGTAAAGGAGGTGCAAAAGCCAGGTCACGGTTCAAGATGGATGTGCACAAACCGGTGTTAAACCGGGAGATTTAATTGGAGCATATATGTACGATAAACCGGATTTTTATGCTCAAGTTAAGATGGCGGTTTACATGAGGGCTAATGGTACCTGGCAGATTGTCATTTTCTAAAAGTTAAACCGCCTACAAATGGAAGAAGCACATCTGAAATTTACTAAGTACCGAAGAAACAGGTTTCGCAAGATGGTATTATAATTTTGGATCTACCGCAACCTAGTAAAGAAAATTTTCTGAGCCCTAAGAATGGCGATGGTAGAACATTAACAGTCCAGATGGGATCTATCCAGGAACAACGAGATGCTATGGCAGGACAGATTAAAGCTACGGCTTCGGCCACGAGAAGAAGCTACCAGGCCTAGCTAGATTCAATGAGATGCTAAGGGGAAGCCGATGAACGCTGATGAACACCGAAGAACCATGGAACCCTAATGCAGATTTGATAGTTGAGGAAGGGAATACTTACCAGGGCCACGTAGTGGCGGAGGAGTGTCGCAAGGTCTCTGGTACGAATAGGTTGATGCAACGGCCTAGTCGGTGCAGATTCAAGGGTCGACAGCGGCAGGCGATGCTTGAGCTCTTCGGGGTCACAAGGAGGAAGAAGATGCGAAGAGGCAAGGGGAAAATGGAAAGGACCCGTGAGCCTATTTATAAGAAGAGTGGATAAAGTAGGAAAGCGCGAGGATCAAGGAGTCGAAGCGGTAAAATGGGGCCCAACTGTCGCCTCGATCTTCGGAAGATAATTAATAAAGGGAATCTTTTTATACAGGGATGACATCATGATGATTTATTTCAATTTCAGAAGATGACGTCATGGCGGTTTACCAAAGTTTACAAGGAGAAGATATCATGGCGGTTTACGAGGATTGAAAGAAGTGTTCAGGGAATTTTTCTAAGTATTGAAGATTGACATGAACAGGTTCAAATCAATCTGGGGCCTAATGTTGAGGATATAACTACTGGGTGTAAACCGCCCAGGAGGGGCCGGTTCACGCTCATCCGTATTGAAGCCCATGAAGATAAAGGAAGATGGTGTTCTACCAAGTAAAGCTTAGAGGCCCAGAGCCCAAAGGCGGATTAGGGCCCATAGTTGTAAACCGACATTGTCGTGTAACGTGTATTGTAAGTTAGGGAAAGGAAGAGACCGGGCCGGACACTTGTATGAGCCGGCCTTGGAACTCTGTAAACCGGCCGGGCGTCAAACTATGTATATAAAGGGACGACCCGGCGGTAGTTCAGGGACAAGCAACAACAACTCGAGACTCAGGCAAAGCGTATTTGCTCCCTAGTCATCGAAACCCCAATAATCCCATCACAACTAGACGTAGGCTTTTACCTTCATCGTAAGGGGCCGAACTAGTATAAAACTCTCGTGTCCCTTGTCCGGTTTAACCCCTTCAAGATAATCTCGTTGCGATGGCCCCACGACTAAGTCCTTCTGCTAGGACATCTGACGTGTTAATTCCATGACAACACTCAACTCGTGGATTCCCGAGGTAACATTGGGGTAAACTATGCATCGGGGTTGATGCACGTTTTCATCCTTGTTTCTTCGATAGAAATCTTGGGGCACTCTTTGAAGTTCTTTGTGTTGGATTGAATATTATGAGTCTGAAGTTGTTTGATGCATATCGTATAATTGACCCACATCTACTTGTGGTGACATTGGAGTATCTAGGTGACATTAGAGTTGATTGATGTGTATCATATGGTGTTATTTTACTACAAACTCTAGGGCTGTTTGTGACAATTATAGGAATAGCTCAATGTATTGATCGGAAAGAATAACTTTGAGGTGGTTTCATACCCTACAAGCAATTTCATCTTATGTTCTCTGCGGTAGGAACTTTGGAGTGACTCTTTGTTTCACGTTATGATTTAATTATGTTATCATTGTTGAGAGACTTTGCACTAGTGAAAGTACGAACCCTAGGCCTTGTTTTCAAGCATTGCAATACCGTTTTTGCTCACTTTTGTTACTAGTTACCTTGTTGTTTTTATTTATTCAGATTATAAAAATATATTTCTACCTTCCATATTACATTTGTATCACCATCTCTTTGCCGAACTAGTGCACCTATACAATTTACCATTGTATCGGGTGTGTTGGGGACACAAGAGACTCTTTGTTATTCGATTGCATGGTTGTTTGAGAGAGAGCATATTCATCCGACGCCTCCCACGGATTGATAAATCTTAGGTTATCCACTTGAGGGAAATTTGCTACTGTCCTACAAAACTCTGCGCTTGGAGGCCCAACACGAGACTACAAGAATAAGGTTGCGTATTAGACATCAAGCTCTTTTCTGGCGCCGTTGCCAGGGAGGTGAGTGCTTGAAGGTATATCTTTAGATCTTGCAATTGAATCTTTTAGTTTCTTGTTTCATCACTAGTTTAGTTTAGAAAAGAAACCTATGAATAAATGGAATTGAGGTTGCCTCATATGCTTCATCTTTATAATGTCTTTCGTGCAGACGATGGATCGGAAGATTGTGCAAAAGTGTTAGAAGAAGAAGTCTAAAATGTTTGGCACCTTTGAATGATGAGCATGATTGCAATGTTTTTAGTATGAATTCTTTAAATATGCATAATGCTAATGATATGCAAAGTTACAGGCTTGGGGATGTCGTGTCTGATGAATATGATCTTTTTAGTCCCCCATGTATTGATGAGAAAATTTATTATGATGATAGCATGCCTCCTATTTATGATGATTATGTTGATTAAAGTGGGTTTGGAATAGTGTAAACTCTAGGTAATAATGATCCCACTATTTTGGAGGGTGTTGAATCTTATTTTTATAATTATGAAAGTGGATTTGGAGAGGTCATGACTTTATTTAATGATTAATCCACTATTTTGGAAGAGGTTTCAATTGAGTATGAGAACAAAGTTGTTATCTATGATGATTATTGTGATGATATGTGTGCAATAAAGAGTAATGATATCCATGAAACTTGTCATCATGATTTTAATGTCAATTTGATTATGTCAATCAAGTATCACATGATAGTTATTTTGTTGAGTTTGCTCCAACTACTATTGATGAGAATAATTTGCTTATGTGGAGAGTAATACATTTTCTATGTTTATGGATCAGGAAAAGAATGCTTTATGTGATAGCTATATTGTTGAATTCACTCATGATGCCACTGAAAATTATTTTGAGAGAGTAACATATTCTTTTACATATCTCAATAATATCAAGTTTCCTCTCTATGTATTGAAAGTTTTGAAGTCATGACTGTTTTGCCTTCCTATGCTAGTTGATTCTTGTTCTCTTAAATTATTTGCTCACAAAATCCCTATGCATAGGAAGTGGGTTAGGCTTAAATTTGCTAGTCATATGCTTCATGATGCTCTCTCTATGTTTCAATTCTTATCTTCTATGTGAGCATCATTGAAATCATCATGCCTAGCTAAACAGGCAATAAAGAAAGCGCTTGTTGGAAGACGACCCAGCACTATTACCTACTGTTTTTGTGTATTCACATGATTATACTAATGTAGTAATCATGTTTTATTGCTTTTGTTTCAATAAAATGCCAAGTAAAACCTTTGGGGTAGTGTGGATGATAGTTGACTTGATTATGTGCAAAATTAGAAACTTTTGTTCTTAGTCCAGGAATTTCTAAAACTCATTGGAACATGCTTTTGACATGAATTTTCTATCGGTATACAAATTATCTACATTGTCCTAACTTTTCGGAATTGTTGGAATTGCAGAAGTATGGTGGTTGTTCAGATCATTACAGACTGTTGTGTTTTTGACAGATTCTGTTTTCAACGCATAGTTTGCTTGCTTTAGTGTTTCCATAGCTTATATTAAGTAATATAAATTGTGTAAATGGTAGATTACATTAGGAATTATGTGGAAACAATTATGAATCTTGTCTTGACAGTACCAAAGTGAATGGTTTGTCTTTATCATGCTAACCAATCTCACGAAGTTCCATTAAGTTTTATGTGATTGCAGTTTTCAAGTTTTGGGTGAGATGTCGATATGAAGAGAATAAGGAGTGACAAGGCCCTAAGCTTGGGGATGACCAAGGCGCCCCAAGATAATATTCAAGGAATATACAAGCAACTAAGCTTGGGGATGCCCCGGAAGGCATCACCTCTTTTGTCTCCAACATTATCAGTAATCTTACTTGGAGCTATATTTTTATTCATCACATGATATGTGTTTTGCTTGGAGTGTCATTTTATTTTGTTTAGATTTGTTTGCTGTTATTTAGAATAAGGTTTGTATCTTTTATTTCAATAAAAGTGTCAAGGATAGCCTTCACCATACACATTTTTGCAAGTACATGAGTTGCTGTTTCAAAACAGAAAGTTTGTCGCTATTACAAAAATTCCCTAGAAAAGTTACAATGTGATAAAAGATTGAAATTTTGACACAACATGCAATGATAATTCTCTATAGTGTGGTAAATTTTCAGATTTTTTAAAGTTAAATAAGTATTGATCTTCCTTAATCCTTTACAGACTATTCTATTTAGACAGATTGCTGTTATGATTGCATCGTTTGCATATGTTTTCTTGTTTAATGATTCTATTTGAGGATGGGAGTATTAAATATGCAGAGGCATTTATTATTCAATGTCAAATTATAATGTTAGTGTTTTTCTACAGTAGAGAATGATAAGGTTTTGCATGGATTTATAGTAACTTATCTTATGAGTTCTTATTGAGTTTTGTGTGGATGAAGTTTTTAGAATTAGGGAAACCGTGATATGAGAGAAACTAAGGAGACACAAGAGCTCAAGCTTGGGGATTCCCAAGGCATTCCTAGTTAAAATCTCAAGCACCTAAGATTGGGGATGCCCCGATTGGCATCCCACCTTTCTTCTTCAACAATGATCGGTCAGTTTTGGTTGAGCCTAAGTTTTTGTTTCTTCACAGGATATGTACTATCCTTGGAATGCCATTTTATTTTGTTTTGCTTGCTGTTTGAATAAAATACTTAAGATCTGAAATTTTTAAATGAGAGAGAGAGAGAGTCTTCACATAGCTACTTAATTATTTGACTACTCATTGGTCTTCACTATTATCTTTTTGGAGTAGTTTGTCATTACTCTCATGCTTCACTTATATCATTTTGAGAGTCTTAAAAATAGTATGGCAATTTGCTTGGGTTATGAATTTAGTCCTATTATGTTGGGTATTCAAGAGGGATACAATAAAAACTTTCACGAAGATCATTGAATATATGAGAAGTTTGATTCCTCACATTTGTTTTGAGATATAAACTTGGTGATATTAGAGTCATGCTAGTGAGTAATTGTGGATTGGTAGAAATACTTGTGTTAAATTTGTGATTCCCGAAGCATGCACGTATGGTGAACCATTATGTGATGAAGTCAGAGCATGATTTATCTTATGATCGTCTTCCTTTGTGTGGAGGTCGGGAGTGCGCGATGGTTAAATCCTACCAACCTCTCCCCTAGGATCATGCGTATTGGTACTTTGCTTCGATGGCTAATAAATTTTTGCAATAAGTATGTGAGTTCTTTATGACTAATGTTGAGTCCATGGATTATACATACTCTCACCCTTCCACCATTGCTAGCCTCTCTAGTACCGCACAACTTTCGCCGGTGCATTAAACCCACCACATACCCTTCCTCAAAACAGCCACCATACCTACCTATTATGGCATTTCCATAGCCCTTCTGAGATATATTGGCATGCAACTTCCACCGCTCCATTTTATTATGACACATACCATCATTGTCATATTGGTCTCATATGCATGAGACATTCATATAGAGTCATATCTTTGTTCTAGCATCGAGTTGTAATTCTTGAGTTGTAATTAAATAAAAGTGTGATGATCATTATTAGAGCATTGTCCCGTGTGAGGGAAGGATGATGGAAGCTATGATTCCCTCACAAGTTGGGATGAGATTCCGAACTTAAAAAGAGAGAGGCCAAAGAGCCCCAAAAAAAGAGGCCAAAGAGCCCAAACAAAAAATGAGAGAAAGAGAGAATGGACAATGTTACTATCCTTTTCCACACTTGTGCTTCAAAGTAGCACCATGTTCTTCATGATAGAGAGTTTCCTATTTTGTCACTTTCATATACTAGTGGGAATTTTTCATTATAGAACTTGGCTTGTATATTCCAATGATGGGCTTCCTCAAATTTCCCTAGGTCTTTGTGAGCAAGCAAGTTGGATGCACACCCACTTAGTTTTCTTTTGAGCTTTCATACACTTATAGCTCTAGTGCATCCGTTGCATGGCAATCCCTACTTACTTGCATCGATATCAATTGATGGGCATCTCCATAGCCCATTAATTTGCCTAGTTGATGTGAGCTTTCTTCCTTTTTGTCTTCTCCTCACAACCTCCACCATATTCTATTCCACCCATAGTGCTATATCCATGGCTCACGCTCATGTATTGCGTGAAAGTTGAAAAAGCTTAGAACACTAAAAGTATGAAACAATTGCTTGGCTAACACCGGGTTGTGCATGATGAAATATTTTGTGTGATGAAGATAGAGCATAGCCAGACTATATGATTTTGTAGGGATAGCTTTCTTTGGCCTTGTTATTTTGAGAAGACATGGTTGCTTTATTAGTATACTTGAAGTATTATTGTTTTTATGTCAATATTAAACTTTTGTTTTGAATCTTATGGATCTGAATATTCATGTGAAAATAAGAAAGATTACTTGATAAACATGCTAGGTGGCATTCACACTTCATAAATTACTTCTTTTATCATTTACCTACTCGAGGACAAGCAGGAATTAAGCTTGGGGATGCTGATACGTCTCCAACATATCTATAATTTATGAAGTATTCATGCCATGTTTAGAAAATTTTTAGATGGTTTTGGTATGATTTGATTAGGACTAACCCAGACTAACGCTTTTTCAGCAGAACTACCGCGGTGTTGTTTTTTGTGCAGAAATAAAAGTTCTCGGAATGGGCTAAAAATTTGTGGTGATTTTTTATTAACCAAAAGAGACCCCCGAAGCACAAGAGCTGGGCTAGGAAGTGGACGAGGAGACCACAACTCCCCTAGCCGCACCCTACCCCTAGGGCGCTAGCCTACGGCTTGTGGGCCCCTCGGGCACCCCTTGACGTGAAACCTACACCAAAAATTTCTATAAATACGAAAACCCCCAAAAGAACCCTAGATATTTGGCATGATCTTGATGTACCGCGAGCTTTCTTACTATAGTTGGATCATATGGTGTTTCTTCCTCTCTATCTTCTTGTGATGGATTGAATTTTACATTTGAGGTTTCACTATTATCGGATTGAATACTTTTATGGATTTGAGAACACTTGATGTATGTCGTGTGTGGGATACCGTGGTGACAATGGAGTGTTCTATTGATTCACTTGATGTATGTCACTCAACTCGCGGATTCCCGAGGTGACATTGGGGTAATCTCTGCATATGGGTTGATGCACATTTTCATCCTTGTTTCTCCGTAGAAATCTTGGGGCACTCTTTGAAGTTCTTTGTGTTGGACTGAATATTATAAATCTGAAATTGTTTGATGCATATCGTATAATTGACCCACGGATACTTGTGGTGACATTGGAGTATCTAGGTGACATTAGGGTTGATTGATGTGTATCATATGGTGTTATTTTACTACAAACTCTAGGGCTGTTTGTGACACTTATATGAATAGCTCAATGGATTGATCGGAAAGAATAACTTTGAGGTGGTTTCGTACCCTACAAGAAATTTCATTTTATGTTCTTTGTGGTAGGAACTTTGGAGTGACTCTTTGTCGCACGTTGAGGGATTGCCATATGATTTAATTATGTTATCATTGTTGAGAGACTTTGCACTAGTGAAAGTATGAACCCTACGCCTTGTTTACAAGCATTGCTATACCATTTTTGCTCACTTTTGTTACTATTACCATGCTGTTTTTATTTATTCTGATTATAAAAATATATTTCTACCTTCCATATTACAGTTGTATCACCATCTATTCGCCAAACTAGTGCACCTATACAATTTACCATTGTATTGGGTGTGTTGGGGACACAAGAGACTCTTTGTTGTTCAGTTGCAGGGTTGTTTGAGAGAGAACATCTTCATCCTATGCCTCCCACGGATTAATAAACCTTAGGTCATCCACTTGAGGGAAATTTTCTATTTGTCCTACAGAACTCTGCGCTTGGAGGCCCAACACGAGACTACAAGAAGAAGGTTGCGTAGTAGACATCAGTGAATCAAGTGCAGAGCTAGCACTACAAAAAAAACATATCCGTGACATTTTGGGCCGAACGAATTTTTTTTCTGTCATACATATGACACTTCTATGACGATAATTGTGACAAAACCCTGTATCATCATAGATGTGGTGGGCTCCTACTTCTATGACAAAAAATCATGACAGAAAATGGGCTTTTCGTCCTGGGTAGGCCGGAGATGCAGCTGCACGACATTCTTTGGGCCGTCCATGATGGAAAAAACCATGGTAGAAGCGAGGGGGAGGAAAATTTCGGGGAGTTCCCAGTTACGGTGGGAGGTCGGGGGCCGAGCGATGCGCGTTTCTCTCGTACACGTACGCGTGTTTGTGCGAGGCATTGTCTCTAACTGAACCCGAGTGAGGCGTTGGGCTCTAACTGAACCCGAGCAATTGCACTGCAGGCTATGCGTTACTGAACCCGAGCGATCGATCGATGGCTGTTAACTGAACCCGATCGAGCGATTCCTTTGCTACTACTGCTAACTGAAGCCGATCGATTGGATGAATAGTGAGCAT
>NC_041383.1:477762421-477785234 GCF_002162155.2 Triticum dicoccoides | reverse complement strand
AGTAGATGGTGGAGGGGTGCCCGTGGAGGGGTTGGTTGAACATGACCCCGTGGTGTGGAGGGTTGGATGAACAGTAGATGGTGGAGGGGTTGTTGAACAGTAGACGGTGGAGTAGCACACGGTGGAGGCTGGATGAACAGGAGCCCGTGGAGGCTGGAGGAGGTCGACGGTAGCCCGTGGAGGCTGGAGGAGGTCGACGGTGGAGATGAACAGTAGCCCATGGAGTCCTGTTTTGCGGTACGCCACACCCCCCGATGAACAGGACCCTTGTTTCGACCGTAGCGCTCCAACACATGTCCGTTTCGTCCGTTTTGCGGTACGCCACACCCCTCCCAATCAACAGGACCCCCGTTTCGTCCATAGGAGGTCCGTTTCCTCCGTTTTGTGGTACTCGACACCCCTCCCAATCAAAAGGACCCCCGTTTCGACCGTAGGAGGTCTGTTTCCTCCGTTTTGTGGTACGCCACACCCCTCCCGATCAACAGGACCCTGTTCCGAACGTAGGAGGTCTATTTCCTCCGTTCTGCGGTACGCCAGGCCTCGTTTCCATTACCTGTTCCGTCCAAGCCCTCCCGATGAACACGACCACGCATTCTGTTCCAACCCAGCCGGTTGGCTCCCCATGAACACGACGATGATGCTGTTTCTCCATTCCGACCCAGCCATGTACGTATGCACGAGTAGGCGTTCGAGACCCTGCCCGTATGTACGTACGTGGCCGTATTTTCTTTCTTGCACCCTGGCCGTTGTACGTACCTGTACATGGTATGTGCGCGCCTCTACATCGACCAGTATATATGTACGTACACGTTCGCGACCAGAATGACAACGCTACGTACGCTTCGACCAGGTGGGTCCCGACTGTCAAGCACTTCCTTGCGTGTGAAGATGTAGCTGGTGGGTCCCAGCAGTCAGGGGGGCGAATCGTTTTTTTTGCCCGGACGCACTTCCTTGCGTGCGAAGATGTAGCTGGTGGGTCCCAGCAGTCAGGGGGAAACATTTTTTTCGCGAAATACGATGGCCCGTCCAGTGGGTCCCCGCTGTCAGGTGGAGGAATAATTATTTTGCGCGTAATAAGGAGGCACTTCCTTGCTGCGGTCGTGGACCCAGCTGTCAGCCTCTCCACGTACAGTCCACGTCCGATGGAAGTCGTTTCTTGACCCCGTTGCCCACGCCACGCCGAGAGCACTAGGGCGATGGACGACGACGAGGCCTAGGAAGGGGACAACGGGGAGCCGGGGAAGACGCGACAGTGGAAGCCCGCGCGGAGAGGAGTACGAGGGTTCACTGGTTCGGCTGCGGTGTGAGGCTGCCGTCGCTGCAGGGCCTGGCCAGCGATGGGAATAGTAGGGGCGGTGAGGCCTCCGCGGCAGCACAGCCAGCCACGGGAGGCAGGAGCATGCGGCACGACAGGCGCTGCTTTGGGCGGTTGGAGCAAGAAGACCAGAGGTTGAAGAAGCACTACGGCCGTTGGATGGACATCATACGGTCTCTGGAGCTAGAATCGTTCATATTGACTAAAGTTGACAAAGGCCCCCGCCCCAGTCAACTTAGTAGGCCCACAAGTCAGCCCCCCACCATGGTGGGTCCCAGCTAGCAGGGGGAGTATTCATTTTTTTGTGCGTAATAAGGAGGCACTTCTGATGGGTCCGAGCTGACAGCGGGGGGAACGTTTTTTTCACGAAATACGCTGGCCTGTCCGGTGGGTCCCAGCAGTCAGGGGGAAAACGTTTTTTTCACGAAATAAGGTGGCCCGTCCGGTGGGTCCCTGATGTCAGGTGGAGGAATAATTATTTTGCGCGTAATAAGGAGGCACTTCCTTGCGGCCGCCTAGACCCAGCTGTCAGCCTCTCCACGTACAGCACTCTTCTGATGGAAGTCGGTTGTTGACCACGTTGACCACGCCGCACCGAGAGCACCAGGGCGGTGGTCTGGACGACGGCGAGGCCTAGGAAGGGGACGATGCGAAGCCGGGGAAGACGCAGCAGTGGAAGCCCGCGCAGAGAGGAGTACGAGGGTTCACTGGTTCAGCTGTGGTGTGAGGCTGCCATCACCGCAGAACAACATGGGGTGTGGGTGAGTAGAGGGATGGCCTGGCCAGCGGTGGGAGTAGTACGGGGCGGTGAGGCCTCCGCGGCATCACAGCCGGCCACGGGAGGCAGGAGCATGCGACACGACCGGCGCTGCTTTGGGCGGCTGGAGCAAGAAGACCAGAGGTTGAAGAAGCACTACGGCTGTTGTTTGGACATTGTACGATCACTGCAGCTAGAATCGTTTATATTGACTAAGTTGACAAAGCCCTTGGTACGCGTCAACTTAGTAGGCCCACAGCTCGGATTTGGCAGAGAACATATAGCCCATTTGCGATTTGTAAGAATGTACAACCCATTTTTTAATTCTAATGGAATTTACTACAAATCATTTACAGTTTGTTAAAAGTACAACCCAACTTCTAGCTAGGACAACGATTAATAATTTCAAACAACCGCTCAAAACAGAATTAAAAAAAAATTCCCACATTTTGATGGGATCCGAAATATTTTTATCCGAAATTTCTAGTCAGGTTAAATATAATTTCAAAATAAAGTTGTATTACGTTAAAATCCAACGAAATATTGTGCGCTCAATAAGTAATGAAATTAAAATTTCCAAATTCTAAAAATAATATATTTTTCAAACTAATCACGTGTTTGGTGCATAGTAACTGCCCAGTTATTATAATTTCATCCATTTATTATTTCTTAAAGTCCATTTTCTTGTTAAGCCTAATGCATACCTCCTAGGAAAGTTTGCAGCCCAGCGGGGCGGAGAATAACAAGTTGACCCGGATATTATGTACACCTGTCGGCCCAGTTGCATTGATGATGTTGAAAAAAGGCCTGTGTAGTACAGTACAACCTAACATGGTTACTCAACCCACATTCAGCGACACCGGAAAGGCCCAAACAAGGCTTCTGTACGACTTTTTGAAGTCACTGAGCTCAATTAATAACTTAAGAAAAATGTTAGATTATAGTGGAACCTAATTAAAAGCTGTCACGAGCAAATAAATAATTCAACGGGTCCCACTTGTGCGTGTGTGTGTGTGTGTGCGCGCGCGCGCGCGCGCGCGCGCGCGTGTGTGTGTGTGTGTGTGTGTGTGTGAGAGAGAGAGAGAGAGAGAGATAGAGAGATAGAGATAGAGATAGAGACCCATCGGTCGATGCTCGTAAATACATCTTTCAGCCATATGCATTGATGATGCTCAGTAAAAACTTATATAGTTGACACAATCATATAAAACATCATAGCACACTGAACTTGCATACAAAAATTTCACGCAGGCGGCACAATCAGGATGGAAGAAGTGGATCGCTACGGGAAGGGCTATGTTGAAACCAACAAAGTCGTACATAACGGTTCATCGTCTTTATCAATGACGGGGAAATATCTTGAATGTTGTGCAAAGAAAACAGATAGACAACACAATAAGTTCTGCTAGCACATTAAGTTGATGTACAACCCTTTCTAAAAAAAGTTCAGGTATAAAATTAGAACAGGTCACAATCAAATGTACTGGCATATCAGTGCTTCAGACCCATAGCTCAGATTTAACTAGTACTATCTGACAAGATTCAGTTGTTACCTCAAATTAGAGCACATCCAGGCAGCCAGCCCTGCCTCTTCTCCCAAAGAAGCAGTGGCCTCCGCCGCGCGATGGAGTAGGCCCTGTGCCATCCATTGTTCCGAGCAACACAGGGAAAGTCTAACGTTGACTCCTGTAATGGACGTCGTCGATGGACCCTGGCACCAGCGGCGGCGGCAGGACTTCGATTGATGGATTGACCACTTCTTCAACATGCACGAACACTCGATACAGGTACATCCCTAACATGGTCCGCGGCGGCCTTGGTGGTGATGAATAGTACAACCCTGGTTCCTGCACCAGTATCTCAACACCAATCACCTTCAGTATGGTGGACGGCTTCTTCATCCATGCCATAACCGTCAGAGCCCAGCTGTCTGGAGGAACAAACATACTTACGAGCTCACCTCCAAGGTCGTTGATAAGCTCGTTCATGGACTCGCTGTTCCAAGCATGTCGAGGCATGCCGTGGAAGGTAAGCTTTGTTAAAAACTCAAGCTCAGAGGGCACCGAGCCCCATCCTGGGTGCCACCGATCAAAGCTCACCAGTGCGCCATAGCAGAACAAACGCCGGGAATATTCAAACACACGACTGCAGTCGAAAGTTATCCGGAACCTGACGAAGAAATCAGCCGGTGGCGGACAGACTTCAACGAGAAAGTCAATTATTTGGATGCCGTGCGCAATGCCAAGAGCTTTGACAAGGTCGTCTGGTGAGACGGGAGGCCGGTCGCTATTGATGGTTGCCATCAGCACTTTGCCGACAAACTGGTCGTCAAGCGCCGCCATGCCACTGTTGAGCGACAGCATGCAGCGACCGAAGGCAGGACAGACCTCAGGATCTCTGGCTCAGAGATCCGCGTTGACCGGTGACATGATAGTGCGCTTGAGTACAGGGAGTACATGAGGGGGATTTGGGGGAACTGGAGTAGGAATCGAGATTCCAGAGGTGGGGGAGGGGCGGGAGACTGGGGATGAAAAGGTAGCATAAATTTCGAGCACGCGCCAATATGCTCTCGGCGCGCAAGCGCACAAAAACACCGGTGGTGCCCACATATCGGCCTAAGAGTCCTTGTTCTTTCTTTTTTGGAGAGCCCGACCTATTTTTTTTCACGATCTTTTGAGAGCCCAGCCTGAGAGTCATAATTCACCTGTTTGGCATTGCGTTACTACTCGGCCCATATTCAACGACACCTCACTGGCCCAAACAAGTGTACATCATCGAAAAGACACTGAGCTGAAATTATATAACTTGGAAAAAGGAGATATACTCCGAACACTGGAAATGGTGATGCCCTCATTTAGCCCACCAGTAGTTCGAGACAATAAACAGTTCGAAACAACAATATATACAACATTCAAACACTGACTAGTGACTACTACTGACATAAATAGCAAGACATGATAGTTCATAAGAAGTCTTGCTACACCACCAAAACGCACCCATCTGCAACGCTCAGACTCTCGTGATCCAGACAAGAATGACATTCTAAACAGAAGCAACTATTACATAGTAAGAGTGACATAGACGAGGATGACCAAATGACAAGGAATATGCATAACAAAAGAAAGAGCTACCCATCCAGAACCAGCAGCAAAGACAACAAAGTCATTCGAAGAGATGATCCAACACCATCATAATTTGCAGCCTTGCTTCAGCGACCAGTGATCCGGAGACACCAGTACTCCACCCTTTCGATGCAACAACCCAATTACCTATCAACCTGAAGGCTTGAACCACATCACTGCCTGTCGTAATTGAGACATCCAAGGATCAAAGTTAATCCGGATGCCTTTGTCATTCTCACCTTCTTTTGGCTGCAGGCTGTATCATTGACAATCAGGGGAGTTTGCTCCCGAACTCCTAGGGCTCGCCGTGTAGACACAGTTTTCCATAGCAAACAGAGCCTCTCTGCCATCAAGGTCCTTGCCAAGGGTGATCTCTTGGTTAATCAAATAATTGAGTCCGAGAAACAGAGAGTGTGAACCATGGCTGTTTACTCGCCTCCAACTAAAAAATCCTAAAGGCCCCAACAAGCTAGTATCCTGCTCATAGACGTAACACCCACTGCCCGGATACTCACGTATTACACGGTGCTTGTATACAGTGGGGTTTTTGCAATATAACTTTTTTGGCTCATGTGTCTGAATGATCATTAGTCTTTTGCCGTCGTCTGATCGAGCGAGGAACCAGTTGTGCTTCCTTGTTTTTGGCAAAGGTGGTGTGATTACAAAGGGCAATAACTGTAGGGACACTACATCATATTAAAAAGGGCATGCATTGTTAATGTAAGATCAGCATTGTTCAGAGTAGGAGTAGGATAATGCAAGAAACATCATTGATATGTCCCTGTTGGAACAGGGAGGAAAATACAGGGAAATGTATATTGGGTTCGAAAATATAGAAGTGCCATGCATGGTTATACTCATGTTATCTCGCAATCGATTCTTCACAGGAAACTACCATGTCATGCATGTTATGTAATCATGTTCTGTCCTCACAAACAAATTCTTCAAGGTAACTAACAGACCATGCATTGTTATATACTCGTGTTCTGTGGGCAAAAATTTTGTGAGGATATTATTCTAGCCATTGATTGCTGAAGGGCGAATATAGGTATGTACACATGGTAAGCATTGTAGGATTTCACTACTTCCAAATATAGAGTTCTCCATATGCACATTTACTTCCCTAATGTATGGTTAGATGAAACCAACAGTGTGGTGCATGTTTCTACATCATGAAAATGAGGAAACTAACATGGCCATTGATACACACTCATATTTAGTAGTAGTATATAGATTACTGTAAAATAAGGATAATATCCATATATTCCTAACCGTTTGATTATTCAGGGTACAAATTGGCTGTAATGACATGGTCACAATCGCATGAATTAACTCATTCCAAATATAGCTGATTTACGGCGTCTCTAATACATTGCCATAGTTCTACTCAAATTCTGCTAAAACAGGGATATGCCAATCATCACAAAAAGTTCAAATAGTGTCATGGTGTCATCATTAACATGAGACGGAAACAACTTACACGCGCCATCCCAGCAATACGTGGTGCCATCTGCTTTGTCGATCGCGTAGATGATGCCATTGTGTTCAATAGCATCACAGAAGTGTGTATCAGATTTGATGATGATCCACTGCGAGCCGAGTTGTCTCCAGCTAAAGAAGGCACCGGCGTAAAGATAGGCGAGTCCATAGTCGAACAAGGTAATTAGCTTGAAGTCTGCGTAATTCGCATGTCGTGTGGGCACTTGGCAGATTACAATCTTCTGCAAAACAAGGTCCGTCCAACTGACGTAGTAATCTAGATGACTTGGACCGCAATGGTAATACTCTATATAATCCAACGGAGGAAGGATAATCTCATGGGAGGTCTGGAAGTTCACGAGCACCAACTTTTTACCGTATTCTATGAAGGCAGCCATCCAATGGGATTCCATGCCGACCCAGTACATACCTGCCAAGAAGTTTCGGGCGATGGTGATCGGATCGATGTCCAGGGAAATGATGTACAGTGACCCACTACATACCTGCAAAGAAGTTTCGGCTAATGGAGATCGAATTGAAGTCGAGGGGCATCATGCACGCCTCCGTATCATGGTGAGCCAATCTCGCAAGACCAGATAGTAGCAAGCAGGGTGTCTTGGAAAGCTTAGGCCTCGCTTCGATGATGGCCGTGTGCATGTCCCTCGAGCATGCAGCCAGCCACATGGCACTCAACATATCCATACACGAATAACAGAGGTTGAGGATGTCACTGGGGAGATTGCTCCAATGTTGGCTCATATGGATGCTGCGCGGTTCGCGTTTGGCCATGGTGGAGTTTGGAATGGGGCTTGATTTACGGGGGAGAAGGATGTCGGTGCTAGAGCTGCTAGCGAGGGAATAGTGGTACTGGGGGAGGCGAGTGAGGCGACGGTACACGGGGGCACAGTGAGATGGAGACGGAGACGGAGATGGAGAAGGAGATGGAGATGGAGTGGTGCTATGGGAGCGGAGAGGGAGACGAGGCGAGGCACCAATGTGTTGTACAATGGCGGTGACAGACTGCACAATGCACAGGGTGAGGCTGATGGTAACCCGAACACGCCGCCTGGACTAGTGTCAGGCACAGGGTGTTGTCACTTCACTGTGAGGACTGGATGAATAGTATTTTAACCATCAAGTGTACCACAGTTGTACTACTACTAATACTACTACTATTACTACTACTACTACTACTACTACTACTACTACTACTACTACTAGTAGTAGTAGTAGTAGTAGGAACATGAGTACTCCAGTATTGTATAGCGGAAATAGGTCTCCCATGCTAGCATGCCTGTTCACTTCATCGTTCAGGTATCATCCATATTGCGAGCAGAACCAAATTCTCGTGCATGCCCAATCAACGCCCTGCCGCGATGCATGCAGTGGTCGTTCTGGTGCATCAAGGACGATATGCAGATCGTTCCACACTTGAGAAGAGGAAAAATGGAAAGGTAGAACACGGCATCAGAGGAAGAGAACGCTGGCTAACGAGGCTGGGAGGGGATCGAGCAGGAAGTTAATGCTCCATGCCTAAAGGTTTTGGGAAAACCTGATTTTCATAAGGTGACTTATACTCACCTAAACGGAGGGAGTATTCCTTAACTAGAGAATGTTGTGTCTCCCACTCACGCGCTCAAAAAAAAGCTACGACACATTTTTTTATCTGTTTGCATAGGTCCCACCTATCAGGAAGGATGGGCACGTACACGAACATGTACGACTCATAAGTCTACCTGCATAGCCTTTTCGTTAGTCTACCTAGCCGTCTAATCAACTGCCTGCATGCCACTTCTCCCATTTACTTCTCCATCGGGAACCGATTCTCCTCGGCTTCTTCACCTCCCCATCGTCTTCATTTGCATCCAAACCCCACTGTGTTCACATTGTTTTAACCTCTTTAAATAATCATCTACTACTTCAGTTAGACTAGCCATCTAATCCTAATTCTCCAAACCATAGCCCTCCGTTCCAGCGGTTCCAAATGGCGAAAGAGATCGAGATGCAGGTTTTTAGCATCCAACATGTCCTCGTCGAAGGCTCGATGCGCATAGTTGCCACCGTCACCGTCCACCCAAGGGTTCTTCGGCAGTCGATCAACAATGTATCCAACTCCGTCGAAAAGGTAGAGACGAGGGTCATCAGTCTCAACGCAGAGTACACGGAGCGTGCCCCTGGGAAGATCCAGCACGCCGCCGTCCTTCAGCTGTGCCTCGAAGATGATGTTTTGGTGTACCACTGTAGGACCTTGAGAAGAGGTGTCTAGAGGGGGGGTGATTAGACACTAAGTACCAAAGTTGCAGTTTTTAGGTTACTTTAAATTTAAGTGGAGTTTAGGCACAAGTTTAACATTCACAATACATATCAAGCAAGCATGCAAGAGTATATGGGCAGCGGAAAGTAAAGCATGCAACTTGCAAGAATGTAAAGGGAAGGGTTTGGAGGATTCAAACGCAATTGGAGACACGGATGTTTTTGGCGTGGTTCCGATAGGTGGTGCTATCGTACATCCACGTTGATGGAGACTTCAACCAATGAAGGGTAATGGTTGCGCGAGTCCACGAAGGGCTCCACCCATGAAGGGTCCACGAAGAAGCAACCTTGTCTATCCCACCATGGCCGTCGCCCACGAAGGACTTGCCTCACTAGCGGTAGGTCTTCACGAAGTAGGCGATCTCCTTGCCCTTACAAACTCCTTGGTTCAACTCCACAATCTTGTCGGAGGCTCCCAAGTGACACCTAGCCAATCTAGGAGACACCACTCTCCAAGAAGTAACAAATGGTGTGTTGGTGATGAACTCCTTGCTATTGTGTTTCAAATGATAGTCTCCCCAACACTCAACTCTCTCTCATAGGATTTGGATCTGGTGGAAAGAAGATGTGAGTGGAAAGCAACTTGGGGAAGGCTAGAGATCAAGATTCATATGGTAGGAATGGAATATCTTGGCCTCAAATGAGTAGGTAGTTCTTTCTCAGAAATAGGATGCTGGAAGTGTAGGCTTGTTCTGATGGCTCTCTCCACGAATGAAGAGGAGGTGGAGGGGTATATATAGCCTCCACACAAAATCTAACCGTTACACACAATCTACCAAACTCGGTGGGACCGAATCAACAAACTCGGTCAGACCGATTTAGCAAATAATGTGACCGTTAGGGTTTTCGGTGGGATCGAAATGCAACTCGGTAGGACCGATTCTGTTAGGGTTAGGGCATAACGTAATCTCGATGAGACCGATTACACAAACTCGGTGAGACCAATTTTGGTAAAAAGCCTTCCAGAGAGTTGGTCAGGCAAACTCGGTGGGACCGATTACTCAGACTCGGTGGGACCTATTTTGGTAATATGTTATCCAGAGAGTTTGCATTGTAATCTCGGTAGTACCGATTGCTCAAACTCGGTGAGACCGATTTTGGTAATGGACATTCACAGAGAGATTACAATCCCATCTCGGTGAGACCGAGATCCCTATCGATAGAACCGATTTTCTTAGGGTTTGTGGCAGTGGCTATGACTTTGAAATCGGTGGCGCCGGATAGGAAGAATCGGTGTGACCGATTTTGGCTTTGGGTTTAGGTCATTTGTGTGGAAGTGGGAAAGCAGTTGAGGGTTTTGGAGCATATCACTAAGCATTGTGGAGCAAGAAACTCATTAAGCAACACCTCATCCCTTCTTGATAGTATTGGCTTTTCCTATAGACTCAATGTGATCTTGGATCACTAAAATGTAAAATGAAGAGTCTTGAGCTTGAAGCTTGAGCCAATCCTTTGTCCTTAGCATCTTGAAGGAGTTCCCACATCCTTTAGTCCATGCCACTCCATTGTTGAACTTATCTGAAACATACTAGATAAAAGTGTTAGTCCAACAAGAGATATGTTGACATTAATTACCAAAACCACCTAGGGAGCACTTGTGCTTTCAATCTCCCCCTTTTTGGTAATTGATGACAACATACATCAAAGCTTTAGATAAAGATATAAAGAATAGCAAGTAAAGCTTTGGAAAGACATGTAACAAACATAGGCCCCCCCTACATGTATGCAATCATGTGAATATGGAATATAGAAGCATGTGAGAGCATAACCATGATAGAGCAGGCAATGTGATACATGTATCTTGGCCATATGCATCAGAGCAAAGAATATTAAGGAAATACCTTCACGCCCATGGGTCCTTCTTGCAAACAGTATGTACATCAGCAAGAATTCCTCATACACATGATTGTGATGCATATACTTACCTTGTAGTCTTGAGTTGGCTTAGGATGGAATGAACCTGCGTAAACAAGGTTAGATAACACAGATGCACCTACTAGCCAGAGCAAACAGGAGAAACTACAAGAATACCAAGACTGGGATGACATGTAGAGAGTGAGTACTAAGTACCACATTAGATTAGACATGTCCCCAAGAGTAAAGATATGCAATGAATTTAAATGATTACTTTCCCTTAGATGTCTTGCTCCCCCTGAATCTAGCATGGGATACTGGGAGAAGATAGGGGACAGAAAATCAGAGCTGAAAGATATGAATGATGAACAGAGATAATGCAAGCTAATGCAAATAAGCACAAAAGATCATATAAACATGTCTCTCCCCTCAAGAAGACATGTGGCATCTCTCCTCTTGAACACCAAGCATCTGGGGTCCTTGAGAAATACTTTCTACTTAAGTATTCTCTCCCCCTGGAGATCTCTCTCTCCCCCTTGAGGATCTCTCTCCCCCTTGAGGAGCTCTCTCCCCCTTGAGGAGGTGATAAACTCTTTCTCTGATGTGATCTCTCTAAATGATAAGCTTTGATGTGATCTCTCTCTCCCCCTTTGACATCAATTTCCAAGAAGGGTTTTCTGAATCTGTCGAATGGGTTTGGTCCTTGAGACACATTACAAAGCAATGGTAGAAATGTGATGCTTGTAGAGGACAAGATTCATTGAGTGGAGTTGGATCAGAAGAAACATAGAATATGTGGCAAACTGTTTTTCCTGATGTGAAATCGGTGGCACCGAGTGGTATGCTTCGGTTGTACCGAAAGGATTCGGTTGGACCGAAGGCAGCAAATCGGTGAAACCGAGTTCGTCGCAGAGAAAACACTTGTCACCTCAGCTCACTAGACTAGTAAGATCTCACAAAGATTGGCAAGGAATTTACTGAATGATATGCAATGAATTGGATGCAGAAAATGCAGAACAAACAGAAAGAAGTCTAGATGAAGTTTTTTTTGAAAGGGGAAACAAACATGCATGAGTCAAATGCAAAAACACAGAAAAGAACACAAAAGAACTTCATCTAGAGATGCTCGGCGACAAAGTCACCTATGTTAGAGTATATTGACTTAGGAGTCAAGTGAGATCACTTGATCATAGGTCATACTCATCGTTTAAGCTCAAAATGGGGTTGCCATTTTTCGTTTAAGCATCTTGATGTATTCACATCTTGTCGAGTTGCTTTAGCTCATGACTCGGAGTAAAGCTTCTCTAAGATGGAATAACATACCTTGGTTGGTGGTGTTGTCCATGTGTGGGTTGCTCAAGGTTGATGTAGATCATCAAGAGTTGGGAGCACCACTTGGAATTTGAGTCCATCTACCTACATGGGTTAGTTCTTGCAAGAAAGAGCACTTGTGTATCCAAAAATGACAATCATGAAGCTTAACATAGAGTTTTTCAAAGGATATGTTTGAATGGTTTTGTGCTTCCTTGTCTTCAACCACCATAGTGTAGAGACTTGATGATGTAGAGATTGTTCAAGATGTGAGTAGGTTACAATCTCATGGAATTTGATTCCACCAAGTACCTACATGGGTTAGACAACATGCAAGATGCAAATATATCCAAGACATAAGATTTTCATCATAAGAGAAATATCAAGGATTAGTCATAAGCTCATGTCTTGCATGTATCCAATGGAGTTTCTACTCCAAGTTTAAAGCATCAATGATGTTCAATTCTCCTATTAACCTGCAAAACACTTTCTCATCAAGAGGTTTAGTGAATATATCCGCCAATTGCTTTTCGGTGCGAACATGCTTAAGATCAATGTCGCCCTTAGCAACATGATCTCGAATGAAATGATGACGAACTTCAATATGCTTAGTTCGAGAATGTTGCACAGGATTATGACCAATTTTGATAGCACTTTCATTGTCACAAAGCAATGGAACATGTCTCACATATATCCCATAATCTTTAAGAGTTTGGGTCATCCAAAGTAATTGAGCACAACATGAACCAACGACAATATATTCCGCTTTGGCGGTGGATAAGGATACCGAGTTTTGTTTCTCGGAGGACCAAGACACAAGAGATCTACCAAGAAATTGCCAAGTACCCGAAGTGGACTTTCTATCAACCTTGTCTCCGGCATAGTCCGAGTCGAAATAGCCAACAAGATCGAAAGAGGCCCTCTTAGGATACCAAATGCCAAAATGTGGTGTATGGATTAAGTATCTCACTGTCCTTTTCATGGCCTTAAGATGACATTCTTTAGGAGCAGCTTGATATCGTGCACACATGCACACATTTAACATGATATTGGGACGTGAAGCACATAGATATAACAATGAACCAATCATAGAGCGATAAACCTTTTGATCAACCGGTTCACCATCTTTGGTCAACTCAAGATGTCCACTAGTAGGCATGGGTGTACACATACCTTTGCATTCTTGCATATTGAACTTCTTGAATAAGTCCTTGGTGTACTTTGTTTGAGACACAAATGTACCTTCCTTAGTTTGCTTGATTTGCAACCCAATAAAGAATTTGAGTTCACTGATCATAGACATCTCAAACTTCTCCGACATTAGCTTCCCAAACTTTTCACTAAAATGAGGGTTAGTTGAACCAAATATAATATCGTCAACATAAATGTGGCACACAAATAGTTCTCCATTAACCCTTTTAGTAAAAAGAGTAGAATCAATTTTCCCAATTTCAAAGCCTTTTTCAATAAGGAACTTGGTTAAGCATTTATACCATGCTCTAGTAGCTTGTTTAAGACCATAAAGAGCTTTGTGAAGTTTGTAAACATGATTGGGTTTCTTAGGATTGACAAAGCCGGGAGGTTGCTTAACATAAACTTCCTCCTCTATTTCACCATTTAGAAAAGCACTTTTAATATCCATTTGGTACAAGGTGATATCATGATGATTAGCATAGGCAAGTAAGATGCGAATGGACTCAAGTCTAGCAACGGGAGCGTAAGTCTCGCCATAGTCCATACCTTCGACTTGTGTGTAGCCTTGGGCGATGAGACGTGCTTTGTTGCGAACTACTTGTCCATCTTCATCTTGCTTGTTGCGAAACACCCATTTGGTACCGGTGATGTTGTGATTGTTGTCGGGCTTCTCAACCAATGTCCAAACTTGGTTCCTCTCAAAGTTGTGTAGCTCTTCATGCATAGCATTTATCCAATACGGATCTTCTAATGCTTCTTCAACCTTCATAGGTTCAATGCTAGAGATGAAAGAATAGTTTTCACAAAAGTTAGCTAAATGAGTTTCAGAGCGAGTGATTCTCCCGGTTTGAATGTCATTGTAGATTTGCTCGACGGGATGATCTTTAGCAATTCTTGCTCGAACTCGTGAAAGCTTTTGCTTGGGTCTTCGTTGAACATATCCTCCATCTTGTTCTTCTTCTTGGCCTTCTTCATTGTTGGCGTTGTCGTTCTCTTGTCGTGGTGGAGAAGGTGGTTGTTGACGTTCATCTTGATGCACTTCCTCGTTTTCTTCATCTGGGTGTGTCCCACTTGTGGATGCTTCCGT
This sequence comes from Triticum dicoccoides, assembly GCF_002162155.2. Classification (NCBI taxonomy): domain Eukaryota; kingdom Viridiplantae; phylum Streptophyta; class Magnoliopsida; order Poales; family Poaceae; genus Triticum; species Triticum dicoccoides. The sequence goes on along the minus strand of NC_041383.1, from coordinate 477,770,802 downwards.
ATCAACTCTTGGTTCACCTTGTCGTGAAGTAGAAGCTTCCACTTGGACGGACGAGGTACTCTCCTTCACCTCCGTTGGACGAACCTTGCCAATAGCCAAGTCTTGGATTGCTTCCGAAGGATCTTTGTCTCCTACATCAATTGGCAATTGCTCTACTTGCGAGCCGTTATATTCATCAAACTTCATATCTACCATCTCTTCAACCTTTCGGGTGAAATTGTTGTAGACACGGTAAGTGTGAGAGTTTGAGCCATAACCTAGTAGGAAACCTTCATGAGACTTAGGACCAAACTTTGAACGACGATGCTTATCAAGAATGTAGCACTTTGAGCCGAATACTCGAAAGTATCCAACTTGGGGTTTGTTACCGGTGAGGAGCTCGTATGCCGTCTTGCTGAGTAGCTTGTGAAGATACAAGCGATTTGTTGCACGACAAGCTGTCTCAACCGCTTCTGCCCAAAAGTGCTTCGGTGTCTTGTACTCATCAAGCACCGTTCTTGCCATTTCGATGAGCGTCAGGCTCTTCCTCTCAACAACTCCATTTTGTTGAGGTGTGTACGTGGCCGAGAACTCGTGTGAAATCCCTTCTTCGTGAAGAAAGGTGTCCACATTTGCGTTCTTGAACTCCGTTCCGTTGTCGCTGCGAACCTTCTTGATCTTCACTTCAAATTGATTTTGGGCATTCCTAGCGAAGTTTTTGAAGATCTTTTGGACCTGCGATTTATCATCAAGAAAGAACACCCTCGTAAATCTTGAAAAATCATCAACTATAACTAGACCAAAAGAATTTCCACCGAGACTCTTGTAGGAGTTGGGACCAAAGAGATCCATGTGAAGTAGCTCAACTGGCCTCCTTGTGGTCATGATGTTCTTCACGGGATGCCTTCCTCCAACCTATTTACCTACCTGACAAGCGCTGCAAAGTCTATCCTTATCAAATATGACATCATTAACTCCAAGGATATGATTCCCTTTAATAAGCTTGTCAAGGTTTCGCATACCAACATGACCTAGTCGTCTATGCCATAACCAACCTTTTGAGGATTTAGCAATGAAGCAAGTTTTAGGTTGGGCCTTTTTAGTGAAATCAACAATGTATAGATCACCTCTACGCACACCGATAAAGACCATTTTATGATTGTCTCAATGAAACACTTGGCAATCTACTTCAGTAAATAGGACATTGAAACCGAAATCAGCAAGTCTAGATACTGAAAGTAAGTTGTATCCAAGAGATTCAACGAGCATGACATTTTGTATGGATCTATCATGTGATATGGCCACCTTACCGAGGCCAACCACCTTACCCTTTGAGTTGTCACCGAAAGTGACATACTTTCGAGGACTATCATTATCAGCAAGCTCACGAAACATGTCTTTATATCCGCTCATGTGATTGGTACATCCACTATCAAGAACCCATTCCTTTCCTCCTGACATATATCCCCGAAGATTTGCCATAAGACCAAAATGTCTCATTGCATCATCAAGATCGAAGTCACTATCATCATCCTCATCATAGTATCCATGTTCAACATCATCATGCGGTGGATCAGATCCTAGAGAGGGTGATTCATTAGAGTGAGTTTGACAATAATCTTGCTTATGAATTTTTGTAGCTCCGGAAATAATATCACCAATAATACCAACATTTCCTTTGGCACACATAAGGTTTGTAAGCTCAAATAGACGATCACCAAACATAGGATCACTAGTATTCATCTTACTCAAAGCAATATACTTATGGAGAATTTCATCAAGATTTTTCAAGGAATAATCTGGAAATCGTTCCTCAAGAAATTTCCATATAGTGTAGGCACACTTAAGAGTAGGCAAACATCCAATCAAGTTTCTAGGAAATCCTCTAATGATAAGTTCGGCAGTTCTAAGATTCCTAATCATGTCAATTGACTCATCATGGGTAGGATGCATAGGGTCAAGATGAGGTGCACAAGGGCTAGCAATGTACTTGTTCAAATGATATTGATTGAAAATTACAAGGATCTCATTTTCCACTCATGAAAATACTCTCCATCAAGAATAGGCACTCTATGTCTAAGACTCCCCAAAGTAGACTCATCCATCTTCCTCCAATGGTGATTAAACCAAGGCAATGGAGACCAATGCTCTGATACCACTTGTAGGACCTTGATAAGAGGTGTCTAGAGGGGGGGGGGTGATTAGACACTAAGTACCAAAGTTGCAGTTTTTAGGTTACTTTAAATTTAAGTGGAGTTTAGGCACAAGTTTAACATTCACAATACATATCAAGAAAGCATGCAAGAGTATATGGGCAGCGGAAAGTAAAGCATGCAACTTGCAAGAATGTAAAGGGAAGGGTTTGGAGGATTCAAACGCAATTGGAGACACGGATGTTTTTGGCGTGGTTCCGATAGGTGGTGCTATCGTACATCCACGTTGATGGAGACTTCAACCCACAAAGGGTAACGGTTGCGCGAGTCCACGGAGGGCTCCACCCACGAAGGGTCCACGAAGAAGCAACCTTGTCTATCCCACCATGGCCATCGCCCACGAAGGACTTGCCTCACTAGCAGTAGATCTTCACGAAGTAGGCGATCTCCTTGCCCTTACAAACTCCTTGGTTCAACTCCACAATCTTGTCGGAGGCTCCCAAGTGACACCTAGCCACTCTAGGAGACACCACTCTCCAAGAAGTAACAAATGGTGCGTTGGTGATGAACTCCTTGCTCTTGTGCTTCAAATGATAGTCTCCCCAACACTCAACTCTCTCTCATAGGATTTGGATCTGGTGGAAAGAAGATTTGAGTGGAAAGCAACTTGGGGAAGGCTAGAGATCAAGATTCATATGGTAGGAATGGAATATCTTGGCCTCAACACATGAGTAGGTAGTTCTTTCTCAGAAATAGGATGCTGGAAGTGTAGGCTTGTTCTGATGGCTCTCTCCACGAATGAAGAGGAGGTGGAGGGGTATATATAACCTCCACACAAAATCTAAGTTACACACAATCTACCAAACTCGGTGGGACCGAATCAACAAACTCGGTCAGACCGATTTAGCAAATAATGTGACCGTTAGGGTTTTCGGTGGGACCGAAATGCAACTCGGTAGGACCGATTCTGTTAGGGTTAGGGCATAACGTAATCTCGGTGAGACCGATTACACAAACTCGGTGAGACCGATTTTGGTAAAAAGCTTTCCAGAGAGTTGGTCAGGGAAACTCGGTGGGACCGATTACTCAGACTCGGTGGGACCGATTTTGGTAATAAGTTATCCAAAGAGTTTGCATTGTAATCTTGGTAGTACCGATTGCTCAAACTCGGTGATACCGATTTTGGTAATGGACATTCACAGAGAGATTACAATCCCATCTCGATGAGACCGAGATCCCTATCGGTAGAACCGATTTGCTTAGGGTTTGTGGCAGTGGCTATGACTTTGAAATCGGTGGCGCCGGATAGGAAGAATCGGTGTGACCGATTTTGGCTTTGGGTTTAGGTCATTTGTGTGGAAGTGGGAAAGTAGTTGAGGGTTTTGGAGCATATCACTAAGCACTGTGGAGCAAGAAACTTATTAAGCAACACCTCATCCCTTCTTGATAGTATTGGCTTTTCCTATAGACTCAATGTGATCTTGGATCACTAAAATGTAAAATGAAGAGTCTTGAGCTTGAAGCTTGAGCCAATCCTTTGTCCTTAGCATCTTGAAGGAGTTCCCACATCCTTTAGTCCATGCCACTCCATTGTTGAACTTATCTGAAACATACTAGATAAAAGTGTTAGTCCAACAAGAGATATGTTGACATTAATTACCAAAACCACCTAGGGAGCACTTGTGCTTTCAACCACATCATACACTCGCCCTCCATACTAGGTGAGCTTCACGATTTCTTGTCTCGGGAGGATATATACTTCTGTGGGGCAGCCATCGAAGGGGACAAACAGAAGCTGGAGCCATACAACCTTGATTTGAAAAGCATCGCTGACCTACAAACCAGAATTAAAATTCCTATAGAACATTGTGCTAAACAGACACCATCCCTATTCGACGTAGCAAATTTTGTGCTCGGTACGAATCTTCAGAAGGGTGACGAGATGGTGGCATCAAGGTCGTCTGGATAGGAGAATTATCCCTTGACGTACGAGCGGATAAAATATGTTACCCTCGATGCCCGTGTGAGTTTCGAGATAGCTACAAGGTCCAAAGAGCTTGTTGTGAAGCTGTCTCCCATAGAGAATGAGAACAACAACAACAAGAAGAAAACGCTGCACCAGCAGGAGGGCATTATGGATGGATGAACTATTTCCTCTCTTGTAAAAAAAATTATTCCCTCTCGGTGTATATTGATATAGATGGACTATTTCGATGGTGTGCATGTCTTTGGAACAGAGTAGTAGCGTGGGTCCGCTTGACTATAAGGAACTATTTATCCGCATATATAGCTTTCTCTGCTACTCCTTCCAGTGATCGGTATGCAGTGCATGTGTCCGTAGACATGACGGCTTGCCCATGGAAGTTCAACTACGGCGACCATCACGTTTCATCTCGCGATTCCCACGACGCCTCTCCAACCCACGACACCATGTCCCCCGACGTGCGCCTCACCCCTCTCGGCCATACCGCCCCTCTGCCTTTGTGTGCATGACATGTGGGCCACCTAAAATGCGGCGAGCATCAAGTTTCTACCACAGCCACACGTGATTCCCACAATGCTGCTCGAACCCATGAAACCACATGTCCCCCGACCTGCGGCTCACCCCTCTTGGCCCCACTGCCCCTCTGCCTTCGGGAGCATTACATGTGGACCAGTCACCTATCGGGTCCACATGTTATTGACTCAAATGTAGGTGTAGTAAGGCGCTGTAGCTCAGTCCCGGCAGCCCTGAGAGGGAAATGTAACTCCCGCACCAGGGCTTGTGGTGCTCCCGCAGCACGAACTCATGCCAAACTCAAGATTTGTTTCTTTACTATAAATGCACGCAACGATTTAATGGACATTGTAATCTCAACATGTGATGGGGAGCTCTAGATTTGAATTTGAAACTTATAAAATGAAAAGATTCAAAACAAATAAACTGGGAGAGAGGGAGTATATCGTAGGATGTGTCCCATACAAAATAAGTCCCCTGGTTTGTCACCGTGAAGATGCGGTTAGAAAGGAGCACAACGTCTTTCTACTCGTACGGCAACAAATCGGCCGCAGACAGCATGGTCCGCCTTTGACCACCATGTGCAAGGTTCGTGCTATCTTATTCAATCTCACCGTGGTTCCATCGTACCAATTCATGCGGTGGCCCGTTGCATGGCTGATCCCAATGTTGGACAAAGGTTCTACGGGAACGGTGTCTGTCGGGACCCCGACTCAATGCCACATCGATCTAGCATGTAACACCTCATGTCACTTTGCGGCCTCACGCACGGTATCCCCACGGGTGTCGCCTTACTTTTGCCCAGGACCGTTTGCGCCTTTTGGCACACGTATATGATGGTGTCGCTAGCATCCATATGATAAAGAGCCCGGGCTGACATGGCTAGTCGTAAACCCAAAGTGGCACTAACTTACAGGGACAGGCATCCATGACCCAACATCGAACGTGTCGGTCATCAGCGAGTGAATCCAGGCTGTAGCACTGGGCTAACAGGACTCCGGTGAACCGGGCTGTAGCGGGCTAGCAGGACTCCGGTATTCATCGCGTGACATTTCCCCGAAGGGACAGACACATGATCGAAGAAGGACACATGCCGGCCAACCTAAGTGTTCCGGAGCAGTAGCAAGCTACCAGGGCTCAGTGGAAGCACTAGGAGACATTTCCCGGTAAGAGAGTCTACTAAGGATAAACAACTAGATAGTCAGATCCCACACATAGCAATACACATTACACGTACGCATAACATGCAAGTATGTGCTGTACAACATGGCATCACAGCATAACTCAACAACTCAAATAGATAAAGGCTCAGAAGAGCCAACATAGCATTATTACAAATAGGGGTCACATGACCCAACAGTCAGAGCAATCAAGCAACAAACGGAAGCATTACATGTCTGAGTACAGACATTTATAAATGAAAAAGGCTGGAAGCCTGACTATCTACAACATCCGATCAAGATCGTAGCTGAGGTACTAGCTACTAGTCGAAGTCCACGAGAACACTAGTAAGACCGAAGTCTCCGCTGCAAAAACATAATTAAAGCAACATGAGTACAAAGGTACTCAGCAAGACTTACATCAGATCCTATCATACATGCATGTGTATCAAGAAGGTAATGTGGGGTTTAGTTGCAGCAAGCCAGCTTTGACTCTGTGGCTATCTGGTTCTACGACTACCAGAAACTCTGGAGGTGAAACAATGTACACGAGTCCACTAATCACCACACAATACACTACTATGGATTCATCCCCGTCTCCCTACGAGAAGGCCATCCATAGCACTCACACTTGTCTTGAGCATTTTATAGTATCCACTTCAAGTTGTCTATGTACCATGTAAGCATCCAAGAAGTCCATAACCGCGGACCCGGCTATTCGAATAGATTATGTTAACCCTGCAGGGGTGTACTTCTTCACACACGCTCTCGCCACTTACCGCCATGTACACGTCATGTATCTCGGCAACCTTCAAGCGGAAGCCTGGCGAGGGTGTCGGCCACGACCTGACTAACCACACAAGACTCTAGTCCAGGTTTATCGCCTATTCGGGTTCCATCCGCAAGGAGATCCGGCCGGGGTGTCGCTCACGGCCCCAAATGATGTGAGCAGGGTTCCCAAGCCCACCATCCGGGTGCCACTTGGTACACCGTGCCACGTGTGCCTAGTCTGTTCCAAGCCCACCCTGCCGGGTGCCACTTGGTAGAAAAATAGCACTACCTACAAACACCAGAAACTAGTTGCGACTCCTGGACAGAGATCAAGTTGGCTAATAAGTCGAGAGGGGCACTTAAGCATTCCAATGTGTGGTAGTATCGAGTCATTGGACAACATACATAGAACTCAGTGCTTAAGGACGGTTCCAGTGAGACAACCCACCATGTACTCCTACATGGCCTCTCACCGCTACCTTTACCAAATCGTGTTCACACACTTCACTCTCAGCATCAGAACATATCGTAACACTCCAATTCATTCCCAATGAATTAGACCTGACACAACTCTAAGCAATAGCAGGCATAGCATGGTAGGAACACATCAGTGGCTTCAATCAACTCCTACACATGCTAGTGGGTTTCAACTATTTACTGTGGCAATGACAGGTCATGCAGAGGAATGGGTTCAACTACCGCAGCACAAAGTAGCAGATGAACCGTTGTTGTCCTAATGCAATAACTGAGAGCAGGAGCGAGAGAGTAGGGTTTTATCTAAATGAACAAGGGGGTTTGCTTGCCTGGTAAATCAACAAGGGAGGCACTGCTTCACAGACAGGTACTCTGGAACGTCTCCGGAGCAGGACCTATCGAGAAGGAACGGTGCCGGCAATCAATACACAATCATATGCAACAATATGATGCATGAACATGGCATGTAGATGTGATGCTGTTTGAGCTAATGTAACTAGTAAACATTTGGTTTGAAGTCCATTTGAACCAAAGGTTCAAATGCATTTCTAAATTAAGTCTCTTATATATACCATAATGTGTTTTCCCATATTCAGCATGTATAAGTTGGTTTTTCATGCATGAAACTAGTACAGATGGAAAGATTGCATTTTTCTGATAATTTTTCATATATAAATTATTTTAATCTGAGCTACGGTTGAATTGTTATGAATTTTTGAAGTTTAAATCATTTTTTGGAATTTCTGAATTATTTTAATTCCAGAAAATATATAATTGCGTCAGCATGACGTCATCACTACATCAGCGGGTCAACGCGGCTGTCCAGGTCAAATCTAACACGTGGGGTCCACCCGACAGTGTCACAGGGTAAACAGAGGGTTAGATTAACTTAATTAAAGATTAGGGGCACCGGGGCCCACATGTCAGCCTCAGGGGGTTAATTAAGCGGGCTGTTAGCTGCTAATGGCGGGCCACGTCATCCCACCGGAGTTCAACGCCGGCGAGCACACAGACGCGGCGGCGCTGATCGGAACGGCGGCTCCGGCGATCAAATCGATGGCCGAGCCCATCTACGAGGAGCTGGGGCTCGTGCGCATCCAACGGTGGCAGGGGGAGGAGCTGGGAAGGCCGGAGCTCGCCGGAGCAACGCTCGCGGCGGCGGCCGGAGCTCGGCTTCGATGGCGGGGCTAGCTACAGAGCGCGGGGAGGCAAGGGAGAAGGGGGAACCGAAGCGGGGGCTCACGGCGGGCTCGAGGACGTCGTCGGAGAGCTCGGGGGAGGTCGGACGGCGACGTGCGGGCGGTGGAGATCTACGGTGGCCGGCGATGAAGACGACGAGGGTGGCGA
>NC_041383.1:477754552-477760841 GCF_002162155.2 Triticum dicoccoides | reverse complement strand
CCTTAACGCGACGACAAACGTCACAGTTAGCAATAAACTGAGCGATTTCTCTCTTCATCCTAGTCCACCAGAACCTCTGGCGTAGGTCCTGATACATCTTAGTACTACCGGGATGAATCGTGAGAGGAGATTCATGCGCCTCCTTAAGAATCAATTGTCGCAGATGTTGATTCTTGGGAACCACCAAGCGATTCTCAAAGAAAACAACACCACGATCATCCATAGAGAAACACCCACCAATTCCCTTCTTAATGTTTCTCTTAATGCGGATAACCCCCCTATCAAACTTCTGGTCAGAGATGATCTGATCCTCAAGGGTAGGTTTCGCCACCAAGGTAGAAAGAAATCCGCGAGGAGCTATGTGAAGATTAAGCTTACAGAATTCCTCATGGAGAAGTGGTTGGCCTTGCTGCAACATGAGATTGTTGCAATAGGATTTACGGCTTAGCGCATTAGCCATGACATTGGCTTTGCCTGGGGTGTAGGTAATCCCTAGATCATAATCTGTGATTAACTCCAACCAACGTCTTTGCCTAAGGTTCAGATCCGGTTGGGTGAAGATATACTTGAGACTCTGGTGATCGGTGTAGATCTCGCAACGTTTACCAAGGAGGTAATGTCGCCAGGTCTTGAGCGCATAGACTACGACTGCAAGCTCTAGATCATGTGTAGGATAATTCTCCTCATGTGGATGCAACTGTCGGGATGCATAGGCAATCACATGACGATCCTGCATAAGAATGCAACCTAGTCCCTGTCGTGAGGCGTCGCAGTAGATAATAAAGTCTTTAGTGAAATCCGGTGGCACAAGTATGGGAGCAGAAGTCAGGCGTCTTTTCAGTTCCTGAAAACTGTACTCACACTGTGGGGACCACTCGAACTTTTTATCTTTCTTGAGAAGTTCCGTGAGGGGTTTGGCTACTTTGGAGAAGTTTTCAACAAAGCGGCGACAATAGCTGGCTAGACCAAGGAAACTCCTAACTTGTTTAACGGTCTCAGGTGGAGTCCAATCGAGAACAGCCTGAACTCTCTCGGGATTTACAGCAATGCCCTTACCAGAGATTACGTGGCCTAGGTAGGTCACTTGTTGGCAACCAAAATTCACACTTGGAGAACTTGGCATAAAGGCGGTGCTCTCTGAGTTTTTCTAAAACAAGTCTAAGATGTTCGACATGCTCTTCCTCGTTCTTCGAGTAAATAAGAATATCATCGAGGTAAACCACGACGAACTTATCTAAGTACTCCATGAAGATCGAGTTCATCAAGCGGGAGAATGTGGCTGGGGCGTTGGTTAGGCCAAAGGACATGACGGTGTACTCGTACTGACCATAACGAGTGACAAAAGCTGTCTTGGGAATGTCCCCATTTCTGATTTTGATTTGGTGGTATCCTAACCTTAAATCCATCTTGGAGAAGACTGAGGATCCAGCGAGCTGATCATATAGGTCGTTGATCCTGGGGAGCGGATACTTGTTCTTTATCGTGACCAAATTAACGGGACGATAATCAACGACCATCCGGTCCGTACCGTCTTTCTTCTTGACAAAGAGGACGGGGCAAGCCCAAGGAGAAGAACTAGGACGGATGAAACCCTTTTGCAAGGACTCATCAAGTTGTTTCTTAAGCTCGGCTAGTTCTAAGGGTGCCATCTTGTAAGGTCTCCGGGAGATTGGAGCTGTTCCTGGGATAAGATCTATGACGAACTCTACATCTCTGTCAGGTGGAACACCTGGCAGTTCCTCTGGAAAGACATCCGGAAAGTCACGGACTACCGGGATATCTTCAAGGTCTGGAAGAGGGCTGGCATTAAGAGAATAGAGCTGACGCTTTGCAACTCTAGTGGAGATGGTGACTATCTTGCCAGATGGGTGTGTAAGCTGAACAGATCTTGTGTAACAATCAATCTTGGCATGATGAGCTGTCATCCAGTCCATTCCCAAGATGATGTTAATATCTGAGGACTTGAGGGCTACAAGTGATGCAAGGAATACAAGTCTGTCAACAAGGATTTCGTTACCATGGCTTACACTAGAGGTTTGCCATTTGGATCCAGGAGTTTGGATGACTAGCGGAGTTGGCATTTCACAAAATGACAGGTTGTGCAAGTTAGCATAGCTTTCAGAAATGAAGGAGTGAGATGCTCCAGTATCGAATAGAACTGATGCTGGGTGACAATTGACAAGGAGTGTACCAAGAACGACATCTGGATCATCATGATCGTCTTTAGCTGAGACGTGATGCACACGTCCACGTTCAGTGGGGGCTGACTTAACACTGTTCATCTTGCGTGATGGCTTAATACAGCCAACAGTCTTCTCGGCCTTGGGTGGAGCATAACTAGTCTGAGAGCAGTCACGTGCATAGTGTCCTGGCTTCCCGCATGTGAAGCAAGTCCCTGAGGTTGGACGTGGACCCGCACTGACAAACGGTCTACCAGTAGGCAAGGGTGGAACATACGACTGAGCTGGGGAAGGCACCACATAGGATGGCCCCGGCGTATATCCGGAAGGAAGAGCGGAGTTTGGAACCCAAATCCGGCGCTTCTGGGAACTAGAGCCAGAGGAGGATCCCAAATCACGGGTGTGCTTACGAGACTCCTCGTAAGTGAGCTGAGCTGTCTCTGCATTGATGGCTTTGTTCACAAGAGCTTGGAATGTATCACAATGATGCAGGTGGAGATCACGACGCAACTTGGGGTTGAGACCCTTCCGGAACCTAGCCCGCTTCTTGGCGTCCGTGGACACTTCTTCTGTGGCATAACGGGCGAGGTTCTCGAACTCTCTGCTATTAGCATCAACAGCCATCTTACTCTGGGTGAAACTACAGAACTCTTCTCTCTTGCGATCAAGAAGGGCCTGGGGAATGTGATGCTCGCGAAAAGCCTCAGTGAAATCTCTCCAGGTAGGAATCTGGCCAGCTGGAAGCATAGCCTCATAGTTCTGCCACCAAAGACTAGCAGGACCTTCCAGATGGTACGTGGCATAAGTGACCTTGTCATCTTCAGCTACGCCCGCGGAACGCAGCTTATGAGTGATGCTACGGAGCCAGTCATCTGCATCGAGTGGCTTGATGGAATGATGAAAGGTGGGGGGATGCAAACGAATTAAATGATGAATGGTAGCAGATCCTTTGAACTGATGTGCAGTGTTCTCCTCGATACGTGCCAGCAAACGGTTAGACTCACGCTTGTTCCTCTCCATCTCTAGCATGAACTCGGTCAACGAAGGCTGGTCGGGAGGATCCTCATCCCTACCATCTCCGTGGTTCTGGCTACGAGCAACGGAACTTTGCTTAGCTGATGACATCCTGAGAAACGAAACCAAGGACGGAATCAGCATCAACTATAGACTGTAGAATGTAGGACAAGGGATTAGTATCACTCGAACTCCTAGGGAAATTTCGGCAGCATAACGACAGTAAAATGCTCAGAATGAGACATCCTACTAAAAATGGGGTGGTAACATACTCATCATCATCACTCAAGGTTCGGAGGTAGTACTAAACAGACTACACCGGAAATACTCAAAACTGGGGTATGACTCTGATCAACCAATCCTATGGGACTACGGAGTAGTAACACGTGATCCTGATAGACGGAAGAGAAAACCTAGTTCCTTAACCCCGTCGGAAAGATAGGATGACTCAGATCAGAAGGCCATGAGGTAAAGGAGTAAAAAGAGCCTTACGTTCCTTCCCACAATCAATTCCCTTACATAACTAAAAGATTTTCTAGACTCAACTTCGACCAGTTTGGCTTGGTAATCCTACAGGCAGTCAGGCTCTGATACCAGCGCTGTCGGGACCCCGACTCAATGCCACATCGATCTAGCATGTAACACCTCATATCACTTTGCGGCCTCACGCACGGTATCCCCACGGGTGTCGCCTTACTTTTGCCCGGGACCGTTTGCGCCTTTTGGCACACGTATATGATGGTGTCGCTAGCATCCATATGATAAAGAGCCCGGGCTGACATGGCTAGTCGTAAACCCAAAGTGGCACTAACTTACAGGGACAGGCATCCATGACCCAGCATCGAACATGTCGGTCATCAGCGAGTGAATCCAGGCTGTAGCACTGGGCTAACAGGACTCCGGTGAACCGGGCTGTAGCGGGCTAGCAGGACTCCGGTATTCATCGCGTGACATTTCCCCGAAGGGACAGACACAGGATCGAAGAAGGACACATGCCGGCCAACCTAAGTGTTCCGGAGCAGTAGCAAGCTACCAGGGCTCAGTGGAAGCACTAGGAGACATTTCCCGGTAAGAGAGTCTACTAAGGATAAACAACTAGATAGTCAGATCCCACACATAGCAATACACATTACACGTACGCATAACATGCAAGTATGTGCTGTACAACATGGCATCACAGCATAACTCAACAACTCAAATAGATAAAGGCTCAGAAGAGCCAACATAGCATTATTACAAACAGGGGTCACATGACCCAACAGTCAGAGCAATCAAGCAACAAACGGAAGCATTACATGTCTGAGTACAGACATTTATAAATGAAAAAGGCTGGAAGCCTGACTATCTACAACATCCGATCAAGATCGTAGCTGAGGTACTAGCTACTAGTCGAAGTCCACGAGAACACTAGTAAGAACGAAGTCTCCGCTGCAAAAACATAATTAAAGCAACATGAGTACAAAGGTACTCAGCAAGACTTACATCAGATCCTATCATACATGCATGTGTATCAAGAAGGTAATGTGGGGTTTAGTTGCAGCAAGCCAGCTTTGACTCTGTGGCTATCTGGTTCTACGACTACCAGAAACTCTGGAGGTGAAACAACGTACACGAGTCCACTAATCACCACACAATACACTACTATGGATTCATCCCCGTCTCCCTACGAGAAGGCCATCCATAGCACTCACACTTGTCTTGAGCATTTTATAGTATCCACTTCAAGTTGTCTATGTACCATGTAAGCATCCAAGAAGTCCATAACCGCGGACCCGGCTATTCGAATAGATTATGTTAACCCTGCAGGGGTGTACTTCTTCACACACGCTCTCGCCACTTACCGCCATGTACACGTCATGTATCTCGGCAACCTTCAAGCGGAAGCCTGGCGAGGGTGTCGGCCACGACCTGACTAACCACACAAGACTCTAGTCCAGGTTTATCGCCTATTCGGGTTCCATCCGCAAGGAGATCCGGCCGGGGTGTCGCTCACGGCCCCAAACGATGTGAGCAGGGTTCCCAAGCCCACCATCCGGGTGCCACTTGGTACACCGTGCCACGTGTGCCTAGTCTGTTCCAAGCCCACCCTGCCGGGTGCCACTTGGTAGAAAAATAGCACTACCTACAAACACCAGAAACTAGTTGCGACTCCTGGACAGAGATCAAGTTGGCTAATAAGTCGAGAGGGGCACTTAAGCATTCCAATGTGTGGTAGTATCGAGTCATTGGACAACATACATAGAACTCAGTGCTTAAGGACGGTTCCAGTGAGACAACCCACCATGTACTCCTACATGGCCTCTCACCGCTACCTTTACCAAATTGTGTTCACACACTTCACTCTCAGCATCAGAACATATCGTAACACTCCAATTCATTCCCAATGAATTAGACCTGACACAACTCTAAGCAATAGCAGGCATAGCATGGTAGGAACACATCAGTGGCTTCAATCAACTCCTACACATGCTAGTGGGTTTCAACTATTTACTGTGGCAATGACAGGTCATGCAGAGGAATGGGTTCAACTACCGCAGCACAAAGTAGCAGATGAACCGTTGTTGTCCTAATGCAATAACTGAGAGCAGGAGCGAGAGAGTAGGGTTTTATCGAAATGAACAAGGGGGTTTGCTTGCCTGGTAAATCAACAAGGGAGGCACTGCTTCACAGACAGGTACTCTGGAACGTCTCCGGAGCAGGACCTATCGAGAAGGAACGGTGCCGGCAATCAATACACAATCATATGCAACAATATGATGCATGAACATGGCATGTAGATGTGATGCTGTTTGAGCTAATGTAACTAGTAAACATTTGGTTTGAAGTCCATTTGAACCAAAGGTTCAAATGCATTTCTAAATTAAGTCTCTTATATATACCATAATGTGTTTTCCCATATTCAGCATGTATAAGTTGGTTTTTCATGCATGAAACTAGTACAGATGGAAAGATTGCATTTTTCTGATAATTTTTCATATATAAATTATTTTAATCTGAGCTACGGTTGAATTGTTATGAATTTTTGAAGTTTAAATCATTTTTTGGAATTTCTGAATTATTTTAATTCCAGAAAATATATAATTGCGTCAGCATGA
>NC_041383.1:477725420-477753596 GCF_002162155.2 Triticum dicoccoides | reverse complement strand
TTCGTGGCTCGACGAGGAGGTGGAGGGGGTTGTGGCGGAGCTCGGAAGCGTGTCGGGGAGGCGAGGGGAGGCCGGTGGCCACGGCAACGGCGAGCGATGGCGGCGGCAGCGCTCGGGTGCGCTCGGGGAAGAGAGAACCAGGGAGGAGGGAGAGCGAGAGGGAGGGGAAAAGGACCGGGGCGGCGCGTGGCCTCGTTCCAGGCATCCAGACGAGGAGGGGAGAGGCAGGCAGGCAGGGAGGGAGGTGGCGTGGCCGGGCGCATGGCCGCGGCCGGCTGTGGCGCGGGCACGCACCTGCTTGGGCGAGGGGGGGAGAAGACGACAGAGGAGCTGGCGGGCTGGGCCGCCTCCTGGCTGGGCCAGCCTGCTGCTGCTGGGCTGCGCAGGGGGGGAGCCCCAGGTAAGCCCCTCCTACTTTTATTTCTATTTTCTATTTTTTTGACATTTGTTTTGATTTAATAAATATATTAAATCATTTAATTTCCTTATGCCAATTTTTGCAGGAGCTAGATATATTATTCCAGAGCTCCTTTATAAATGGCATAATTTTTGGACCATATTTCATATATATAGAAATATATTTCCAATGCAAATATTTATCGAATTAATCCAAATGGCCAAAATAAATATCCATGAGCTCCTAAAAATATTGTTTTGATTTTTATCTCTGTCCAATATTTTCAGAGGGCATCATGAGCATTTTCCTGGACCCTTTTGGAGAAATTTTTATTTGGGTCATTTTCAAAAATGATTCTGAGGGTTCCACCAATCCTCATTTCAAATTTAAATGAAATTTAAATATGATGCACAAATGGCTAGCTAGTCTAAGTCATACCAGACTAGGGATGTGACAGTGTGACCATTGTAAATGTTGTGCAAATTGATGTTGGTACCCTCCCATACATATGCAAGCCAATCTCCACTCGCACCGAGCCTAACCTGTGAAACAGTGGGCAGAGGGAGAATTAGGAAATGGACACGGAAGTAGTCTTTAGAATGCATTTACTACATGATCAAACTCATCTTACCTGCTCATCGGAGGAAATCCGAGTGCCCCTCAACGTCGGCATCTCAAGGGGCGTCAACTTGCAACTACGGCCACGCCGTGCTGGAGAGACCCCCAAGGAAACATCCTCGTGCGTTCCACGGAACATGAAGATGCATTTGTATGAGTAGTTTATCTTGTGAGAGAAAAGGATGAACGAGGGAAGGCCTCTAGAGATAGAGATGGACACTACTACTACCAATGTGCTGGCCCGTGCGTTGCAATGGATCCAAAGTAGTAGAATGATACTTGTTCACGTGCTTGAAATATAAACACTCTAGTTTTGATATACATGTGTCAGCAGACATGACAACTTGTCCATGGAAGTTGAACCACGATGACCATCACGTTTCTTGTTTCTACCACTGCCACACCCACACGCGATTCCCACGACGCTGCTCCAACCCACGGCACGACGTCCCCCGACGTGGACATGGATCCTCTGACATGGCTATCACTGCCTTGCCCTGCCTTTCCTTCGCTGATAGGTGGGACCCACGCTTATGGGTCCCACATGTTAGTGACAGAATGGTAGGATTGTTCGCGTCAGGGGATCCTCATCCCCCCGACGTGCCCCTCATCCCTCTCAGCCCCACCGCTCCTCTGCCTTTGTGTGCATGACATGCGGGCCAGCTGAACTACGTCGACCATAACCTTTCTACCTCGGACACACCTGATTGGACGCGGTTTGCTTGCTCCGCTGCTGTGCTCCGATCCGTACTCCCGCACCATCAAATTTTCATCCAGCGGCTGTGACACATTTCGTCCCGGGCATCAATCCTCAGCCGGAGTACTTATGTACTATAGTGTCACATCCCTAGTTCTGATATGCCAAGTGCTAGCATCTGGTGTTGCATCATGTTTAAATTCAAGGAATTTGAACTGAGGAAATTAGAAAGCCTCAAAACTTTCTAAAAGAAGGGCAAGAACCCTTTAAATTGCATTCAGAGATTCCAACATTCCCTAAAAATCATTCTGGTAATTTTGGCAAGAGATATATATCAAACCAAAATTCTGGAACATTTTTATGGAATATTTTGGGACATTGAATTTAAATCATATTGTATTTGGATTTGAAGTTATATTCATAATATATAATGATTATAGTTTCAAAAGCCTGTGATATTTTATGTATATGTGGAGAAGTCCATTATGTGACATAAAAATATCCAGGGGAGTTTTGGCACTGTTTTCAATTTGTTTAAATTTGAATTCAGTGGCAAAAGAATTATTAAAAAAAAAGAAACAAAACAGAAAGTATAAAAAAGAGCAGAAGACCTACCTGGCGCCTACCTGTCCAGCCTGGCCGGCCTGCTACTGTGCGGCCCAGCCCACCAGCGCCCCCTTGTCATCTTCCTCCTCTGCCAGGAGGACAAACATGTGCGTGGCGAGTGCCGACGCTGCCCCGGCCACCTCCTGCTTCCCCGGCCCCTCCTAGCAACGCCACGACGACGCCCCGTGTCCCCTCGCTCTTTTCCCTCACCTGCTGCATCCTCTCCCTCCCCTGGCTCTCTCCCTTGAGCTCGGTCCACCCCGGCTGCCGCCGCTAGTCGTGTAGGATGCGCGCAAGTCCCAGCACCACGTAGAGCCCCTCCGCCGCTCTTTTGGCCGCCGGAGGGCGAAACCCGGCGCCCTCCGCCGTCTCTGGCTCCACCGGCGATGAGCCGCGGATCAATTCCGGCGAGTTGACCTGGGTTTGACCCTAGTTTGACTTCCCGAGAGCCACTGACATGCGGGCCCCGCCCGGCTAATTAAGCTAGGTTAGTTTAGTTAGACACTGACACTCGGGACCCACCGGTCAGTTGACCTGGGCCGCACGTTGACCTGCTGATGTCACTAATATGTCATGCTGACGCAGTATTTGTTTCTGGGATTTTAATAAATCAGAAATGATTTATTATTTTCAGAAAATGCCCAAAACTTCTAAAAATCATATAAAATCAACCGTAACTCCAAATGAAATAATTTATATATGAAAAATGATCAGAAAAATCCAATCTATCCATCTGTACCATTTTCATGCATGTTAGAACAACTTATGGCTGCTGTTTAGGACAAATCATATACTGACATTTAAACCTTCACATATGGAGTTTGAATTTGAACCTAAGGTTCAAACCAACTTCATTTAACCTGCTGCTAGTTGCATTAGCCCAACACACTCATTTTGCCATGTCATGATCATGCATCATATTGTGCATTGCATTGATTGTGTTTCCTTCTGTGTTGCCGGAACTTGCCCCCTCTCGATAGACGTGGTTCCGACGATGAGTTCGATGACACCGATGAAGAGCTATATTATCTTCAGAAGTGCCAGGCAAGCAAAACCCCCTTGTTCATTCCGATAAAATCCCACTCTCTCGCCCTTGCTCTCTTTTACTGCATTAGGACAACATCGATTCATCTGTTACTTGCTGCGGTAGCTGAACCCCTTTATCCTTTGCATGACCTGTCATTGCTACAGTAAATAGATGAAACCCACTAGCATGAGTAGGAGTTGTTTGAGCCCTGATGTGCCTACTCATTCATGCTTGTTGTCATGCCTGCTATTGCTCAGAGTTGTGTCAGGTCTGATTCATCGGGGATGAGTCGGAGGTGTGTGAACATGTCCTACTGTTGAGAGCTAAGTGTGTGAACACGATTTGGTAAAGGTAGCGGTGAGAGGCCATGTAGGAGTACATGGTGGGTTGTCTCATTGCAGCCGTCCTCAAGAACTGAGTTCTGTGTTTGTGATCCATGAACAGCTACTACCACACATTGGGATCCTTAATTGACTCTCTCGACTTATTAATCAACATGATCTCTGTCCAGGAGTTGCAACTAGTTTCTGGTGTTTGTAGGTAGTGTTAGTAGTCTACCAAGTGGCACCCGGTACAGGTGGGCTTGGGACAGACTAGGCACAGTGGCATGGTGTACCAAGTGGCACCCGGATGGTGGGCTTGGGAACCCTGCTCACATCGTTTGGGGCCATGAGCGACACCCCGGCAGGATCTCCTTGCGGATGGAACCCGAATAGGTGATAAACCTGGACGAGAGACTTGTGTGGTTAGTCAGGTCGTGGCTGACACCCTCGCTGGGCTTCCGCTTGAAGGTTGCCGAGTACATGTCGTGCAAACGGCGGTAAGTGGTGAGAGCGTGTGTGAAGAAGTACACCCCTACAGGGTTAACGTTATCTATTCGAATAGCCGTGTCCGCGGTAAATGACTTCTGGGTTGCCTGTACAGTTCATAGACAAGTGAAGTGGATACTCTAAAATACGCAAGATAAGCGTGAGTGCTATGGATGGCGTTCTCGTAGGGAGACGGGAGCGGATCCATAGTGGTGTATTGATATGGTGAATAAGTGGACTCGTGTGCGCCACCACAAAAGAGTTACTTGCAGTCGTAGTTCAGGATAGCCACCGAGTCAAAGCTGGCTTGTTGCAGTTAAACCCCACCATCCCCTTTGTTGATAATGATGCATATGTAGTTAGTTCTGATGTAAGTCTTGCTGGGTACATTTGTACTCACGTTGCTTAATTTATGTTTTTGCAGAGAGACTTCCGTCTCACTAGTAGTTTCGCGTGGACTTCGACGTTTAGCTTGTTACCTCAGCTACGATCTTGTGCCCTCGGCAGGATCTGGTAGATAGTCAGGCTTCTCAGCCTTTTTCATTTGTAGATGTCTGTACTCAGACATGTTAAGCTTCCGCATGTGCTTTGACTTGTATGCTCTGAATGTTGGGTCGTGAGACCCATGTTTGTAATATCTCGCTCCTCGGATCCTATTGAATAAAATACTTGAGTTGTAGAGTCATGTTGTGATGCCATGTTGTATTTGCACATATCGAGCATATTGTGTGTATGTTATTGAAATGCTTGGTATGTGTGGGGTCTGACTATCTAGTTGTTTGTCCTTAGTAGCCTCTCTTACCGGGAAATGTCTCCTGGTGTTTCCACTGAGCCATGGTAGCTTGCTACTGCTCCAGAACACTTAGGCCGGCCGGCGTGTGTCCTTCTTCGTTCCTGTGTCTGTCCCTTCCGGGAAATGTCACGCGATGAATACCAGAGTCCTGTTAGCCCGCTACAGCCCGGTTCACCGGAGTCCTGTTAGCCCTGTGCTACAGCCTGGATTCACTCACTGATGACCAACACGTTCGATGCTGGGTCAGGGATGCTTGTCCCTGTAAGTTTGTGCCACTTTGGGTTTACGACTAGCCATGTCAGCCCGGGCTCCTTATCATATAGATGCTAGCGACACTATCATATACGTGTGCCAAAAGGCGCAAACGGTCCCGGGCAAAGGTAAGGCGACACCCGTGGGAATACCGTGCGTGAGGCCGCAAAGTGATATGAGGTGTTACATGCTAGATCGATGTGGCATTGAGTCGGGGTCCTGACAGCTTTGGTATCAGAGCTTGACTGCCTGTAGGATTACCAAGCCAAACTGGTCGAAGTTGAGTCTAGAAATTCTTTAGTTATATAAGGGAATTGGTTGTGGGATGGAACGTAAGGCTCTTTTTACTCCTTATACCTTATGCCCTTCTGATCTGAGTCATCTTATCTTTCCTGCGGGGTTAAGGAACTAGGCTCTCTCTTCCTTCTATCAGGATCACGTGTTACTAATCCGTAGACTTGTAGGATTGATGGTTCTAATCTTCAGTTCAGTTCCTACTACTTCTATATGTTAACTGTTGATCTCGAAACCTTGATATTGTGCTCCTGAGTGGCTATGCCACCCTTTTTGTAGCATGTCTCCAATCTTTTCGAGCATTTACAGCCGTTATGCTGTCCGAGTCATCCCAGGTTTCTAAATAGTCTGATGTATTTGCAAAATCCTTTCCCTCTGATTTTGATGTTCTTTTAGGCCAGGTTAATCACACTAATTGTTGAGTTGAGGTATTCTATTGCCTCGACATTTATGTTGGAGCTATTATTATGACCCTAGGTGTCTAGAGTATCACCTAGTAATCTAGCCACGTTTTGTATTCCCAGTGTGATGATTCTGGCCATCATTCTCGAAAGCATCCCGTGATGCAATTTAGTTAGTAGGTATTCTACTCGTGGGTCTTGAACCCAAAACTCACCCTACTCACTTCATGTTGATAGTGTTTGCTCGTTCCTTTAGGTTATTAGTAACCTTTGTGATAGTCCTCGAGGTTCGTGGTATTTCCTTCTTCCAAATACTATGAACCACTTATGGCAGAAGTTCTTTGAACCAAGGGTCACCACCAGAGTGCTCCTGATGAGTTCTCGATTCTATGTTGTGACTCTGCCAGATCTACCTTTCTGCATGGGTTATCCGGGAGAATTATGTTGGACTTGTTCGACATACTAACCTATGTATCCACAACTCAGAAAGATATGTGTTCCTTTGAGTTGTCCCTCTTCAGTCGTATTCCGACCTTCGTCTATCAATTGATAGTCAAGAGTATGCGTGCATTTGTTCATCGGTGCCTATTACCCTTGTGGTCCGTCAAGCCATTCTATTCCAGAATGACTAGGAGAAACAAACTCCAGAACCTCATCCATATCTAGGATTGGGTCAAAGCAATTGTATTCCGCAGATCAAAATGCCAATCCAGCTTCTGCTCTGCTCTACCTTGGAGTGTTACCATCTTTATGTCAAGAGTGTCATGAGAATTGCACCACCTCTTATGAATTCTTGACGTAGTGATACTTCTTGTCATCATTATTCATTTCTCGGTTCCGTGTTGTCGCAACCGGAGTGCCGGCAAGTGAATCGTGATGTGTGAAGTCAATACTCCCAGCAACCTTGCTGCTTGGTAGTTAAATGGAAAACAATTTCATTCTTAGCGTGTTGGTTATTGAACCCTCATTCTAAGACTGATTGTGCTACCTAGTCTTTATTTCTGGTGCACTCTTCGATCAATGAGTTAGGATTATTCAAACCCTTGCTCTGTTGATCATATCGTCTTGCCCTAAAAAGCAAGATTGTTCTCGAGCTTAGTAACATATCGGTGGTTCGTGATGTTCCGAATATCTTCTCGGAAGTATTACGAGGTTGTCACCTGACCACTATGTTGAGTTCATGATCATGTCGGTTTTCCTCCAAACCACCCATTCTCCAAGAATCTGTGTCGGATACCCCTGAGCTAGTTGGTTAAGCTGGACAACAACTTGGAGAGTTGGAAGATAAAATCTTGTCCAACTTAGTTCATGTTAAGGGATATCTTGTGTGTGTGTTGAATAAAGATGATATCTTCATCAATTGATCCTCGAGACCAGTTGTTGGAGCTATTATCTTGCCAAAACTTTGATTTGAGTGTGGGTTATCCTCAAATCAAGTCAGAACCAACGATGTTCGTAATGTTGTCTTACTCGTGGTTTCCCCCGAGCATACACCATTATATTCTTTGGTCTGACCAATGCTATCACCGTGTTCACTTAACTATGGAATTCCTTTTAAAAGGAAACCCGGATGAATTGTTGTTGAGCCCATTGACAACATCCTTATCTCCTCCATGATTTTGTTGAACATTAAGCTAGTGTTGGAAACTTTTGTAAGCATTATCTTCGTGATCCATCCATGAAGCATATGTTTGGATGAAAGAAGTGACTTCCTCTAATTCATGTGCATTTGGAGCAAGTTGCCGCCGTGGATTCGAGAAAGTCAACGTTGCTTCCTTTGGAATCATCCCAAATCAGTCATGCATACGTGCGAAGTATTCTGTGGTCTGGAGACTTGCAACCTTCATTCCATATGTATCCCTAGCACACCAAGCCACTGACTGATTTGTTCAAGGAGAAGAAGTTCCTTCATAAGAGCTAATCCGGACTTATGTAGGGACTTCGATATCCTCGATGATGGTTCCCTACCAGAACTCGGTAATGTTTTATTGTAAGACTACCATGTGATCATGTTTGTCTGGGACAGCGTGTTCACACGTGTGTAGCAGAACCAGCTCATGTTTTGGAGCTTACTATCGTAGTTCATTTCCCGAGAATCTCGCAACGTCATCTCGTCGATTTGTGTTGCAAACTTTCATTTTACTTTCTAGGCTCGATGAGTCTAGAATATCCTGACACCAGCCAGATCTGAATCTCAGGCAGATATGATGGTTGGAACGTTTTCCAAAGTACTATAATATTGGTCTCTTTGTAACCCGGTAAAGTGGTTGTCGTGGCCAACACCACCCACCTAAAAGACCTAATATTGCAGTATCTTGATTGAGGAAGTTGGCCACCTCCCCATAAGGATTTCGTAGGATCTACTCCCTAGTTGTTACTTATGTATTTTTGTGTTCCCGAAGTCCGACCTTTTACTTGATGTTCTAGATATCAAACCATAATTATCTATGGATTACGCTAGCACATCAAGGAGAACATTAGAAGCGGAGTGCTAAATGTCTCTCGGTCGATCATCCAGATTTTGTTTCCTTGGCCTTGCTAAGGTGAAATTTGAGAAGTGTTATCTTCCTTTGCATCTGCATCATCCATTGTTGTTCATCGTGGTAGTATGATGTGTTGCCAGGATCCCTGACATGGATGTTGGTAAAACCTTGATGAATATGGAAATGCTCAAGTTCTTGAGAGCATGCGCAAGCGCTAGGTGTTATCATCGGCACTAACTGGGTTTGCTCTCAGCTTCCTCGGTTATGCTATAACTTCTCAAATAGTGGACTCACTCTCTACTGTTGAGCTTCTCCCCAGTTTCTAAAATCATTCATTGTGTTGTTTTCAACAAGGTAATCCACATCATCCATACTAGTCCAAGTATGCCATTCTACCGAACCCCTCCAAACGATCGCTTGAGAATTGCCTTAGGCTGGTATAAAGATTTTCAATGATCTCTGAATCAAAGGTAATTCTTTTTGCCACTTAAGGTAATAATCTACGAATCACCCTCCTCCAGGATGTTCCGCTGTGGCATCATGGCAACTCAACTCCTCGCTACGTTGACAATCGTTTACCACCTTCTTAAGTGTGGAATTGTTGTCTACCTAGTGAATCCTTGTCATCTGTTCCACTCCATCCCTCTAGATGTATGCTTCGTGTCTCAGCTCGGGAGATGCTGCTATGTCTCATCCCATGAGTTGATCCTGAGTTGTTCGGTCTTCGAGAAGATCAATTCTTCTAGAGTTTTCCTTTCCTCTTCTTGTCATGCTAGTTGGAGTTCTCAGAGGAAGACATCGAGTCAAAGATGGTGATTGAATCAGCGCCCCTATGAAGTGCACCTGGATCGTGAAGATTATACTAGTTTGCGTTCCCCCTTCATCTTACCCTACGCTTGAATCTCGGGACGAGATTCTTGTTTAGTGGGGGTGAGTTGTCACATCCCTAGTTCTGATATGCCAAGTGCTAGCATCTGGTGTTGCATCATGTTTAAATTCAAGGAATTTGAACTGAGGAAATTAGAAAGCCTCAAAACTTTCTAAAAGAAGGGCAAGAACCCTTTAAATTGCATTCAGAGATTCCAACATTCCCTAAAAATCATTCTGGTAATTTTGGCAAGAGATATATATCAAACCAAAATTCTGGAACATTTTTATGGAATATTTTGGGACATTGAATTTAAATCATATTGTATTTGGATTTGAAGTTATATTCATAATATATAATGATTATAGTTTCAAAAGCCTGTGATATTTTATGTATATGTGGAGAAGTCCATTATGTGACATAAAAATATCCAGGGGAGTTTTGGCACTGTTTTCAATTTGTTTAAATTTGAATTCAGTGGCAAAAGAATTATTAAAAAAAAAGAAACAAAACAGAAAGTATAAAAGAGAGCAGAAGACCTACCTGGCGCCTACCTGTCCAGCCTGGCCGGCCTGCTACTGTGCGGCCCAGCCCACCATCGCCCCCTTGTCATCTTCCTCCTCTGCCAGGAGGACAAACAGGTGCATGGCGAGCGCCGACGCTGCCCCGGCCACCTCCTGCTTCCCCGGCCACCTCCTGCTTCCCCGGCCCCTCCTAGCAACGCCATGACGACGCCCCGTGTCCCCTCGCTCTTTTCCTTCACCCGCTGCATCCTCTCCCCTCCCCTGGTTCTCTCCCTTGAGCTCGGTCCACCCCGGCTGCTGCCGCTAGTCGTGTTGGATGCGCGCGAGTCCCAGCACCACGTAGAGCCCCTCCGCCGCTCTTTTGGCCGCCGGAGGGCGAAACCCGGCGCCCTCCGCCGTCTCTAGCTCCGCCGGCGACGAGCCGCGGGTCAACTCCGGCGAGTTGACCCGGGTTTGACCCTAGTTTGACTTCCCCAGAGCCACTGACATGCGGGCCCCGCCCGGCTAATTAAGTTAGGTTAGTATTAACTAAGCTAGGTTAGTTTAGTTAGACACTGACACTCGGGACCCACCGGTCAGTTTGACCTGGGCCGCACATTGACCTGCTGACGTCACTAATATGTCATGCTGACGCAATATTTGTTTCTGGGATTTTAATAAATCAGAAATGATTTATTATTTTCAGAAAATGCCCAAAACTTCTAAAAATCATATAAAATCAACCGTAACTCCAAATGAAATAATTTATATATGAAAAATGATCAGAAAAATCCAATCTATCCATCTGTACCATTTTCATGCATGTTAGAACAACTTATGGCTGCTGTTTAGGACAAATCATATACTGACATTTAAACCTTCACATATGGAGTTTGAATTTGAACCTAAGGTTCAAACCAACTTCATTTAACCTGATGCTAGTTGCATTAGCCCAACACACTCATTTTGCCATGTCATGATCATGCATCGTATTGTGCATTGCATTGATTGTGTTTCCTTCTGTGTTGCCGGAACTTTCCCCCTCTCGATAGACGTGGTTCCGACGATGAGTTCAATGACACCGATGAAGAGCTATATTATCTTCAGAAGTGCCAGGCAAGCAAAACCCCCTTGTTCATTCCGATAAAATCCCACTCTCTCGCCCCTGCTCTCTTTTACTGCATTAGGACAACATCGATTCATCTGTTACTTGCTGCGGTAGCTGAACCCCTTTATCCTTTGCATGACCTGTCATTGCCACAGTAAATAGATGAAACCCACTAGCATGAGTAGGAGTTGTTTGAGCCCTGATGTGCCTACTCATTCATGCTTGTTATCATGCCTGCTATTGCTTATAGTTGTGTCAGGTCTGATTCATCGGGGATGAATCGGAGGTGTGTGAACATGTCCTACTGTTGAGAGCTAAGTGTGTGAACACGATTTGGTAAAGGTAGCGGTGAGAGGCCATGTAGGAGTACATGGTGGGTTGTCTCATTGCAGCCATCCTCAGGAACTGAGTTCTATGTTTGTGATCCATGAACAACTACTACCACACATTGGGATCCTTAATTGACTCTCTCGACTTATTAATCAACATGATCTCTGTCCAGGAGTTGCAACTAGTTTCTGGTGTTTGTAGGTAGTGTTAGTAGTCTACCAAGTGGCACCCGGTACAGGTGGGCTTGGGACAGACTAGACACAGTGGCACGGTGTACCAAGTGGCACCCGGATGGTGGGCTTGGGAACCCTGCTCACATCGTTTGGGGCCGTGAGCGACACCCCGGCAGGATCTCCTTGCGGATGGAACCCGAATAGGCGATAAACCTGGACGAGAGACTTGTGTGGTTAGTCAGGTCGTGGCCGACACCCTCGCTGGGCTTCTGCTTGAAGGTTGCCGAGTACATGTCGTGTAAACGGCAGTAAGTGGTGAGAGCGTGTGTGAAGAAGTACACCCCTGCAGGGTTAACGTTATCTATTCAAATAGCCATGTCCGCGGTAAAGGACTTCTGGGTTGCCTGTACAGTTCATAGACAAGTGAAGTGGATACTCTAAAATATGCAAGATAAGCGTGAGTGCTATGGATGGCGTTCTCGTAGGGAGACGGGAGCGGATCCATAGTGGTGTATTGATATGGTGAATATGTGGACTCATGTGCGCCACCTCAAAAGAGTTACTTGCAGTTGTAGTTCAGGATAGCCACCGAGTCAAAGCTGGATTGCTGCAGTTAAACCCCACCATCCCCTTTGTTTATAATGATGCATATGTAGTTAGTTCTGATGTAAGTCTTGCTGGTTACATTTGTACTCACGTTGCTTAATTTATGTTTTTGCAGAGAGACTTCCGTCTCACTAGTAGTTTTGCGTGGACTTCGACGTTTAGCTTGTTACCTCAACTACGATCTTGTGCCCTCGGCAGGATCTGGTAGATAGTCAGGCTTCTCAGCCTTTTTCATTTGTAGATGTCTGTACTCAGACATGTTAAGCTTCCGCATGTGCTTTGACTTGTATGCTCTGAATGTTGGGTCATGAGACCCATGTTTGTAATATCTCGCTCCTCGGAGCCTATTGAATAAAATACTTGAGTTGTAGAGTCATGTTGTGATGCCATGTTGTATTTGCACATATCGAGCATATTGTGTGTATGTTATTGAAATGCTTGGTATGTGTGGGGTCTGACTATCTAGTTGTTTGTCCTTAGTAGCCTCTCTTACTGGGAAATGTCTCCTAGTGTTTCCACTGAGCCATGGTAGCTTGCTACTGCTCCGGAACACTTAGGCCGGTCGGCGTGTGTCCTTCTTTGTTCCCGTGTATGTCCCTTTGGGGAAATGTCACGCGATGAATACCGGAGTCCTGTTAGCCCGCTACAACCCGGTTCACCGGAGTCCTGTTAGCCCTGTGCTACAGCCTGGATTCACTCGCTGATAACCGACACGTTCGATGCTGGGTCATGGATGCCTGTCCCTGTAAGTTTGTGCCACTTTGGGTTTACGACTAGCCATGTCATCCCGGGCTCCTTATCATATGGATGCTAGCGACACTATCATATACGTGTGCCAAAAGGCGCAAACGGTCCCAGGCAAAGGTAAGGCGACACCCGTGGGAATACCGTGCGTGAGGCCGCAAAGTGATATGAGGTGTTACATGCTAGATCTATGTGGCATTGAGTCGGGGTCCTGACATATAGGTAGTACCCGCCGGTGTGGCCATCTACACCTCGTAATGCCCCGACGCCCAGCTGTGGCACCCTCGCCATGGCCACGCCACCACCAGCCGGTTCATCCCAAACGAGTGAGTCGCGAACCACGTCACCACCATGAGAATGACATGTGGGCCAGCCGCATTTAAGGTCCGCATGTCATTGACTCATAGGCCGGGCACTAAGCCACTGAAGTTCGGTCCCGTGGGCCCCGAGAGGAAATATAACTCCCGCGACAGGCCTTGTGGTGCTCCCGAAGTACGAGCTCGTGCCAAAACTGGAATTTGTACTAGTAAGGTACACATGCATTGCACGCATGAGATTCTGGTGGTTTGTGCATTATGCTTCTACATGTGGAGTTTTCTGGATTCTAACATGTGGCAAAATCTGGTGGAATGTAAGGTTAGGAAAGTTTGA
The DNA here is from genome assembly GCF_002162155.2 of Triticum dicoccoides. NCBI lineage: Eukaryota > Viridiplantae > Streptophyta > Magnoliopsida > Poales > Poaceae > Triticum > Triticum dicoccoides. Next base: position 477,740,236 of record NC_041383.1, on the reverse strand, counting down.
TTAACTTAGGTGAGTGTTTGGTTCAAGCCACACCTTAGGCAAGCCACACTAAGGCCCCACATGACATACACACAAAAAATGTGGCAAGATTCCCTTAGGCTTGCCAACTTGTGGCTCTCATTTTGAAGAACTAATAACTTTGCCTAAGCTTAGTTGTGGAAAAGTTAGTCATGAATTAAGTTCAACCATGGAGTCTTCTAGATTATACATGTGGCAGAATCTGGTGGATGATATCCAACGACCAATAGTGCTCGGATTTGCCATCTTTGTACCGTCAGATTGGCTTCATCCAACAACCAACTTTCAAAGTTTTTCACACACTATATTGGGGGTATAGATATAGTGTGTCGGTCCGTTGCAATGGACCCAAAGTATATCTATTTAGTGGAGTGCACTCTAAACACATTATCTATTTATTTTTCTCTAACCTTCCGTAGCCATGCAACCAAGCCACATAAGCTTCATGGGTGCCCCCACATCATATTATTCATACTATGTTGATTGAAAAAAAGATAAATCACCCAAAACAAGATCTTCCCGTTTTTTGTTCCTACGATGTTGTGCCGTGCACGTACCTACTAGTTGTATAGTGGTAGTACTAGTAATATAGTATTAGGAGTACAAACTTGGTAACTAGTAGGAGTAGTACTAGTACGGAATGCTCCTACTCTATCAACGAGCCCCGTCTGACACCAAAATTCTTGGCTTCCATGCTACAACTAGATCTTCCCCTCGTTTCTGTTTTCCAGCCCAGCGGCGGGCGGGGTGTCGGTTTGCTCAACGGCGGTTCCACATGAAAGTGAAAATGCTAGGCAACACGCCTTCCCTAAGCTATGTGTCGTGCCGGACGGGCCGTGTTGTACTCCCGATTCCCGGGCGTGTGGGGGTGCGACGCGAACGCAGCAGGCCTTTTCCTTTTACTAGCAATGTGCCCGTGCGTTGCGACAGATCCAAAGTAGTAGAATAGTAGAATTTGTTCACAAACTTGAAAGAAATCACTATTGTTTTGATATACTCCTAATATATTACTCCCTCCGTACCTAAATATTTGTCTTTTTTGAGATTTCAAATGACTATCACATACGGATTATATAGATATATCCTAGTGTTTCTAGCAAGATGCCCGCGCGTTGCACGAAGTTGATGGAAAAGGTAAGCACAACTTATAAATTGACGGATGGAGTACTAGTTATAGTGATGCATATAATTAAGCAAAGGGATCGCACATGTCGGCATTGACTGGAACGAGAATGCAACAACACAATAAGAATTAAGGCCACGATGATGCGATCGCAGTGGTGGTTACAAAAGGCAAGAAGAAAGATGGATCCATGAACATATGACCTCCTCCTCCTTAACTTTGTGCGTCGGGCCACCGACTGGCGGCTAAGGAGCGGCGGCTTTTGTGGCGAGGTCGAGGTGCTTCTCAGCAAAGGCATCCAAGGCTTCTAGCCGGTTGAGGAAGGCCAACGTCATAGCGTCCTCACTGGCCTTGTAGATACCCATGTACACGATTTGCTCATACACGTGGATGTGTAGGTTGATGAATTCTTGCAGGGCGAGGCGCCCCGCGGCAAGCGCGACCTCCAGGTGGACATTCTTCGTGGTGTTGGCGGGCAGTCGCAGGGCCACCAGTGCTTGAAAGAGGTTCCGGCCATGGAGGCCGATTAGGGTGGCAGGCAATGAGGAGCCCGGGCGCATGGGCTGGAGGAGTACGGCGATGTCGTTCGTGAGCTTCTTGAGGACGGTGAACTTGTTACTGGTGGCAACGATCATCCTGTCCAACTGAGAGTCGTAGTTGGCGTTGACGATGGCCATCCACCAGCCGGTCTCCAACACCGTCTGGAGACGATCCTCGGCGCCATGCCACAGGCCGGCGTCATGGACCATCTGGCGCAGCCGCTGGCCGCTCACGTGCATCGCCGCCATGGGTCTGGAGTGAGCTCTTTTGCTCTTAGTGTAGGTGCTTAGGCAAATGCTTAGGTGCGTACGATGTGGTAGATGCATTGGAATGGAGGGGCACCTTTATATGAGGGCAAACTGCATTGCATTCACATCATGTAGCCTCTTTTCCCAGACCTCCTCCCATTACTTCCCTCATGCATTAATTAAAGGAGGATGCATTGGCCGTTCAACATATCGGGAACCGCTACTCCCTCCCTCATCTGCATTAAAGCCGTATTGGGAACTGCGCCGCCCGCTGTCAAATCAAATACTCCCTCCGTCTAGGTGAGTATTAAGTCATCTTACGAAAACCAAATAGTAAACAGATAGGCATGGTGCATTAACTCTCACGTTGTTTCTTATTTTTTGACATAAATAGAGGAATCAACCAAGAAGAGATGTGGGGCTTGTATGCTTTTAATGACTTGAGACTATCAAACATGACATGAAGTGGTCAGTTCGTTGCACAAGAACAAATACAACCCACGTTAGCACACACACATCTTATAGCATGATAACCCACAAGTGTTGGGGATTGCAACAGCTTTCGAGGGTATAGTATTGAACCCAAATTTATTGATTCGACACAAGGGGAGCCAAAGAATATTCTTGAGTATTAGAAGTTGAGTTGTCAATTCAACCACACCTGGATAACTTAGTATCTGCAGCAAAGTATTTAGTAGCAAAGTAGTATGATAATAAAGGTAACGGTTGCAAAAGTAAAGATAATAGTTTTAGGGTTTTTGTAGTAATTGTAACAGTAGCAACAGAAAAGTAAATAAGCGAAGAACAATATGTGACAAGCTCGTAGGCAATGGATCAGTGATGGATAATTATGCCGGATGCGATTCCTCATGTAATAGCTATAACATAGGGTGACACAGAACTAGCTCTAGTTCATCAATGTAATGTAGGCATGTATTCCGTAAATAGTCATACGTGCTTATGGAAAAGAACTTGCATGACATCTTTTGTCCTACCCTCCCGTGGCAGCGGGGTCCTAGCGGAAACTAAGGGATATTAAGGCCTCCTTTTAATAGAGAACCGGAACAAAGCATTAGCACATAGTGAATACATGAACTCCTCAAACTACGGTCATCATCGAGAAGTATCCTGATTATTGTCATAATAGGCGACTATAGACTTGCAAGATAGGATCAAGAACACACATATATTCATGAAAACATAACAGGTTCAGATCTGAAATCATGGCACTCGGGCCCTAGTGACAAGCATTAAGCATAGCAAAGTCATAGCAACATCAATCTGAGAACATAGTGGATACTAGGGATCAAACCCTAACAAAACTAACTTGATTACATGGTAAATCTCGTCCAACCCATCACCGTCCAGCAAGCCTACGATGGAATTACTCACGCACGGCGGTGAGCATCATGAAATTGGTGATGGAGGATGGTTGATGATGATGACGGTAATGAATCCCCCTCTCCGGAGCCCCAAACGGACTCCAGATCAGCTCTCCCGAGAGAGATTAGGGCTTGGCAGTGGCTCCGTGTCGTAAAACGCAATGAAACTTTCTCTCTGATTTTTCTCTCCCCGAACATGAATATATGGAGTTGGAGTTGAGGTCGATGGAGGTCCAGGGGGCCCACTAGATAGGGGGGGCGCGCCCTATAGGGGGGGGTTGTCTCGTGGACAGGGTGTGGCCCCCATGGTGTGTTTCTTTCGCCAAGGAATTCTTATTAATTCCAAAAAGTGCCTCCGTGGATTTTCAGGACATTCCGAGAACTTTTCTTTTCTACACATAAAACAACATCATGGTAGTTCTGCTGAAAACAACGTCAGTCCGGGTTAGTTTCATTCAAATCATGCAAGTTAGAGTCCAAAACAAGGGCAAAAGTGTTTGGAAAAGTAGATACGTTGGAGACGTATCAACTCCCCAATCTTAAACCTTTGCTTGTCCTCAAGCAATTCAGTTGCTAAACTGAAAGTGATAAAGAAAAACTTCTACAAACTCTGTTTGCTCTTGTTGTTGTAAACATGAAAAGCCAGCATTCAAGTTTCAGCAAATACTATGAACTAACCATACTAACAATAACACTTAGGTCTCACAATTACTCATATCAAGAGCATAACCAGCTAGCGAGCCATAATAATAAAACTCGGATGACAACACTTTCTCAAAATAATCATAATATGATATAACAAAATGGTATCTCGCTAGCCCTTTCTGAGACCGCAAAACATAAATGCAGAGCACCTTTAAAGATTAAGGACTGACTAAACATTGTAATTCATGGTAAAAGAGATCCAGTCAAGTCATACCCAATATAAACCAATAGTAATGAATACAGATGACAGTGTGCTCTCCAGCGGGTGCTTTTGATAAGAAGGGTGATGACTCAACATAAAAGTAAATAGATAGGCCCTTCACAGAGGGAAGCAGGGATTTGTAGTGGTGCCAGAGCTCGATTTTTAAATAGAGATTGAATAACATTTTGAGCAGTATAGTTTTGCTGTCAACGCAACAACTATGAGATGGCTGTATCTTCCATACTACATGCATTATAGGCAGTTCCCAAACAGAATGGTAAAGGTTTATACTCCCCCAACCACCAACAAGCATCAATCCATGGCTTGCTCGAAACAACGAGTGCCTCCAACTAACAACAGCCCTGGGGGAGTTTTGTTTAATTATTTAGATTTTCTTTGATCTTTTTGGATCGTGGGACTGGGCATCCCGGTTACCGGCCCTTTCTCGTGAATGAGGAGCGGAGTCCACTCCTCTTGAGAATAACCCACCTAGCATGGAAGATATAGGCAGCCCTAGGTGAAACATGAGCTGCTCGAGCATACAAAATAGAATTTCATTTGAAGGTTTGGAGTTTGGCACATACAAATTTGCTTGGAACGGCAGGTAAATACCGCATATAGGAATGTATAGTGGACTCATATGGAACAACTTTGGGGTTTAAGGAGTTTGGATGCACAAGTAGTATTCCCGCTTAGTACAGGTGAAGGCTAGCAAAAGACTGGGAAGCGACCAACTGAGATAGCGACAACAGTCATAAACATGCATTAAAATTAATTCACACCGAATACAAGCATGAGTAGGATATAATCCACCATGAACATAAATATCATGAAGGCTATGTTGATTTGATTCTACTACATGCGTGAACATGTGCCAAGTTGAGTCACTCAATTCATTCAAAGGAGGATACCATCCCATCATATCACATCATAATCATTCTAATAGCATGTTGGCACGCAAGGTAAACCATTATAACTCATAGCTAATCAAGCATGGCACAAGCAACTATAATCTCTAAATGTCATTGCAAATATGTTTACCTCATAATAAGCTGACTCAGAAACGATGAACTCATCATATTTACAAAAACAAGAGAGGTCGAGTTCATACCAGCTTTTCTCATCCCAATAAGTCCATCATATATCGTCATTATTGCCTTTCACTAGCACGACCGAACGATGTGTATAATAATAAGAGTGCACGTGCATTGGACTAAGCTGGAATCTGCAAACATTCAATGCAAGAGAGAAGACAAGTAATATGGGCTCTAAGTTAAATAAACAATCATGCATATGAGAGCCACTAAGCATTTTCAATATGGTCTTCTCGACCCCCAAAGAAAATAAAATAAAACTATATACACGGGAAAGTTCCCAACAAGTAAGAAGAAGAACTAGAAATCTTTTTGGGTTTTCATTTTAATTTCTACTACAAGCATGGAAATTAAACTAACTATTTTTTTTGGTTTTTCTTAAGATTTATCAAACACACAAGAAGAAAACTAGAAAAAGAAATTTGAACTAGCATGGATAATACAATGAAAGAGTATGAGCACCGACGACTAGTGTGTGAACATGAATGTAAAGTCGGTGAGAAATACATACTCCCCCAAGCTTAGGCTTTTGGCCTATGTTGGTCTAGTACCAAGGACCGCTTGGCTGATATCCATAAGTGAAACCGGGGTCGTACTGAGATGCAGCGGCAACCGCCTCCTGAGCTGCAGCGTGTTGGCGAACTGCCTCCGCTCTCCTCTCGTGTTCAGCTGCTTCCTCCCTGGTGACAACATATCTTCCTTTTTCCTGATAATCAAAAGGTAGGGAGCAGGAAGAGTAACAGGGACGACGTTGCGTCTGTCATAGGTTAGTCGATATTGGAGGAATTGTTCATTCCTCCCAAGAAATTGATGACTGACCATAGCTTCATAATCCAAATAACCAGGAGGTATTATCATATCTCCCTCTCGTGGGGCTATACCAAGATAATTAGCCACACGGGCTGCATAAATTCCTCCAAATAAATTTCCCTTTCTACTATTATTCTGCAACCTACGTGCAACTATTGCCCCCAAGTTATAACCTTTATAACCTAACACAGCACTCTTGAGGACACACAGATCAGGGACACACATGTGACATGCTTCATCCTTACCGTTAATGCATCTACCAATAAAGAGAGCAAAATAATGTATAGCAGGAAAATAAATGCTCCCTATAGTAGCTTGTGCTATGTCCCTAGATTCTCCCACAGTAATACTAGCAAGAAAATCTCTAAATTCAGATTTGTGAGGATCATTAATATTACCCCACTACGGGAGTTTGCAAGCAGTTGTGAAATCCTCTAAATCCATGGTATAAGATGTATCATAGATATCAAATATGACACTAGGAGAATTACGCGCACAGTTATATTTAAACCTCCGCACAAAAGAATCAATTAATTGATAGTACTGAGGACACTTATCTTGTAAGAAGTCCTCTAGCTCGGCGTTACGCACATACGCGTCAAATTCCTCCTTGAAGCCTGCTTCGACCATAAAATCATCGGATGGCCACTCACAAGCTCGTACATCCGCGTCCCTCGGCAATTCAACATCTTGCTCACGTATAGCAATCCTGGGCCCTTTCTTCACCGAGGAACCACCTTGGTACATTCTCATAGACATAATTCTTTTTCTGAAAAATTTCTGAAATTTTAGCAACTTCAAAATAAAAGTGAATAAAACTAAACAAGATTGATAGCAACTACTCCTACAAGTGCCTAGAGCCTATATCATGCATAAGAATTGCTTTGGACTTCATAAATTTAACATGCAAGCTCAAGAACATGGTCACCTATGCAACAAAAATTTGCAATGAATAAAGCACTAGAACAAAAACTATTTGGACCAATCGAGGAGTCACATACCAAGCAACAATCTCCCAAAGCAGTTTTGTGAATGGAGCTTTGAGCAAAGGAGATAGAAAATCGCAGCAAAAAGAGCTAGAACTCGTGCTTGAGCTGGATGGGGATTTTTTTGGGTAGGATTTGAAGTGTGTGGGTGCTGGCATAAGTGGAGGGGTCCACCAGGGGCCCACGAGACAGGGGCGCGCCCAGGGGGAGGGGCGCGCCCTCCACTCTTGTGGCCTGGTGCTTGCCCCTCCTGCAGTGTTTTCAGTGCCTAAAATCCTCAAATCTTCCAAAAAATCATACTAAATTTGCAGGGCATTTGGAGCACTTTTATTTTCGGGATATTTTTTATTGCATGGATAATTCAGAAAACAGACAGATAATACTATTTTTGCTTTATTTATTCTGAATAACAGAAAGTAAAAAGAGGGTACAGAAGGTTGTGCCTTCTAGTTTCATCCATCTCGTGACCATCAAAATGAATCCACTAACAAGGTTGATCAAGTCTTGTTAACAAACTCATTCCGAGTAACACGGAACCGGAGAAATTTCGAATAATACTAAGTTACCTCAACGGGGATATGGAAATCCCCAACAATAAGAATATCATACTTTTTCTTGACAGTAGGGAGAGGAAATTCAAAACCTCCAATAATAATAGTTGGAACTTTTCCAACAGAATTGATGCTATGAACTTGAGATTGTTTCCTCGGAAAGTGTATCGTATGCTCATTACTATTTACATGAAAAGTGACATTGCCTTTGTTGCAATCAATAACATCCCCTGCAGTATTAAGAAAAGGTCTACCAAGGATAATAGACATACTATCGTCCTCGGGAATATCAAGAATAACAAAGTCCGTTAAGATAGTGACATTTGCAACCACAATAGGCACATCCTCACAAATACCGACAGGTATAGCAGTTGATTTATCATCCATTTGCAAAGATATTTCTGTAGGTGTCAACTTATTCAATTCGAGTCTATGATATAAAGAGAGAGGCATAACACTAACACCGGCTCCAAGATCACATAAAGCAGTTCTAACATAATTTCTTTTAATGGAGCATGGTATAGTTGGGACACCCGGATCTCCAAGTTTCTTTGGTATTCCACCCTTAAAAGTGTAATTAACAAGCATGGTGGAAATTTCAGCTTCCGGTATCTTTCTTTTATTTGTAATGATATCCTTCATATAGTTAGCATAAGGATTTACTTTAAGCATATCAGTTAAGCGCATACGTAAGAAAATAGGTCTAATCATTTCAGCAAAGCGCTCAAAATCCTCATCATCCTTTGTCTTGGATGGTTTAGGAGGAAATGGCATGGGTTTCTGAACCCATGGTTCTCTTTCTCTACCGTGCTTCCTTGCAACAAAATCTCTCTTGTCATAATGTCGATTCTTTGATTGTGGGTTATCAAGATCAACAGAAGGTTCAATCTCTACTTCATTGTTTTTGCTAGGTTGAGCATCAGCATGAACATTATCATTAACATTATCACTAGGTTCATGTTCATCACCTGATTGAGTTTCAGCATCAGAGATAGAAATATCATTGGGATTCTCAGGTGTGTCTACAGTAGGTTCACTAGAAGCATGCAAAGTCCTATCGTTTTTCTTTTTCTTCTTTTTGGAAGAACTAGGTGCCTCTAAATTATTTCTCTCAGAATCTTGCTCGATTCTCTTAGGGTGGCCTTCAGGATACAAAGGTTCCTGAGTCATTCTACCAGTTCTAGTAGCCACTCTAACTACAAAGTCATTTTTATTATTTAATTCCTGAAGCAAATCATTTTGAGCTTTAAGTACTTGCTCAGCTTGAGTAGCAACCATAGAAGCATATTTGCTAACTAGTTGAAGTTCACCTTTAACTCTAGCCATATTATCGCTTACGCGTCCTATCTCAAAAGCATTATTCTTTAACTCTCTACCAACATAAACATTAAAACTTTCTTGTCTAGCCATAAAGTCATCAAATTCATCTAAGCATGGGCTATGAAATTTAGTAGAGGGGATTTCAACTTTATCATATCTATAGAGAGAATTTACCTTTACTACCTGTGTTGGGTTTTCAAGACAATGTGGTTCTTTGATAGGCGGTACATTAAGACCATGTATTTCTTCAATAGGAGGTAAATTCTTAACATCTTCAGCTTTAATACCTTTTTCTTTCATTGATTTCTTTGCCTCTTGCATATCTTCAGGACTGAGAAATAAAACACCTCTCTTCTTCGGAGTGGGTTTAGGAATAGGCTCAGGAGTTGGATCAATTGGTTCAGGAATTGCCTCAGGAAATGGCTCAAGAAGAGTCCAATTATTTTCATTAGTCAACATATTATTCAATAATATTTCAGCTTCATCAACTGTTCTTTCCCTGAAAACACAACCAGCACAACTATCCAAGTAGTCCTTGGAAGCATCGGTTAGTCCATTATAAAAGATATCAAGTATTTCATTTTTCTTAAGAGGATGATCATGCAAAGCATTAATTAACCAGAGAAGCCTCCCCCAAGCTTGTGGGAGACTCTCTTCTTTGATTTGCACAAAATTATCAATTTCCCACAAGGCAGCTTGTTTCTTATGAGTAGGGAAATATTTAGCAGAGAAGTAATAAATCGTATCCTGGGGACTACACACACAACCAGGAGCAAGAGAGTTATACCAAGTCTTAGCATCACCCTTTAACGAGAACAGAAATATCTTATATAATAATAGCGAGACTTCTCATCATGAGTAAACAGGGTAGCTATATCATTCAACTTGGTAAGATGTGCCACAACAGTTTCAGATTGAAGGCCATAAAAAGGATCAGATTCTACTAAAGTAATAATCTCAGGATCAACAGAGAATTCATAATCCTTATCAGTAACACAGATAGGTGAAGCAAAAGCAGGGTCAGGTTTCATTCTAGCATTAAGAGACCGCTGCTTCCATTTAGCTAATAATTTCTTAAGATCATATCTATCATTGCAAGCAAAGATAGCTCTAGCAGCTTCTTCATTCATAACATAACCCTCAGGAACAACAGGCAATTCATAATCATTGGGAGAGTTTTCATCATCACTATCAATAATAGCATCTTCAATAATTTCATTACCCCTAACTCTAGCAAGTTGTTCATCAAGAAATTCACCTAATGGCAAAGTAGTATCACGCACAGAAGTAGTTTCATCATGCATAGCAGAAGTGGCATCATCAATAACATGCGACATATCAGAATTCATAGTAGTTGCAGGTTTAGGTGTCGCAAGCTTACTAATAACGGAAGGAGAATCTAGTGCAGAGCTAGATGGCAGTTCCTTACCTCCCCTCGTAGTTGTGGGCAAAACCTTGGTTCTGTCGTCTTTCAATTTCTTCATAGTGATCAACATATATAAATCCCAAGTGACTCAGAGAATAGAGCTATGCTCCCCGGCAACAGTGCCAGAAATTAGTCTTGATAACCCACAAGTGTTGGGGATCACAACAGCTTTCGAGGGTATAGTATTCAACCCAAATTTATTGATTCGACACAAGGGGAGCCAAAGAATATTCTTGAGTATTAGCAGTTGAGTTGTCAATTCAACCACACCTGGATAACTTAGTATCTGCAGCAAAGTATTTAGTAGCAAAGTAGTATGATAATAAAGGTAACGATAGCAAAAGGAAAGACAATAGTTTTGGGGTTTTTGTAGTAATTGTAACAGTAGCAACGGAAAAGTAAATAAGCGAAGAACAATATGTGACAAGCTCGTAGGCAATGGATCAGTGATGGATAATTATGCCGGATGCGATTCCTCATGTAATAGCTATAACATAGGGTGACACAGAACTAGATCCAGTTCATCAATGTAATGTAGGCATGTATTCCGTAAATAGTCATACGTGCTTATGGAAAAGAACTTGCATGACATCTTTTGTCCTACCCTCCCGTGGCAGCGGGGTCCTAGCGGAAACTAAGGGATATTAAGGCCTCCTTTTAATAGAGAACCGGAACAAAGCATTAGCACATAGTGAATACATGAACTCCTCAAACTACGGTCATCACCGAGAAGTATCCCGATTATTGTCACTTCGGGGTTGTCGGATCGTAACACATAATAGGTGACTATAGACTTGCAAGATAGGATCAAGAACACACATATATTCATGAAAACATAATAGTTTCAGATCTGAAATCATGGCACTCGGGCCCTAGTGACAAGCATTAAGCATAGCAAATCATAGCAATATCAATCTCAGAACATAGTGGATACTAGGGATCAAACCCTAACAAAACTAACTTGATTACATGGTCAATCTCATCCAACCCATCACCGTCCAGCAAGCCTACGATGGAATTACTCATGCACGGCGGTGAGCATCATGAAATTGGTGATGGAGGATGGTTGATGACGACGACGGCGACGAATCCCCCTCTCTGGAGCCCCGAACGGACTCCAGATCAGCCCTCCCGAGAGAGATTAGGGCTTGGCGGCGGCTCCGTGTCGTAAAACGCGATGAAACTTTCTCTCTGATTTTTTTCTCCCCGAACGTGAATATATGGAGTTGGAGTTGAGGTCGGTGGAGGTCCAGGGGGGCCACGAGATAGGGGGGCGCGCCCTATAGGGGGGCGCCCCCTATCTCGTGGACAGGGTGTGGGCCCCCTGGTGTATTTCTTTCTCCCAAAAATTCTTATTAATTCCAAAAAGTACCTCTGTGGATTTTCAAGACATTCCGAGAACTTTTCTTTTCTACACATAAAACAACATCATGGCAGATCTGCTGAAAACAGCGTCAATCCGGGTTAGTTTCATTCAAATCATGCAAGTTAGAGTCCAAAACAAGGGCAAAAGTGTTTGGAAAAGTAGATACGTTGGAGACGTATCATAGCATCACATCCAATGGCTATAAAAGATGAATGAGACCAAATTATATCTCATCTAGATGAGTTCTAGCAAAACTGTATTAATAATACTTAGTACTCCTGCGCCATGTATCATATATTAGTATCATGTAGTAGTTTATTTATTGCCATGTATGACACATAGTTCACGAGCGCTCTCTATATATACCACCTTTTTTTAATTTCAGGTTTTGCTCCATGGCGCAATCCATCGATACTACTACTGTACAAAAGTGGAGTATATACATTTTTTAAAAGGCTAGAGGGCGGGGCAGTCTAGCTCGGTCAGTTTCACGAGAGGCGAGGGCCTTTGTGATTTGACGGCTCATTACTGCTGTCAAATCAATTAGTGTTGTGCCGCCCGCTGCACGCCCGGCGCCTCCATTAAACCCCTCCGTTAAACCCGCATGCAAACCGAGAATCCTACTCCGGCCACACGTCCATTCATGAGCAGGCCGGAATTAAACGCAACACCGGCCGAGCTCCCCCCATCCGCCCTCAGTTTAAACAAGGCCAAACGCCGGCCAAGCTCCTACCGTCCGCCCTCTATTTACACGAGGCCAGATAGACAGCGGGCAAGAATCACACCCCTCCGCCACTCCCCCATCTCCTCCTTCACCATTTTCTCCACTCTTCCGATGGCTTCCGATGAGCCGTTCTCCGGCATATTACCCGGCTGGGTGGCCCGTCGAGCCCTCCGGATATGGACAAGGCCGCTCGGTGCTTCACCAACCTCGCTTGGCCCGACGGAGCCAGTTGCCGCCCCAAGCAGGCATGTGGTTCAGCAACTCGCCACTCCAGTTCAGCTCGATGAGGAGTGGTGAGTTGCTCCACGCCGACACGGCGGCTTGCATGCCGGTACGGGCGCCTCACTGCCGCGTCGTACCGCGCCACCAGTGTCTGCGGTGGGCACGCCTCCCATGTCTGTGGGCGCGCCTCCCGTGCTTGCGGCAGCGCCATGCAGGTAGAGACAAAAGCCGTGTGCATGGAGAGCGACGAGTTGGTGGCCAGCTTCTCCGTGTCCGCCGCCATCATCGAGGAGAAGTAGAACACGGGAGGCCGCCGCCACTTGGGACCCATGAAGACCACCGCCGAGGCGACGACCGCGGATTCAGGTGGTTTCTTTGCTGCTTCGTCTCTTCCGAGGACCTTCGTCGACTCCGCAAGTGTCTGACTAACATGAGGAAGACAAAGGGATCCGCAGGCGGCCATTTAAAACTGAAATAAGTCTAGATACATCCATTTCTAGGACAAGTATTTCCGGACGGAGGGAGTATTAATTATACAAGAGAGCCGGATTGGCACCTCTTAGTTCATGTAAATGTAATGAAATCCATCATGTTTATATGAAGATCCGGCTTTTTTATACGAAATCCTTCATGTTTATATGAAATCAGTCCGTGTTTGCACGGATTTCATCTGGTTGGTTAGAGTTGTAAAAATGTATGCCGCTGGCGTTTGATGTCGTCCTCCGTGGAAGGAAGCAGGAGGAAATTTGCCGGCTGCCGTTGGAGATGCTCTTTATGGTGGAAATAATAGAGTGACATCCAATCCATTTGAGTTAATTTCCTGTATGATTGTCCCTCTATAAAAAGTTAATTGCATGTACAGTGTACACGTGACTTGCAGGGTGGCTACAGCTTCGTACAGAAAGTTAAAAAGAAACAAGTCCATCCTTAATCTTGTATTCTAAGTACTCTGTGGGTTCCACTGTCAGTACAGTAGCGAAAGAAGTATATATTAAATAAGTAGAGTAATATATAATATAGAAATCTAAAGTTAAAAGACATAATTCGAACTCATGTCATCGCATTGCGAGCATCCGGCGCTAACCAGCCTAGCACATTTTTGTTGTAGACCATGCTGGAGATATATCTCCATGTCTACTCTTATATATACTCCATTCATTCCTATATATTTGTCTTTTTCAGATTTCAAATGGACTACCACATACGGATATGTATGTAGACATATTTTAGAGTGTAGATTCACTCATTTTGCTACGTATGTCTTTTCAGGAGGGGGTCAGATTTGTCCTTGATTTATTTATGAGGTATCTAGATGGCACTGCACCGCCAAGAAAAGAGGGTAACATCAAAATTATGGACTACTTTTTTGAGTATGTTGGTAAGGTCCGGTCATAGTCACTTGTTGAAATTTCTAAAAAGACAAATACTCCCTCCGTCCGGAAATACTTGTCATCAAAATGGATTAAAGGGAATGTATCTAGACGTATTTTAGTTTTATATACATCTCTTTTTATCCATTTTGATGACAAGTATTTTTGGACGGAAGGAGTAGAAAACAGAGTTGGTGATGATGGTGTGCGTGCCATCCTGCAATATAGGCCGTCGGATTTATATCTAATGGATAGGAAAGAAACTATGGCAATTTTGCAAAAATATACCCACATGTCTCTCCATGTTCGCAAATAAGGCCTTCCCTCGTTCGGCCTTTTCTCTCACAAGATAAACTACTCATACAAATGCATCTTGATGTTCCATGCAACGCACGGGCAACTAGCTAATTTCTTTTAAAATACTTGCTGCGATAATTGGGTTGAAGTGATATATTTTATGTCTGCCCCGAATGATTCCAGATTCACTAGTAGTAACAAAGAAAAGGTTGCCTTGTTAATTAACAGAAAACAGGGTGAAAACTATCACATGAGGCCGGTAAAAACAAGGCACACTGGGTTCAGCGTCATCGTCACTACAGCTGTGCGTGCGCGAGAAGTCTACATATCGATGGGGCTATCGAGCGAGGCACCGAGACACAATGTTTGAGAGAGAAACCAATTGACAGATTATGATCAGATCGAGTTGTCACCCTTCTGCTGTCATTGTTG
>NC_041383.1:477633995-477725278 GCF_002162155.2 Triticum dicoccoides | reverse complement strand
GAAAGAGGAGTAGATAGATTATTATCAAGATCGATGTGCCACCCTACTCCTTCGGTGCCGGGTAGTGTGTGTGTGTGTGTTTATGTTTGAGAGAGAAGCCAGTCGATAGATTAGTATCAAGATCGAGGTGTCACCCTACTCCTTCGGTGTCGGGAAGTGTGGGTGTGTGTGTGGGGGGGCAATGACACTCACATATCTCTACTCTTATAAAAAAATAGAGTTGGTGATGATGGTGTTCCTGCCATCCTGCAATATAGGCCATCCGATTTATATCCGACGGACAGGAAGGAAAATATGGAAATTTTGCAAAAAGATACCCACACCGCTCTCTGCATTGGCAAATAAGGCATTCCCTCGTTCATCCTTTTCTCCCACAAGATAAACTTCTCATACAAATGCATCTTGATGTTCCGTGCAACGCATGGGCATCTTGCTAGTAGGGAGAAGGAGTTTGTGTGACACATATCTAGCTATATTAAGGGATAGGTAGATAGCATATGTTTGAGAGACATTATTATACTTTGAGACATTATAGGCCGTGGGTGGGCGGAATTAAAGGGGTGGGCGTGTTAGACATAGAGAGCGTGTGTGTTTCTGTGTGAGAGACTTGTAGGACGGGGTAGAAAGACGAATTTAACCCTGACGGAGGGAGAGAAATACACGAAGTGCGCATGTGTGATTCCGATGCACACAGGGAAATGAGATATGTATGCGCATGAGAGAGATTGCACAATTCATTCACGTATCACTATCTAGCGATCGTGGACGTGCATCGCTGCTACGTCTTGAGCTTGCATTGATTTTTCCTCGAAGAGGAGAGGGTGATGCAGCAAAGTGTAGCGTAAGTATTTCCCTCAGTTTTGATAACCAAGGTATCAATCCAGTAGGAGGCTCCTCAAAAGTCCCACGCACCTACACAAACAAACTGAGAACTCGCAACCAACGCAATAAAGGGGTTGTCAATCCCTTCACGGGCACTTGCGAAAGTGAGACCTAATAAAGATAGTATGATAAGATAAATATATTTTTGGTATTTTATAATATAGATGCAAAAAGTAAAGACGCAATTAAAGGTAGATTGAAAGCAAATATGATAAGAGATAGACCCGGGGTCCATAGGTTTCACCAGAGGCTTCTCTCAAGATAGCATAAGTATTACGGTGGGTGAACAAATTACTGTCGAGCAATTGATAGAAAAGCGCATAGTTATGAGATTATCTAGGCATTATCATGTATATAGGCATCACGTCCATAACAAGTAGACCGACTCCTGCCTGCATCTACTACTATTACTCCACACATCGACCGACTCCTGTCTGCATCTAGAGTATTAAGTTCATAAGAACAGAGCAACACATTAAGCAAGATGACATGATGTAGACGGACAAACACATGCAATATGATATAAACCCCATCTTGTTATCCTCGATGGCGACAATACAATACGTGCCTTGCAACCCTTTCTGTCACTGGGTAAGGACACCGCAAGATTGAACCCAAAGCTAAGCACTTCTCCCATGGCAAGAAAGACCAATCCAGTAGGCCAAACCAAACTGATAATTCGAAGAGACTTGCAAAGATAACTCAATCATACATAAAAGAATTCAGAGAAGATTCAAATATTATTCATAGATAAACTTGATCATAAACCCACAATTCATCGGATATCGACAAACACACCGCAAAAAGAGTTTACATCAAATAGATCTCCACAAGAGAGGGGGAGAACATTGTATTGAGATCCAAAAAGAGAGAAGAAGCCATCTAGCTAATAACTATGGACCCGTAGGTCTGTGGTAAACTACTCACAACTCATCGGAGGGGCAAGGATGTTGATGTAGAGGCCCTCCATGGTTGATTCCCCTTTCGGCAGAGTGTCGGCGATGGCTCCAAGATGGGATCTCGCGGATACAGAAGGTTACGGCGGTGGAAATTGTGTTTCGTGGTGCTCCTGGATGTTTTCAGGGTACGTAGGTATATATAGGAGGAAGAAGTACGTCGGTGGCCGCCCGAGGGGCCCACGAGACAGGGGGCGCGCCCTACAGGGGGGGGGGGCTATCTCATGGGGCCCTCGGAAGCTTCTTGAGTTGCACTCCAAGCTCTCCGGATCACGATCCCGAAGGTTTCATTCCGTTTGGACTCCGTTTGATATTCCTTTTCTTCGAAATACTGAAATAGGCAAAAAAACAGCAATATGGGCTGGGCCTCCGGTTAGTAGGTTAGTCCCAAAAATGATATAAATGTGTAAAATAAAGCCCATAAACATCCAAAAGGGGTAATATAATAGCATGGAACAATCAAAAATTATAGATACGTTGGAGACGTATCAAGCATCCCCAAGCTTAATTCCTGCTCGTCCTCGAGTAGGTAAATGATAAAAAAGAGAATTTTTGATGTGGGATGCTACCTAGCATAATTCATAATGTAATTTTCTTTATTGTGGCATGAATGTTCAGATCCATATGAATACAAAATAAAAGTTCATATTGACATAAGAAATAGTAATACTTCAAGCATATTAATCAAAGTAATCATGTCTTCTCAAAATAACATGGCTAAAGAAAGTTATCCCTACAAAATCATATAGTCTGGCTGTTGCTCTATCTTCATCACACAAAGTACTTAATCATGCACAACCCCGATGACAAGCCAAGCAATTGTTTCATACTTTAATAATCTTAAACTTTTTCAACTTTCACGCAATACATGAGCGTGAGCCATGGACATAGCACTATATGTGGAATAGAATGGTGGTTGTGGAGAAGACAAAAAAGGAGAAGATAGTCTCACATCAACTAGGCGTATCAACGGGCTATGGAGATGCCCATTAATAGATATCAATGTGAGTGAGTAGGGATTGCCATGCAACGGATGCACTAGAGCTATAAATATATGAAATCTCAGCAAAAGAAACTAAGTGGGGTGCATCCAACTTGTTTGCTCACGAAGACCTAGGGCACTTTGAGGAAGCCCATCATTGGAATATACAAGCCAAGTTCTATAATGAAAAATTCCCACTAGTATATGAAAGTGACAACATATGAGACTCTCTAACATGAAGATCATCGTGCTATTTTGAAGCACAAGTGTGGAAAAAGAGATAGTAGCATTGTCCCTTCTCTCTTTTTCTCTCATTTTTTTCTTTTTTTTCCTTTTTTTTCTCTTTTTTTCTTTGTCCTTTTTTTTCTTTTTGGCCTTTCTCTTTTTTTTTGTAAAGTCCGAAGTCTCATCCCGACTTGTGGGGGAATCATAGTCTCCATCATCCTTTCCTCACTGGGACAATGCTCTAATAATGAAGATCATCACACTTTTATGGATTTACAACTCAAAGCTAGAACAAGATATGACTCTATATGAATGCTTCCGACAGTGTACCGAGATATGCAATGAATCAAGAGCGACATGTATGAAAATTATGAAGGTGTCCTAGCCACAAATACGATGTCAACTACATGATCATGCAAAAAGCAATATGACAAAAGTAATGCGTGTCATATGAACGGAATGGTGGAAAGTTGCATGGCAATATATCTCGGAATGGCTATGGAAATGCCATAATAGGTAGGTATGGTGGCTGTTTTGAGGAAGGTAAATGGTGGGTGTATGGTACCGGCGAAAGTTGCACGGTACAAGAAAGGCTAGCAATGGTGGAAGGGTGAAAGAGTGCGTATAATCCATGGACTCAACATTAATCAAAAGAACTCATATACTTGTTGCAAAAATTTAGAAGTCATCAAAAACCAAAGCACTACGCGCATGCTCCTAGGGGGATAGATTGGTAGTAAAAGACCATCACTCGTCCCTGACCGCCACTCATAAGGAAGACAATCAGTAAATAAAATTGTGCTCCAACTTCATCACAAAGCGGTTCACCATACGTGCATGCTACGGGAATCACAAACTTCAACACAAGCATTCTTTAAATTCATAACCACCCAACTAGCATGACTTTAATATCACTACCTCCATATCTCAAAACAATTATCAAGCATCAAATTGATCATAGCATCCAATTCACTTTCTATGATAGTTTTTTTTATACCCAACTTGGATGCTCATCATTCTAGGACCAACTTTATGATCATAACAAATACCATGCTGTTCTAAAATACTCTCAAAATAATATAAGTGAAGCATGAGAGACTAGCAATTTCTTCAAAATTAAGACACCACCGTGCTCTAAAAGATATAAGTGAAGCACTAGAGCAAAAACTATCAAGCTCAAAAGATATAAGTGAAGCACAAAGAGTATTCTAGCAAATTCTAATAAAATAGGCTTCTCCCAAAAGGTGTGTACAGCAAGTATGATTTTGGTAAACTAAAAAGCAAATACTAATATAATACACGACGCTCCAAGCAAAACACATATCATGTGGTGAATAAAAATATAGCTCCAAGTAAAGTTACCAATGAACGAAGACGAAAGAGGGGACGCCTTCCCGGGGCATCCCCAAGCTTAGGCTTTTGGATATTCTTGAATAACTTGGGGTTCCT
Organism: Triticum dicoccoides; assembly: GCF_002162155.2. NCBI lineage: Eukaryota > Viridiplantae > Streptophyta > Magnoliopsida > Poales > Poaceae > Triticum > Triticum dicoccoides. The sequence continues at coordinate 477,720,784 of NC_041383.1, read as the reverse complement.
TGGGCATCACCAATCTTAGGCTCTTGCCACTCCTTATTCCATAGTCCATAAAGGCTTTACCCAAAACTTGAAAACTTCACAACACAAAACTCAACAGGAAATCTTATAAGCTCCGTTAGTGAAAGAAAACAAAACCACCACATAAGGTACTGCAATGAACTCATTCTTTATTTATTTTGGTGTTAAACCTACTGTATTCCAACTTATTTATGGTTCATAGACTTAATTACTAGCCATAGATGCATTGAAATAAGCAAACAACACACGAAAAACAGAATCTGTCAAAAACAGAACAGTCTGTAGCAATCTGTAACTAACGCAAACTTATGGAACTCTAAAAATCCTAACAAAATAGGAAGTCCTGGACAATTTGTTTATTGAACATAAGCAAAAAGAATCAACGCAAAATCACCTTCCTGTGATTTAACAAAATTATATTCGTGCGTGCAAAGTTTCTGTTTTTCAGCAGAATCAAATCAACTATCATCGTAGGTTATCCTATAGGTTCTACTTGGCACAAACACTAATTAAAAGATAAAAACACATCTAAACAGAAGGTATATGCAAGATTTATTACTAAACAGGAGCAAAAAAACACAAAGAAAATTGGGTTGCCTCCCAACTAGCGCTATCGTTTAACGCCCGTAGCTAGGCATAAAAGCAAAGATAGGTCTAACGAGTGCCATCTTTGGCACTAAATTCATAAGTAGCACACATGATAGATTCATAAGGTAATTTGACTTTCTTTCTTGGAAAGTGCTCCATGCCTTTCTTTAAAGGAAATTGGAATCTAATGTTCCCTTCCTTCATATCAATAATCGCACCAATCGTTCTAAGGAAAGGTCTACCAAGAATAATAGGACAAGAAAGATTGCAATCTATATCAAGAACGATAAAATCTACAGGCACAAAATTTCTATTTGCAACAATAAGAACATCATTGATCCTTCCCATAGGCTTTTTAATGGTGGAATCCGCAAGGTGCAAATTTAAAGAGCAATCATCAAGATCATGGAAACCTAGAATATCACATAAAGTTTTCGGAATCGTGGAAACACTAGCACCCAATTCACACAAAGCAAAACACTCATAATCTTTAATTCTAATCTTTATAGTAGGTTCCCACTCATCATTAAGTTTTCTAGGTATAGAAACTTCCAAATTAAGTTTTTCATCAAAAGATTGCATCAAGGCATCAACAATATGTTTGGTAAAAGCTTTGTTTTGACTATAAGCATGAGGAGAGTTAACAACGGATTGCAACAAGGAAAAACAACCTTTTAAAGAGCAATTATCATAATCAAATTCCTTGAAATCCGAGATAGTAGGTTCAATATTATTAGAAGTTGAGGATTCTCCAATCTCACTTTTACCATATTTAACATTAAGATCAAAAGACTCCGAATTTTTGGGACGCCTTCTAGGCAAAGTTGATTCATCATCACTCCCATAATCATCAAAATTCATATTGCAAAACATAGATCTAATCGGAGATGCATCAATAACTTTAAGATCCTCATCATTATTTTCATGCAAACTAGAAGAACACGCTTTTATAAAGCTTTCTTTTTTAGCACGCAATCTAGCGGTTCTTTCCTTGCACTCGTCAATGGAAATTCTCATTACTTTGAGAGACTCATTGATATCATGCTTAGGAGGAGAAGATCTAACTTTAAGAGAATCAACATCAAGCGAAAGTCTATCAAAGTTCCTAGCCAAATCATCAACTTTGAGCAATTTTTCTTCAAGCAAAGCATTAAAATTCTTTTGAGAAATCATAAATTCTTTCACACTATTCTCAAAATCAGAGGGCATCTTATTAAAATTACAATAAGAATTATTGTAGGAATTTCCATAATTATTAGAGGGATTACTAGGGAACGGTCTAGCATTAAAATTTCCTCTATAAGCGTTGTTTCCAAAACTATTCCTACCAACAAAATTCACATCCATAGATTCATTATTATTCTCAATCAAAGAAGACAAAGGCATATCATTGGGATCAAGAGGAGTATTTTTAGTAGCAAACATCTTCATAAGTTCATCCATCTTTCCACTCAAAACATTAGTTTCTTCTATAGCATGCACTTTTTTACTAGAAGATCTTTCGGTGTGCCATTGAGAATAATTAGCCATAATATTATCAAGCAATTTTGTAGCATCTCCTAATGTGATTTCCATAAAGGTGCCTCCCGCGGCTGAATCTAAGAGATTTCTAGAAGCAAAGTTCAAACCGGCATAAAAATTTTGTATGATCATCCATAAATTCAAACCATGAGTAGGGCAATTGCGGAGCATCAATTTCATTCTTTCCCAAGATTGGGCAACATGCTCATGATCCAGTTGTTTAAAATTCATAATATCGTTCCTAAGAGTGATGATCTTAGCGGGAGGAAAATAGTTAGAGATAAAAGCATCTTTTCACTTGTTCCAAGAATCAATACTATTTCTAGGCAAAGATGAAAACCAAACTTTAGCACGATCTCTAAGTGAAAACGGAAATAACTTCAATTTGACAATATTGTTATCCGTATCTTTCTTCTTTTGCATATCACACAAATCAACACAATTGTTTAGATGAGTAGCGGCATCTTCACTAGGAAGGCCGGCGAATTGATCTTTCATAACAAGATTTAGCAAAGCGGTATTGATTTCACAAGACTCAACATCATTAAGAGGAGCAATCGGAGTACTAAGGAAATCAATATTATTGGTATTCGAGAAATCACACAATTTGGTATTATCTTGTGCCATGGCAACAAGTAATCCAACACACAAGCAAACAGAAAAACGGCAAGCGAAAAAAGAGAGGAGGAGATTGGGAAAGAGAGGGAGAAAAAAACGGCAAGGGTGAAGCTGGGGGAGAGGAAAACGAGAGGCAAATGGCAAATAATGTAAATGTGAGGGAGACGGGTTTGTGATGGGTACTTGGTATGTCTTGACTTGAGCGAAGACCTCCCCGGCAACGGCGCCAGAAATCCTTCTTGCTACGTCTTGAGCTTGCATTGGTTTTCCTCGAAGAGGAGAGGGTGATGCAGCAAAGTGTAGCGTAATTATTTCCCTCAGTTTTGAGAACCAAGGTATCAATCCAGTAGGAGGCTCCTCAAAAGTCCCACGCACCTACACAAACAAACTAAGAACTCGCAACCAATGCAATAAAGGGGTTGTCAATCCCTTCACGGCAACTTGCAAAAGTGAGATCTAATAAAGATGGTATGATAAGATAAATATATTTTTGGTATTTTATAATATAGATGCAAAAAGTAAAGATGCAATTAAAGGTAGATTGAAAGCAAATATGATAAGAGATAGACCCGAGGCCATAGGTTTCACCAGAGGCTTCTCTCAAGATAGCATAAGTATTACGGTGGGTGAACAAATTACTATCGAGCAATTGATAGAAAAGCGCATAGTTATGAGATTATCTAGGCATGATCATGTATATAGGCATCATGTCCATAACAAGTAGACCGACTCCTGCCTGCATCTACTACTATTACTCCACACATCGATCGACTCATGTCTGCATCTAGAGTATTAAGTTCATAAGAACAGAGCAACTCATTAAGCAAGATGACATGATGTAGAGGGATAAACACATGCAATATGATATAAACCCCATCTTGTTATCCTCGATGGCGACAATACAATACGTGCCTTGCAACCCTTTCTATCACTGGGTAAGGACACTACAAGATTGAACCCAAAGCTAAGCACTTCTCCCATGGCAAGAAAGACCAATCTAGTAGGCCAAACCAAACTGATAATTCAAAGAGACTTGCAAAGATAATTCAATCATACATAAAAGAATTCAGAGAAGATTCAAATATTATTCATAGATAAACTTGATCATAAACCCACAATTCATCGGATCTCGACAAACACACCACAAAACGAGTTTACATTGAATAGATCTCCACAAGAGAGGGGGAGAACATTGTATTGAGATCCAAAAAGAGAGAAGAAGCCATCTAGCTAATAACTATGGACCCGTAGGTCTGTGGTAAACTACTCACAACTCATCGGAGGGGCAAGGATGTTGATGTAGAGGCCCTCCGTGGTTGATTCCCCCTCCGGCAGAGTGCCGGTGAAGGCTCCAAGATGGGATCTCGCGGATACAGAAGGTTACGGCGGTGGAAATTTTGTTTTGTGGTGCTCCTGGATGTTTTCGGGGTACGTAGGTATATATAGGAGGAAGAAGTACGTCGGTGGCCTCCCGAGGGGCCCACGAGACAGGGGGCGCGCCCTACAGGGGGGGGGGGGCGCGGCCCCCTATCTTGTGGGGCCCTCAGAAGCTTCTTGACTTGCACTCCAAGCTCTCCGGATCACGTTCGTTCCAAAAATCACGCTCCCGAAGGTTTCATTCCGTTTGGACTCCGTTTGATATTCCTTTTCTTCGAAATACTGAAATAGGCAAAAAACAGCAATATGGGCTGGGCCTCCGGTTAGTAGGTTAGCCACAAAAATGATATAAATGTGTAAAACAAAGCCCATAAACATCCAAAAGGGGTAATATAATAGCATGGAACAATCAAAAATTATAGATACGTTGGAGACGTATCAATCGCTTGAACATTAGTCAATATCTACTTCGTATCGTGGCCAAAGGTACAATATCGATTCAACGCTATAAAAATTGGACACTCACATATCACATTTTTTCTATTTAAATAAACCTTTTCAGTTGTGCATGACAAAGTTACAGTGATGTTTCTTCAAACAACCAATGTAGCTATCATGTACATGCACCATTGTTACTCTTGCATTCAAATTCATTAGTCTTGGATGATTTAAGTTTCTATTTTGAAGTAATATATGTAATATTCATATATGAATTCAACGGGTACGCAATTTATGAAATGGAGGCTATGTAATCATATGAGGTAACACTTTTAAGTAGCTGACTACAATATCCATTTCTTTTTGTGCGCCTCTACACTAACACATCAATGCATTATGTTTAAAGTAAATAACCAGTGGCACTAAATTATCTATTTACACGAGAAATACATAGGCTGAGCGTTGGATCCCTTTTTTTGTGAACGCGCCACTACACCCGTACGATTAGCCGCGCCCGTCTGAACGTCCAAGTTATCGACGCATCATCCCGAGTTATTGTCTTTTTTTTCTGGGGTGGACTTCACACCAGTTATTAACTGCTGACGCGTGCCCTGTGTACACAGTCTAGCATGACCTTCCTGCTAGCACGGTCCAAAATTAGTTGAAACTGGATACGAACGATCCCGTGGGCGGCGAAATCTCCCGCCTCCTTCTAAAATTTCCGCCACCTTAGTCTTTAGCATGCGAAATCCCCCTTTTGTCCTTGGTGCACGGAGACCAACAGTTACAATACCGCCCTCATCTACATGATAGGTCGGGGCTGCTTTGGTAACTTCCGGTTCCCCCACTACACGGCACTCCCATTTCCTCTCCCCCTCCCGCAAAAACGACTAACTCCACAGCACCAGAGCATCTTACATCACGCCGTCCATACTTCATCGCCCTTTCTCCCCTCCCCTCTCGAAACCCTAGACTGCTCATCCACTGGCGTACCATAGCCCATTCACTGCCAGCTGCGTCCACCTCGTCGGATCTGCTTCTACGGCCGCATCTACCCCTCGCACCTCCTTAGAAACAAGTAGACTGCTCATCCACCACTGTACCATAGCCCATTCAGTGCCGGCCTTGTCCACGGCGCCGGATCTGCTTCGCCGGTACTCTCGTCAACCGCCGCGCATCTTCAGCGGCTCATTCGTACTCCCCACTGGAGACGCTTCGTCCACACCCCCCGGAGCCGCCCCACCGACGCCCCCATCGACGGCCTCTGATCCTCTTCGCCGACACCTTCCTCAACCCTACCGGAGCCGCTTCGCCGACACCTTCCTCAACCCTACCGGAGCCGCTTCGCTGACACCATTGTCAACCCTACCGGAGTACCTTCGCCTATACCATTCTCAACCCTACCGGGGCCGCTTTGCCAACTCACAAGTCCACGGCCTCAGATCCGCTTCCTCGCACCCTCATCCAACCTACCGGAGCAGCTTCTGACGCCCCGTCCATGGCCGCAGATCCGCATCGTCGACACCACCCTTAACCCAACCACTAGAGCAGCTTTTGACGCCCCATCCACGGCCGCAGATCCGCATCGTCGACACCATCCTTAACCCAACCACCGGAGCAGCTTCTGACGCCCCGTCCATGGCCGCAGATCCGCGTCATCGACACCATCCTTAACCCAACCACCGGAGCAGCTTCACCTATGCTCTCGTCCACGGCCACAGATCCGCTTCGCCCACATCGTAGTCCACCCTACCGGAGCCGCTCCACAAACACCATACTCGACGGTTCTAGATCTCCTTACCGGACCCCGACAGCTAGCGCAACATCATCACCCTCGACATTTCTAACCTGATTCCCACCGTCTGGAGAGATGCCAAGCACCCGCCACGGCCTAGGTACTTGTCACCTTTAAACCCGTCCAACATCACCTGCCCAATGTACTTCAAATATACTAACCGGTCGCTGTTACCTGTTATGCAGCTGGCAAAAACTACAAGGACGATGTTTCTTCTAGATCTAACAGCTTGGCCAACTAAGATCCTGGACTGAGGCATTGCTATGATCTTGTAAGCGCGTCTCTCTCTCTCTCTCTCTCTCTCTCTCTCTCTTGTATTGTTCTGTGCCTGCCAGCGTGCTTTGCTAGGATTTTTGACCAGTAATCCCTTTGTGTAGATAATGATTTCTACTACTGGCTGCTAAATTAGATATGTAGATGTCATACATGAAACTACCTCGTACCTCCGTTCCTAAATATAAGTCTTTCTAGAGATTCCACTATAGGCTACATACGGAGCAAAATGAGTGAATCTACACTCGAAAATGCATCTATATACATCTGTATGTGGTCCATACTGGAATCTGTACAAAGACATATATTTAGGAACAGGGGCAGTACATTACACAAAATTGTAGGTGGCATGTAGGAATTCTAGTGCACTACATTAGGCTCCCTTAGAGTGCCTGCTAGTCCAGCATACAGAGTCATGGCTAGTTTATGGTACGCACACAATCCTTAATTGGTGGTTTAAATATGCGCAAGGGATATGCAATGTAGTATAATGTAGAGATGTCTGTAATTAGCCGTGTCAACTTGCAGATAGGGTTACACAATGAAAAAGTACAAGATGTATGTGGCAATTTCATGGAACATCACAAAAAAGGAGAGGCAGCGGTGAGCCTATACAGTGTGCTATGGTACGTCACTCCTCCATTCCAATCATCGTGACATGTTATTTGTATGCCAATTCTATTAGCCAAGTTTCTTAGGGACAGTGGCCTGGGCCATGGCCTGGGAGGAGGGGAGGGGGAATAAGGTGCCTTCTGCCGCAGTGTGGCATCAGCCGTAGTTGTGCAGTGCCCGCCGGAGTAGTGCATTGGACGAACCACAGTGGAGCACCTGATGGAGACCATGAGAATGAGGGGCGGTGCTAGAGGGAGGAGCAGCCAAGGAGATTTGCCCCTACCCACCGGCCATGTAGCCTAGCGGTACATAGCATCGTCGAGGACCAGGCCAGATGGGACCAGTGGCGATGGCTCGCTGGAGGAACCCTAGTGCTGCAGGCAGGGGATCGAGGTAGAGGGAAAGGGGAGAGGAGATGAAAGCGGGCAGGGCAATGAATACGTGTGTGTTTGTTTTTACTTGAGGGTCAGATGTGACATGGGCGTCAGCAGTTGCATTTTGAGTGTAATATAGGCAGACAACAGAGTCATTTCACCATTCCCCTTCCCTTCAATTTTTAGTGAGGTTCTACCCGAAACACCCCCCTCCAAAGAGAAATTAGTTAAGCCCAAGCCCATAACTCAAAAATGACTTCTTTACATCTTTTATGGCTTATTTTGACAATATGCCCTGAAAAGGCAGAATCGAACTGACCCTTAACCTGCAATTCAATTGTGCGTGCAATGATGAATCACTCCTGCCTACTATCTGTACATTTAGGCATCATCATACATGGCATAACCTAATGCATGTGCATTCAATTGTAAAATCTGGAATATGCAATGTTTATGTTAGTTCATACGTTGCACATGATGTTTAAATGCCCCTTAAATCTGACCAGTCAAGTGATGGTCTTTAAGCCTCCTTCTTTGCTTCTTTTCTTGATATGTAAGATTTGCTCACACATCTGTTCAATTGCTTGTTTGCATCAGCCAGCCATACTAGGACTATTTGCTTTGATTACTTGATGTTCTTGAGCTAACACTCTAACAGAGCTTGTCAACGATTTAAACACTAAGGGCTGCTGTAGTGGGGCATTGTCTAACTCATAGGTGACATAAAGGTTTGGCTGTACACTACAGTAGGCTCTCCAAGAGTACCTAGAGATCCAGTTTGAAGGTATGCCTAGTTTTTTCATAGTGCAGACATAGTAAATGCTCATTTCATTGTGTGCAAGTGCAAGAGATGCGGCATATTTCATTATGTGGTGTTGTTTTGTTATAATCTCATCCTCTTGTGTTCACAGACTGGGAAGTATGCATATTTATCTTCCAAGGAGACGAGTAACTAGTTTGTGTCACCTTGCAGAGGGGGTGCAATGAAGATAAGATTGAGGATTTCCAAGTATAAGATGTTAGGAAGGAGCCTTGCAAGAGAAGTAGGAGCTGCGTTGAGCCTCTTCAACCTGCTAAGGTAAGTCACTGTATGCAACTCAACAGTTAAATTGCTTGTTTGTTTCAGGCATAGTTAATTTTCTCTTTTCAATTGCTTTATTTGTCCTCAGTTAATGAGATGCCCAAATAATCATGCCTGATGTTCGTACTTGTATCACTATTAGTTGACATAATTAAAGGCCTTAATATATAATTACTCTACCAAAGTGTGCCTGAAGCTTTGAAGTCTATTAACCAACTATTATTGCATGATGCTCACAATCTAGTTTATACTACGCTAATGATTGCATAGTTTTGCCTGTTGTAGTATGTTTGTATGAAACCCTCTGCTGTTCATTATGCTCCCTAAGACTTTAGTTGAGGTACAGAATGGCCAACTGCTTGCTTACTTATACGCAACATGCTGTCTAAATTTGTAACTTGTCTGTGTTTTCGACTGGGCCCCAACATCATGCTCCTCTGGTGAGCTAAGAGGGATTTCTGTATGCAGGCTGCACAGACTATCTTTTTTATAATTTTTAAAATATCACCTGCTTATGCTTCATGACGTGTAACATTTTTTTTTGTGAAAGTGACGTGTAACATTATTGTTAGTCCTGTTTTGCCATGTAATACAAAATAGTGTCTTGATCACTTCACTGTTGTAACTATATTTTTGCCCTAGTCATGTGTACTTACAGAAACATTTCAGGATGAAGTGACATCAACACAAAAATCTGCGAGCAGTGCGGCATGGCTGTTACCGAATGATTATGGATTGGAATTGGAATGTGCTGATGTTCTCGAGCATCAACTAGAGGTGGCAAGACAACGTGTACATGATTGTCAACGTATAATCAACAAGTTGAGACTGGACATGCAGGTATTAGATGCAGGAGTCAAAAAAATGAAACAAGACACCGAGGTAACCATGAAGGAATTGGAGATTTTGCAGACTGAAATTTGTGCTATCTGAATCTGGCCAATCCTATTTTCTGAAGAGATTATAGTTCAAATGGAGTTAAGTTGATGCGCGTCTATGATGTATGAGCTGTATTTGCCTAGTGTATGTAATTTGCTGTTTGTGTATGCTTTATTATCACCTGTGCTGAAACATAATGCCCAGTGGGTATAATCGGCTGTAATTTCTTTATTGTATAGTGTAGGATTATTCTACCTTTCTATGCCTTGATCTCTTTGTTGTATAGTGTATGCTTTTTAGAGGTGATAGTATTGAGTAGGATAATTCTTTGAATATGCTATATCTTTCAAACGGGGGCCAACCCGCCCGACCATGGCCCTTCACGGGCCGTTGGATCCATGAGCCATGTACGGGCCGTCGGATCCATGGGCCATGTACGGGCCATCGGATCCATGGGCCTTCTACGTCTCGTAGGATCCATGGGCCTTCTACGTCTCATAGGATCCATGGGCCTTCTACGTCTCGTTGGATCCATGGGCCGCAGACTCATTTATGGGTCTTGTATGGGCCTTTAATGGCCGTAGACGGGCCTTTAATGGAAATCATACGTTTTATGGGCTGACCATAACGGGCCGTTAATAGGTCGTATTTGGTGATGCTATGAAAATGGCCTAACAGACTAACGGTCCACAAACGGGCTGACTGTAACGACGGGCTGAATTTGGCCCACAAGCAGAAAATGACAATAACGGGCCGTAAGTAACTGAATGCTGCAAATGAGCCCAAGAATAAATGGGCCCTCAGAAGGCCGAAAGTTAACTTGGGCTGGAAACGGCCCAATGGAATAACCGGCCGTTAGTGGGTATAAAGTGTTACACTGTTCATTACGGGCCAGTTTCACCGTGGGCCGTTAATGGGTGTAAAGTAATACACTGTTCATTACGGGCCAGTTTCAGCACGGGCCGCTAATGGGCCAAGAGTTACAAAGGGCCTCATATGGGCCGAAAGACGTCATGGGCTATACATGGGCCAGAAGTGAAAACGGGCTGGAATCATATTGGATGGCCCAGATGACGATACTGGGCCTAATTCGCATAGGGCGTAACAGGCCTTGGGTTAGCGGGCTGTAAATGGGCTATATGCGAACAGGCCGTTAACAGGCTTTCCATGGGCCGGCCCGCCAGCTTTTGACCAAGTCAAACGGGCCGGCCTTTTCACAGGAATGGGCCACTGTTGGGCCGTGCCATGTGTCGACGTATCATAGGCGCCTTCTGTCCAGTGAGTGGATGACATCTGTCCCAATGATGAGCCGACACGTGTTTCCTCCAGCCAATGATGATTTTACACGTGGAAAATCCCCATTGGTCAGGGCTTTTAACGGGTTATCGGATCCAAAACCCGACCCGATAGCTTAACGGTGTTCTGTTACGGTGGATGCCACATGTCGGTCACCCTTGACGAAAGCACTTTCGTGACGCGCAATTGATCGTCATGGAAGTGGACACTTCCGTGACGATAATCTTGGTAATGTCATGGAACACTTCTACGATAGCACATGTATGACTATCTTGATTCTGTCATAAAATCGTCATGGAAGTAACTGCATGACAAAAAACACAACCTACTGTGACAAACACGTATCATCAGGGAAGTGTATTTTTTGTAGTGTAGGTAATAGTTCCTTACCTTGCCTCGTCTTAGAGGGAACGATCTTGGTTCTTTCATCCTTTAGATAGCTCACAGTGATCAACAGATATAAATCCCAAGAGACTCAACAAATAGAGCTATGCTCCCCGGCAACTGCACCAGAAAAACGTCTTGATAACTCAGAAGTATAGGGGATCACAACAATTTTCGAGGGTAGAGTATTCAACCCAAATTTATTGATTCGACACAAGGGGAGCCAAAGAATATTCACAAGTATTAGCAGTTGAGTTGTCAATTCAAACACACCTGAAAGACTTAATATCTGCAGCAAAGTGATCAGTAGCAAAGTAGTATGGTAGTTTGATAGTAGTGATAACGGTTGCAATAGTAACAGTAACATAAATAGTAACAATTTTGTAGTAATTGTAATAGCAGCTGCGATGAAAGTAACTTAGCAAGATCAACGTACGAAAAGCTCGTAGGCATTGGATCAGTGATGGGTAATTATGTTGGATGGCATTCATCATGTAACAGTTATAACCTAGAGCGGCGCAGAACTAGCTCCAATTTATCAATGTAATGTAGGCATGTATTTAGTATATAGTCATACATGCTTATGGAAAAGAACTTGCATGGCATCTTTTGTCCTACCCTCCCGTGGCAGCGGGGTCCATAAGGAAACTAAGGGATATTAAGGCCTCCTTTTAGTAGAGAACCGGAACAAAGCATTAGGACTTAGTGAATGCATGAACTCCTCAAACTACGGTAATCATCAGAAAGAATCCCAATTATTGTCACCTTGGGGTATGGGGATAATAACTCGTAATAGGTGCATATACCTTGCAAGATAGGATCAAGAACACACATATATTCATGGAAACATAATAGGTTCAGATCTGAAATCATGGCACTCGGGCCCCAGTGGCAAGCATTAAGCATAGAAAAGTCATATCAACATCAATCTCAGAACATAGTGGATACTAGGCATCAAGCCCTAACAAAACTAACTCGATTACATGATAGATCTCATCCAACCCATCACTGTCCAACAAGCCTACGAAGGAATTACTCACCCCCGGCAGTGAGCATCATGAAATTGGTGTTGGAGGAAGGTTGATAATGACGATGATGTCGAATTCCACCCTCCGTAGCCCCAAACGGAGTCCACATCAGCCCTCCCGATGAAGAATAGGAGATGGCGGTGGCTCTGTATCGTAAAATGCAATGAATCCTTCTCTCTGATTTTTTCTTAGCGAATAGGCATATACGAAGTCAAGTTAGGTTTGCCAGAGGTCCAGGGGGCCCACAAGCTTGGAGGGCACGCCCTGGGGGGTGGGCGTGCCCCCTGAGCTTGTGGCTCCTGGGTGGCCCCCTCTGGTATATTTTTCCACCAATGTTTTTTATATATTCCATAAAAATTCTCTGTAAATTTTCAGGTCAATGGTAGAACTTTGATTTCTGCACAAAAATAACACCATGGCAATTTTGCTGATAACATAATCAGTCTGGGTTAGTTTCATTCAAATCATGCAAATTAGAGTCCAAAACAAGAGCAAAAGTGTTTGGAAAAGTAGATACGATGGAGACGTATCACTAGGTCACGCTTTGTGTAGCAAGGATTGGCGTTGACTCTCGGTCGAAATGTTGTGGCCACGAAGTTGCAAGCTTGCAATTATTTCCCCCCTCGATTGGGGTCGACATTTATAGCCCATGCGGTCCTGCTCACAATAATGACGTGTAGCCTTGTCTATGCGTCTGGAGGGGGTGGGTTGAATAGATGATTTGTCAAGTTTTAGCATGTAAAGATTTAGTCTCCTGAAACATCCTAACATGCAAATTTTATTGTGTAATGTGAAAGTGAAACTTGCAATAAGTAAACAAGTAAGAGAAAGGAATCACAGACATGGAGATGTATCCTAAAGTTTAGATTGTTGGCACAATCATATGTCCTTGTTGGTGGATATCTTGATGCAAAGTCCCAAGATCTCAAAGGTCTCAGCTTTCCGACCTCCTAGGATGAAGCCCACCTATCCCATCATGGCCACCAAGGATCCTCCACAACTTGAAGCAAGTGAGCTATGTGTCTAGTAAGTGTGCACTCTCCAAGAGTAACAAGTAAATCACTGTCTCATTAGGATGAACTCCCCACAAGATGAAAAATATATGCTCAAGAACCAATGGAATCTCTATCTCTTCTCTCGGGGATCAAATGGGTAGAATAAGATAAAGACAGGTGAAGCCCAAAGTAAGGAACTGCCTCAACAAGGGTTCAACCTTCTCAAGTTTCAACATCCATATCATGGGGTACGGGGGTCAAATAAATAGAGATCCCCAAAATATTACTATTGGGCACAAAAAGCTACCCCCTCTGTATTAAATCGCCAAAACATCCTACATCTATTTATAGAGTGGGTACATGCCTAGAAGTTTCGAACATCACCCTAAAATTACCATGCTCATTCAATATTTGAATCATCATGCGGGCAAAGCACCTTCCTCGATAGTGTCCAATTACACTCGAAGGTGCCATATGACCCACAATCACATTTGGAAGCAGTGTATCAAAAGTTATTAGCAACAAGATCATCACCCTCCGAACAATTGTGATGCCTACTAACTAAAGTTGAGTCTTTTTCAGTACCTTCATTATCAACTTTAGTATTTCTAAATAAAGATTCAATAGTCGTCACACCAATAGTTTTAAAATATCCATCATTATTAGCTAGAAAAGCAATTCAGCCTCTTTTTCCTCTCGTTCTCTTGTAGCTCTTAGCATATCAATATTTTTTCTATTGTAATCTATGGAGACTTGGATGACTTTTAGAGATCCAAGCATTTCATCCTTATTTGGTGGTATAATTTTAATTTTAAGACTATCCACATCATGCACAAGCCTATCCATATTTCTAGACATATCGTCAAATTTACCCAACTTCTCTTCAACCATAGCATTGAAAACTTTCTTAGAACTAATAAATTCTTTAATGGTGTTCTCAAATTCAGTAGGCATCCTATTCTTATTATTATTATTATTATTATGGTTGTTGTTGTTGTTATTATTATTATTATTATTATTATTATTAGGGATTTTCATTTTGTGCCCCTGGTTCCTTAACTCTACTCATTCATCCCCACGCTCTTAACATTTGCTCACTTTCCCCCACTCTCTTGTGTGAAACCCTCAGAAATGGTCACAAATGGTGGATGCCATCGGGTCAGTGCTTTGAACCTTAACTCTGACGAGTGGCGCCACGCTAGACTGTGTCGCCCGCTGGACCTGACAATTGGGGCCACATCGGATGGTGCCATTGTTCGCCCGCTGGGCCATGGTTAGACTGTTGGGCCCTGTGCGCGCCACAACGCCAGAAGCCTGCTATGCATGACATGTCCAACTAGCCTGCTATCGATGCACGTAGCTAGCCTGCATGCATGCGCCGATGCCCGCCGCCATGATGCGCTGACCGGCCTCTTTCTGCACGCGATCCGCCATGGATGCTGACCGGCCTCTTTCTGCACGTGAGCTACCACACACGCAGGGATGGTCGCCCCCGCTGGTTCCTCTCATCTCGCACACTTGTCTCCTCGATGTAGAGAATCATTTCAGACTATGTGATCCACTCGCATCTATTCAAGGTGGCAATTAAAACCTGTTGGCAGTGGCATATCGATCGAAGCGGCTCGTTTGAACGTAGCAAATCCAAAGCACGGCCGATCCCACTCCCCTTCCCTTCCCCTTTCCCTATTGAAACCACCCACCCCTCCACCTATTCTCCATACATCCATTTGCGCGGCCCCCTTCTCTTCTTCACCCAAACCCAGAGCACACTCAAAGCGAGGCGAGGATGTAGTACAACGGCCCCACCTTCTAGCTCCCACCGATTGTGCCGGAGAGGCGGTATCCCACCGGCGTCATCGTGGAGATGACGCTCCATGTGTGGGCGGTTCTCACACTGGAGGTGCAAAGGAGTTTTCCCAGTGCTTCCTCGGTGCGGGCTTCGCCTCCTCCCGGCGGGCTTGTCGGTCATGTTCCGACTGGAGGAAGTGCGTCCAAACTCCAGCACTCTGCCGATAGGGCTCATCAGTAACTTCACCAACAGATTTGATGTGTACTACCTCCTCGGCAAGGTGTTTTGGTGTGGGTTCAAGTTCATCACATTCACCACCTACAACATCTTCACGTACTTCAACAACATCGTCCCCACCCGCAACGGTATGCACAACCTTCCCTACTACCTCGACGAGGACGGCATGGAGGAGGAGCAGTGAAGAGGAGGCGCAGTGAAGATGGTGGTGAAGGCCCGGTCTCGTGAAGCTTGTCTTGCCCTAGGCTGTTAGGGCTTTTTATATTTTATATATTTCTATCTTCATTATGTCGTTGGTTGTACCGTGAACTTTTTATCTTTGTCGTGTTATATCATGTTGGGAACCCTAAGAACTATGTTATGCTTGCTACCCTTATTTGATATGCCATTGGTTATCTGTGGTTTGCTTGCTACTTTTATATGTCGTTGGTTGTACCGTTATTTGATGCGAGATATTGCTAGATGGATATGGTGCCATAGCCGAGCCCTTCTGCTAAATCAATCAATTAAAGGGTATCCCTCAGTGAAAACCAGCGAGTTTTGGGTTTAGCCTTGTAAAAATGGTTGGAGGGTAGCCCATTCGTCTTGTTATATTCATGTTGTGTAATATTTGGCCCTTATATTTTAGGGTCAAGTTTTGGCACACGCGGCTAATGGACTGGTTGAAGTGTCAAAAAGGATCTTCAAGCCAGAAAATCGAGCCATGTTGATGTTGAAAAGAAGAAGGAGAAAAGTTATTTTTTTTGAATTGTTGGTGACCCTATTCCATATATTGCATGAAAAAAACAAGCTAATTTTTGAATAGTTTGTGGCCATTTGGCATGATGAAATTAATTTTGGCCCTTATATTATAGGTTTTATTTGTTCCAAGTTTTGGCACAGGCGGCTAATGGACTAGTTGTGGTGTCAAAAAGGAAATTAAAGCTGGAAAGATGAGCCATGTTGATGTTGAAAAGAAGAAGAAAAAGAAGCTAATTTTTTTGAATTGTTGGTACCCATATATATTGTAGGGTACATATATTGTATGAACAAAAAGAAGCTAATTTTTGAATAGTTTGTGGCCATTTGGCAGGATGAAAATAATTTTGAAGGGTAGGCCATTGTTTACTTGTGGGTGGCCATATTGCATGAAAAAAACAGTAATTGTTGACTTCTTGGTGGCAATATCTATTGTTGTGTAATTTCAAACGATGTAACCTATTCTTGTAATGTAACCCACGTGCACTCAATCTCTGTAGGTGCCAAAATCAAGCAAAAAAACAGAGGAAAAACAGAGCCAACACATGCACTATTTTTCTAGGTCTCTTTAATCTTTGTGGGCCTTCGACAGTCAACGCAATGCAATAGCCCAACTAGAGCTTGGTGTCATTTTGGTCCCAATAACTACGTTTTTTTTCTTTAGCCCTTGGTGTTGTCTCACAAAGCTGAAAGTATAAAAAACAAACACCTATAGAGATTCAGAGATGGAGATAGAGACATAGTTTAAGCAACACAGAGAGCACATGATCCACAAATTAAGAAACACAGAGAGCACATGATCCAGAAACCCTTAAGCAAATCGTAGAGCACATGACACGACACAAATAACATCTCTAACGAGTGATCACCAGAAAGTAAGCAAATCCTAGAGAAACTATAGAAAAATAAAATCCTAAAGCTATCAGATTCGCCTGCTTGTTCAACCAAATCATATGCCCCAAGTTATTGTTCATCTTCTATAATCCCCCTTCAGATCCGCATCCCCAAGTGTCGGAGCAACACTTTCAGAGACCAAATTCCGAGTGGCTGATGGCAGATTGACCTCCCGGGTTGCGGACCCATTGAATTGAAGCAAGCCCTCCCGTTGAAGCCTCTGAACGTAGTCATCCATCCATTCAAAAAATGTGCATTTCTTTATGATCTGAAATGAAATCATGAACCCTAAATCTCAGATCCAACGAAAAATAATTAGAAGCAAAGAGAAAAAGAAAGGGTCAAAGAAAAATCATGAGATCTAACCTGCCCCTCTGGCTTGCTCTCGCATTTCACGAACTCGCGCCCAAAGTTGCTAGTCTTGTCCTTCCTCGAAGTCAGCCTTTTCAGTGGCACGATGCGTAGGCAGTCAGGGCATCGCTCCATGGGAACTGGACCATACCGGGGCCACGAGGGGCGGAAGGCTGAAGTGGAGGTCGACATATCTAGTCGATGGAGAACAAGAAGCAGACGAGTGGCTCCTCTGGTCGCCGCAAAAGAAGAAGAAGACAAGGGTGGCAATGGTGGGCGAGCACAACCAACGTCTCGCGGATCGCCTCTCACGGATCGCCCAAGGATCCAACGATGCAGAGTTGTCCTTGTGATCCAACAGCGCGTAGCCTGCATGCAGCCTGGCCTTAGAATTCCTTCTAGAAGACCATATCTAAGGGCTGTCGCTTCGTGCTAGGGTATGATCGGACGACTGATATTCGGTGCTAGGGTTAGGCAACACCCCACGGGGTTTGGAGGGGTTTTGAGTTGGTCAATGGGGTTATCTAGTGTTTGACCAATATTGAACTGAGCATAACTAATTTTTAAAAAATCTAAAACAATATGAAACCTTCACAAATCATCATTTTATAAGACACACTAACGAGGAAAAATACTAAACTTGGTCTACTATCATTTTAAAAAAACTAGTTGGCACGATCGTGGTTAAATGAGCACCATTAATTAAAAAAATTGAAAATATAAAATTTGCGCACAATGTTGTCTTATGTTACATGTTACCAAAAAAAATCATAAACTTGTTCTATGGATATTTTCATGAAAAAACCTTCACACATATGAGCTATCACGTACAACGTTACACAGAGTTCAAGGAAAGGAGGTAGGTTTTTTGAAAAAAATAAATAAATAAATCACCAAAGCTACATTTCAAACTGAATAAGAAGGATCTGAACTTAGTTTTCCTTTTTCATAATTTAAATGTTTTTAATGGTTTTCTATTAAATCACATTATTTTAAAAAAAATGTAAAAATATTAAGATTAATTCAATAAATAGTGAGACTTCGAATCTACACTATATAGATTTAATAGGTGTTAATAAAAAATATTTGGCTCATTTAGAGTAGGTCCAAAAAATACTTGATTACAAATGGGGCAGTTTATCCTAGCTTCAGAGCACATATGGAGCACATTTCCCATGGCTATAAGTTTTACCATGCAAAAGAGATTGAATTGATCACCTAACGTTTACAATAGTTAAGCAAACACTGCAACATCACACCACACACCGGAGTTCAATTGTTGGTTCAAATTCAAATTTTGCCTAAAATTCAAATTCTGCCTGAGATTCAAATTTTGCCTCAAATTTCACATCAAAGTACGAATAGCATTATTAAAGCTTACAAGTTTTCACAGTTGTTCAAATTGATGACAGAAACCTTTGTACAAGTCCTTAAAGTTCAAAGTTTACAACTTGCATTCAACGTTCGAAGTTCACATCTTTGCCTTACTCCTTGTGTTCCGAGATGGCTTAACTGCCTTCCTCCTGGTTTCCCTAGGTGGGATATCCACCTTTTTCTTCTTCCTTCTGATCTTCACTTCGGGTGGTGGCTGTCGAGGTGCTGACGGAGAACTTGCTCCGGCCAGTTGACGGGGTTCAAAACCTTCATAAGCCATGGCTTCATATTCTAATTCTGTCTCTCTTGGCCTTTTCTCTCATTTTCCTCTAATTTTCCTAGAGCTAGGTCCAACAGAAAAAAGATTATAAGACATCGATAAAAAGAGAATAAATGCACAAAAAAGGGAAGGTTGCTGCACACATACCAAGCTGCTGACAGTGCTAATTCAGTGACTTCATTCTCATCTGAATTAGCTGCAATCTGCTTTGCTGCTTCATCCTCCTTTGTATTAGCTTCAATATGCTCTAATGTTGCATTCTCCTTTGCATTTGTTGCTGCCCATTGTTCCTCTTCTTCAAATGAAGCATCCACTGTATTGGTACATAGCCTAGCAATGTGCCCTAGGGTTCCACATTTGTTGCACTTATGTTGTATTTTTACACGACCCTCTTCACCTCTTCTGATCCTATTCTTCCTTGGTCTTCTTGGTGGTCTGGTCAGTATAGGAGAATGTAGTTTGAACCCTAGATCTACTATGTTCCATTGGTATTTTCCCAAGAGTGTAGGCACATTGGAAGCATAAGCAGCCCTGAATTTGGCAACAGAAAAATAATCAGAGATGTATTGATCAACTTCCCAATCTTCACCACCTATAATAGTCATCAGATGTAGGGCATGTATGCATGGCTTCCCACGGAGCTGCCATTGCCTACAACTGCATTTCCTAGTTGCTAAGTTAACTGGATATCTCCATTCCCTGTTTTGACTATCAGTATATGTTACCTCAACCTCGTGTGTTGCCGCTCGCACTACAAAAAAAAGACACATCCATGACATTTTGGGCCAAACGAATTTTTTTCTGTCATACTTATGACACTTCTATAACGATAATTGTGACAAAACCCGGTATCATCATAGATATGGTGGGCTCCTACTTCTATGACAAAAAATCATGACAGGAAATTGGCTTTTCGTCCTGGGCGGGCCGGAGACGCAGCTGCATGACATTCTTTGGGCCATCCATGACGGAAAAAACGGTGGTAGAAGTGAGGGCGAGGAAAATATCGGGGAGTTCCCGGTTACGGTGGGTGGTCGTGGGCCGAGCGATGTGCGTTTCTCTCGTACCGTACGCGCATGGGTGCGAGGCGTTGGTCTCTAACTGAACCCGAGCGAGGCATCGCCTAACTGAACGTGAGCGATTGCAGTGCATGCTATGCGTTACTGAACCCGAGCGATCGAGCGATTCCTTCGCTACTGCTGCTAACTGAAGCCGATCGATGCTGCCTCTGGATGAACAGTGAGCGTTGCTGGGGGGTTTGGATGAACAATGAGCATTCCAGCTGGGGGGTTTGGATGAACAGTTCCCGGTGGGGATGGATGAACAGGACCCCATGGTTGCTTTTAGATGAACAGGACCCCAATCGATCGAGCTGGTTGGGGCTGGATAAACAGGACCCCGTGGAGGGATGGATGAACAGGACGACCCCGTGGAGGGCTGGTTGAACAGTAGCCGATGGAGGGCTGCATGAACAATAGCACATGGAGGGCTGGATGGACAGTAGCCGGTGGAGAGGGCTGGTTGATAAGTAGTCGATGGAGTAGCGCGCGGTGGAGGCTGGATGAACAGTCGCAGGTGGAGGCTGGAGGAGGTCGACGGTGGATGAACAGTAGCCCGTGGAGGCTGGAGGAGGTCGACGGTGGAGATGAACAATATCCCGTGGAGTCCCGTTTTGCGGTACGCCACACCCCTCCCGATGAACAGGACCCCCGTTTCGACCGTAGCGCTCCAACACAAGTCCGTTGATACGTCTCCAACGTGTGTATAATTTATGAAGCATTCATGTTACTATATTATTTGTTTTGGATGTTTATGGGCTTTATTATACACTTTTATATTATTTTTGGGACTAACCTATTAACCGGAGGCCCAACCCAAATTGATGTTTTCTTGCCTATTTCAGTGTTTCGAAGAAAAGGAATATCAAACGGAGTCCAAACGAATGAAACCTTCGGGAGAGTTATTTTTGGATCGGAAGAAATCCAGGAGACTTGGAGTAGACGCCAGGGAAGCTTCGAGGAAGCCACGAGGCAGGGAGGCACGCCCTACCCCCTGGGCATGACCCCACCCTCGTGGGCCACTCGTGGCTCCCCTGACCGACATCTTTCGCCTATATATGTCCATATACCCTAAAAACATCGGGAGCACAATAGATCGGGAGTTCCCCGCTGCAACCCTCTGTAGCCACAAAAAACCAATCGGGACCCTGTTCCGGCACCCTGCCAGAGGGGGATCCCTCACCGGTGGCCATCTTCATCATCCCGGCGCTCTCCATGACGAGGAGGGAGTAGTTCACCCTTGGGGCTGAGGGTATGTACCAGTAGCTATGTGTTTGATCTCTCTCTCTCTCTCTCTCTCGTGTTCTTGATTCGACACGATCTTGATGTATCACGAGCTTTGCTATTATAGTTGGATCTTATGATGTTTCTCCCCCTCTACACTCTTGTAATGGATTGAGTTTTCCCTTTGAAGTTATCTTATCAGATTGAGTCTTTAAGGATTTGAGAACACTTGATGTATGTCTTGCATGTGCTTATCTGTGGTGACAATGGGATATTCACATGATCTACTTGATGTATGTTTTGGTGATCAACTTGCGGGTTCAGTGACCTTGTGAACTTATGCATAGGGGTTGGCACACGTTTTCGTCTTGACTCCCGGTAGAAACTTTGGGGCACTCTTTGAAGTTCTTTGTGTTGGTTGAATAGATGAATCTGAGATTGTGTGATGCATATCGTATAATCATGCCCATGGATACTTGAGGTGACAATGGAGTATCTAGGTGACATTAGGGTTTTGGTTGATTTGTGTCTTAAGGTGTTATTCTAGTACGAACTCTATGATAGATTGAATGGAAAGAATAGCTTCGTGTTATTTTACTACGGACTCTTGAATAGATTGATCAGAAAGGATAACTTTGAGGTGGTTTCGTACCCTACAATAATCTCTTCGTTTGTTCTCCGCTATTAGTTACTTTGGAGTGACTCTTTGTTGCATGTTAAGGGATAGTTATATGATCCAATTATGTTATTATTGTTGAGAGAACTTGCACTAGTGAAAGTATGAACCTTAGGCCTTGTTTCCTAGCATTGCAATACCGTTTACGCTCACTTTTACCACTTGTTACCTCGCTGTTTTTATATTTTCAGATTACAAATACTCATATCTACCATCCATATTGCACTTGTATTACCATCTCTTCGCCGAACTAGTGCACCTATACAATTTACCATTGTATTGGGTGTGTTGGGGACACAAGACACTCTTTGTTATTTGGTTGCAGGGTTGTTTGAGAGAGACCATGTTCATCCTAAACCTCCCACGGATTGATAAACCTTAGGTCATCCACTTGAGGGAAATTTGCTACTGTCGTACAAACCTCTACACTTGGAGGCCCAACAACGTCTACAAGGAGAAGGTTGTGTAGTAGACATCATCTGTTTCCTCCGTTTTGCGGTACGCCACACCCCTCCCGATCAACGGGACCCTGTTTCGACCGTAGGAGGTCCAACACAAGTCCGTTTCCTCCGTTTTACGGTACGCGAGACCCCTCCTGATGAACATGATCCCGTTTCGAACGTGGACGGTCGAACACAATGCCGTTTCCTCCGTTCTACGGTACGCCAGGCCTCGTTTCCATCGGCTGTTTCGTCCAAGCCGGTTGGCTCCCACGCGTTCTGTTGCCTCCTGATGAAGACGACGCATTCCGTTGCCTCCCCATGAACACGACGACGACACAGTTTCTTTGTTCAAACCCAGCCATGTACACGAGCCCAGGCCGTACGTATGCACGAGTAGGCGTTCTAGACCCCGCCCATATGTACGTACGTGGCCGTATTTTGTTTCTTGCACACTGGCCGCTGTATGTACGTGTACATGCTAGGTGCGCGCCTCTACTACAACACGTGCGCGCCTCTACATCGACCAGTATGTACGTACACGTTCGCGACCAGAATGGCAATGCTATGTACGCTTCGACCAGGTGGGTCCCGACTGTCAGGCACTTCCTTGCATGCGAAGATGTAGCTGGTGGGTCCTAGCAGTCAGGGGGCGAATCTTTTTTTGCTTGAACGCACTTCCTTGCGTGCGAAGATGTAGCTGGTGGGTCCCAGTAGTTAGGGGAAATGTTTTTTTCATGAAATACGGTGGCCCGTCCGGTGGGTCCCCGCTGTCAGGTGGAGGAATAATTATTTTGCGCGTAATAAGGAGGCACTTCCTTGTGGCCGCCGTGGACCCAACTGTCAGCCTCTCCACGTACAATACTTTTCTGATGGAAGTCATTCCTTGACCATGTTGACCACTGTCGGATTTCGGGTTCCGGCAGACCCTTGAGGTTCGAACACTGGGGTGCGCGCAGAGATTCAACCCTCTACCGGCTCGTTCCTCGCCGAATCGCTGAGACCTAAACTACCAAACAGAACAGCACAAGAGACACAAGATTTATACTGGTTCAGGCCACCATTGTGGTGTAATACCCTACTCCAGTGTGTGGTGTGGTGGATTGCCTCTTGGGCTTGATGATGAACAGTACAAGGCAGAACAGCCTCGCGAGGGTCTGTTCTTGGCTGGTGCGACGAACTGCTGGGAGGAGTTCAATCGCTCTATCTACTGGTTTCTTGATCAGATTGAGATCATCCTGCCTCTACCTTGGGGGTGGCTAGTCCTATTTATAGGCAAAGGCCCTGGGCCTCTTCCCAAATATCGAGCGGGAAGGGCGCCAACAATTGGCCATTTTGAAAGGGAACAGCGGGTACACTTATCCTGACTAAAGTTGGTCCTCGCCTGTCAAAGGCTCTGGTGGTGACGCCGACTTGGGCTCCACAATGATTTCCTTCCGGCCGTTGGGCTGGCCTTGGTCTTCTTGCACCGAAATGGATGCCTTTGCCTGATGCTCTCGCCTGCGCTTGCCCCCTTTGCACCAAAGAGGAAAGGAGGACACTGCGCGGGCTGGCGCCCGACTGGCGCCCTTGGTCGTCATGGCTTGCGTCATGGGCACCTCGCGAGGTACCCCACCTTGAACTCTCCGCCTCCTCATGAGCCAGCCTGACTAGGACGTGCCTGAGGAAGCTCCTTGTCGTCCGCCCCGCGAGGCTTGGCCCCTCGCGAGGGTCTTGAGCTTGTGCTGATGAAGATGGGCTGTGCTGGGCCTCCCTTGAGCCACGCCACGGCCGCAGGCAGGCAAGTCTGGGGACCCCCGTTCCCAGAACGCCGACAACCACGCCGCACCAAGAGCACCAGGGCGGTGGATGACGGCAAGGCCTAGGAAGGGGACGACGCGGAGCCGGGGAAGACGCGGTAGTGGAAGCCCACGCAGAGAGGAGTACGAGGGTTCACTGGTTTGGCTGTGGTGTGAGGCTGCCATCGCCGCAGGGCCTGGCCAGCGGTGGGAATAGTAGGGGCGGTGAGGCCTCCGCGGCAGCATAGCCGGCCACGGGAGGCAGGAGCATGCGGCACGACCGGTGCTGCTTTGGCCGGCTGGAGCACGAAGACCAGAGGTTGAAGAAGCACTACGGCCATTGGATGGACATCGTACGGTCACTGGAGCTAGAATCGTTCATATTGACTAAGTTGACAAAGTCCTCCGTCCCCGTCAACTTAGTAGGCCCACAAGTCAGCCTCCCACCAAGGTGGGTCCCAGCTAGCAGGGGAATATTCATTTTTTTGTGCGTAATAAGGAGGCACTTCCGGTGGGTCCGAGCTGACAGCGAGGGGAACGTTTTTTCGCAAAATACAGAGGCCCTTCCGGTGGGTCCCAGCTATCAGGTGGAGGAATCATTATTTTGCGTGTAATAAGGAGGCATTTCCCTGTGTGAGCCCCTACTGTTAGCCTCTTCTGATGGTTGTTGTTTGTTGACCATGTTGACCTTGCCGCGCCGACAGCACAAACGCGGTGGACGAGGGCGAGGCCCAGGAAGGGAACCACCCGGAGCCGGCAAAGCCACCGCAGCGGATGCCCATGCTGAGGGGAGTACGAGCGCTGACTGGTCAGCTGCGGGGTGAGGCTGACGTGCCGGAAAATAACATGATGTGTGGGTGGTTAGAGGGATGGCCTGGCGGCAGCACAGCCAGCCACGGGAGGAGGGAGCAGGCAGTCCTGCCGGCGCTGGTGTTTGGGCGGCTGGAGCAGGAAGATCAGAGATTGAAGAAGCACGGCGGCCGTTGGATGGACATCGAACAGTCACTGTTGTGTGTTGACTAAGTTGACAAGGCCTTGCGTATGCGTCAAAAGAAAATTTAGGACAACATCATCGTCAACCTAGTAGGCTCAGAAGTCAGCCTCCAAATCTATGGAAAACAGCATACAACCCATTAGCCATTATTTTCAATAATTTACAGCCCATTTGCTAATTCTTAAGGATATTTGAAGCCCA
Source organism: Triticum dicoccoides (assembly GCF_002162155.2). Classification (NCBI taxonomy): domain Eukaryota; kingdom Viridiplantae; phylum Streptophyta; class Magnoliopsida; order Poales; family Poaceae; genus Triticum; species Triticum dicoccoides. The sequence continues at coordinate 477,695,473 of NC_041383.1, read as the reverse complement.
TATTATTTTTATTAGCATTAAGACCATATATTCTGGGCACTGCTAAAAAATTCAATGAAATTTTGCATATTTCAGTGGGGTCCGAACTCTTTTAATCATGAAATTTCGAGTCATGTTAAAAATAATTTTCAAAAAATTATATCAAAATAAAATTCAAAAAACAATTCTCCGCAAAAAAAGAATGAAATTTAGAATCTTAACTAGCAAGATGCCCGTTCGTTGCACAGAACATGAAGATGCATTTGTATGAGTAGTTTATCTTGTGGGAGAAAAGATGATATTTTAATGTAATTGCCAGTTGGCTTTGGTTTTTATAAGAGGAGAGAGTAGAGAAATCCTGAAAAAATGATATTTTAATGCAATTGCCGGTTGGCTTTGGTTTAAAAATTTACAGCCCATTTCTTACAACTTATAGCTCATTTTCTGGGGAAGCCCATTTCTTACTACTTACATCCCTCCTCATCTTGAAAGATTTGCTGCCCAGCAGGGCTGAGAAAAGCAAGTAGGCCTCAGTTTTGGTATTCTCAAAAAAAAAGAACTGGGCTAGCCATTTTCAGAAAGAAAAAATATATCAATTGGGCTCGTCATGTGCTTAATAAAAGCGTAAGCATGGGCTAGACGGGCCACAGCCCCCGCACAACGCGTAGTTGAGCTCCGTCTCTGAAACTAAAAAACAACTGGGTGAGCTGCCGGGTCCCTGGTGTTATCCGCTCATTCTGTAATTTTCTCGTTTATTAACTACATTGATAATGGCGTGGGACCTAGTTGTCAAACAATTAGGAGGAAGTATTTTTTTGGCTTGTAATAATGAGGCACCTGCTTGCAAAATGCAATGACCCTGGTGGGTCCCTACCGTCAGCCTCTCCATGTATAGTCATCTCCTGATTCCTCTTGGTTGTTGACCATGTTGACAATGGCAGACGGCGGCGAGCACAGTAAGCGAACCAAGGCGAAGAACGACGACGAGGCCTCGGACAGGAACGAACATCAGCCGTGGAAGATGCGGCAGTGTAGTGGCAGGTAGAGGGGAGTACGAGGGCAACAACATGCAACTGAAGCATAGAAATGGTACAAAAAGCCCAAGGATTAATTATTCATCAAATTTTTAGACAAAACCCAGATTGAACATGGCAGTAACATCTAACCCAACCACTCTTTTTTGCAGTCACAAACAAATCGATCGGTCTGATCCATAAAATCAACATCCTGTGCAAAAAAATTTATTTCAGGATGACTACAACTTGTTGTAAATAGAAGCCGAGCATGTTTAGAAGCCCATTTGTCCACCTGAAACTTCTTTGTTTGCTGTTCAACATGTCCGTCCGTGAGAAATCTCTTGCGGTAAAAATTAAGCCTCATGGACAATAGTAACCTCGCATTCAATAAGAAGAATGTGACAAAGCTTATGTTGCCTGGTTGGATGCATATCCTTCCATCGTTATTGTCCTCAAACGAATGTCATGAGAACTGAGAAAATCCTGGTGCTTATTACGCCACCGATTGGTTATATGTTTTGCTCCATGTGGTTCTGCCTAAGTAGACATGAAGATTGAAAACAATTAAGGTCTGAAAAAAGAGTATGTCGAAAGAACGACAGCTGAACAGTTAATTCTAGTACAATATATACGGGATTTCAATGTGCATGAAATCATCACCTCTATATATAAATTCTCTAGAGATCGAAAGCATCGTATGTCACAACCGGTTTTCCGGGTAATAAATTTCCAGAAAAGACCGTCGTGCTCATCAGCTCCAGGATTACTCTTAGCTGATGAGGCTCCAACTTGATACAGAAATTCCAAGCAGAAAACAAAATATGTAGTACAAGGCCATTCTGGCCTGTGAGTACAACAAATGGTTTCTAGTGGTTGATGGCGGAAGCGGGTTGTGAAACATCAGTGTCTATGGGACTCCATTTCCCACGGGAACAGCTGACCAGGTTAACTCCTATCTTCGCGAGGCTGCTATCTCCATTACTTAGGTTCCGGGGCTGTCATCGCGTCGCTCCTCTTCGTGCAAGAAAATCTGGCCAAGACAATAGCCAGGGACAAGCCAGTGAGTACTTTGAATGTACTCGCAAACATTATGAACACAGGTATAATATAACAATGGTGTGCTGAAAATATTTTATACTCATGACGTCAGTCACAAAAGATAAATAAATCTCTGATGCGTGCAAGCAAGTTATTTATAAAATTGCAATAACATAGTAGTATTAAAATTTAGGAAATAAATAACAAGCAAAGCCACAATCGGGCGTCTTAGCGACACGACATAAAGGGCTTTAAAAGAAATGCCACAGTCGGGCGTCTGAGCGACACCACATAAAGGGCTTTAAAAGAAATGCCACAGTCGGGCGTCTGAGCGACACCACATAAAGGGCTTTAAAAGAAATGCCACAGTCGGGCGTCTTAGCGACACCACACAAAGGGCTTTAAAAGAAATGCCACAGTCGGGCGTCTGAGCGACACCACATAAAGGGCTTTAAAAGAAATGCCACAGTCGGGCGTCTGAGCGACACCACATAAAGGGCTTTAAAATAAACAATCATAGTGAATATCCCGGAGGTAGAACCATCCCAGAGATACTCGATAATAACAATAATATCACGGGTTAGTCAACAATAATAATAATCATAATTATCACAAGTCATAGGTAGTAGTTCCAGTTCTGGTTAACAGTTTCACCTCCGAAGACCGACACTCGACCCATCCCAGACTGTAATCCTTAGCCATGTACACGGCTATTCGAATAGGTTTAATCTCTGCAGAGGGTGTACTCTTTACCCACGAGTAATGGATTTCTTTAGTCCATCGGGACTAATTCTATCTACGGTCTTTTTGTTGAAAACACACCTAACTTGCACACACCAGCTTATCTCACACGTGTCTGGAATCACCCACGACACCTGTTAAGCAAACTCTAAGTGGGGAGGCTACAACCTCGCGTAGCATGGGATCAAATTTATATCGCGCGCTCTAAGGGGTGGCCTCCCCTCTCGGTCCCAACCGGAAACACCCATGCCCCCGGACCAGGTGGCCTGCCTACCAGCTACAACCGGTATCTTCCACCATGGCCTCTCTGTACGGTGTGTGCTAGAAAGAGGTTGACAACTTACTGAACCGTACTCTACTTGCTGTAGAGACGAGTGGTAGTACGAAACAAGTATGGGGGTTACTGGCACAAGACTCGACCTACGGTCGACTCAGGAGGTTTAAGTATTCCCTGCATGATTAGCATGACGAATATATTTCAACCAACAGAGTCACCGCTCATATCACCTTGCCATGCCATACCAGACATAACCGTCCCGACGGAGACCGGCGACAAACTCATGCCTACCCAAGGCAGAGGTTTTCCCGGGTTCCTGCCGGTATGCATGCAAGGCACATGAGGGTGATTATCATCACAAGTGTGTCCATTTCCAACAACATGGAAATCAATAACATGCACCCATGCATATGATCATATCACATGAAATAACAAGTTTCTCCAAAGTGAGGTGATGTTATGAACGTGTCATCGAACACACAAAAATATTATGCCGGGGTTCAGAATGCTTGCCTTCAATGTGTGGAAAGGCAGGGTGCACTCCAAAACTTGAAACATTTCTCCTCTCTTCAAAAATCCTATTTTAGCAATATAAAAGAATTAACACACAAAATAAAAACAGCACCAAAAGTTGTTCTGAATTTTTTTCAAATAAATCTTAAAATAAACTAGGTGAAATTTGAGAGAGGTAGGAAAAAGAATCATTTCATTTGGAGTTGTATTTAAAAAGATATAACCAGTCAAAGTTTTGGTCAAATCTGATTTTAAATAAAACAGAAAAAGAAAAACGTTTCAGAATGGAATACGCTTTCGAAGCGGGAGAAACGTACTGGGGTGGATTACGCCTTCACTTAAACACGTGGACGGCGCGGTGAGACACTGACAGTGGGTCCCGGGGGCCCACTAGTCAGGTTTGCCTATTTCTTTTTCCCCCTTCTTTCTCTGTCCCGAGCGGAGGCGGAGCTCCGGCGATCGTCGCCGGCGACTGGCGGCTCCTCGCGGGGCCCCGAGGGCGGGGATGGATCCGCCACAGGGCGGTCCTCCCGGTGGTCGCCAGGCCGATGGGGACGGAGGGAGTTGCCGGCGGCGAGCTTCGCGGCGGAGGAGGCTTCTGTGGCAGAGTGGTTTTGGGGCGAATGTGGTTCCCGATCAAAATCGAGTAGGGGGTTGGGTTCCTGGAAGGAAGGAGGTGTTCTTGGTGAAGAGAAATGGGAGGGAGAGGCACTGGTGGCGACAGAATCGGCCGGAACTTGGCGGCGGCCGAACCGGCCGGACTTGGGGAAGAAGGCCTTCCCTGGTAGATTGGCTGCCACTGGGGGCTTCCTGGAGACCGCTTGAGGCTACCTTCGTGCGGAGACGAGCTCGGGGCTCCTTAAATAGGCGAGGCAAGGCGGTTCCGCGGCGGCCGTGGATAAGCTCTCCGGCGAACCGCCTCTCTGTAGCTAGGGCGACCTGGCAGCGACGAGGGCTAGCAGACACGCTTGCGGATGAGCTCGCACTGCTCCAGGGCCAGGTGGCGAGCTGGAGAGGCTTGGGCGGCGCTTCCCGTGGCAGAGGCGCACTGCCGACGCCGGCGTGCCGCCAAAAGTGCTCTGGCGGTGGCGCTGTAGGGCGCCAGGGCGGGCTGTCGTGTTGTGGCGAGGCGGGGAGTGCGTGGCGAGGTTCTGCAGTGTGGGCCAAGACAGGGGCGCGACGCGGCGGCTCGTGTGCACGGCTGCAATTTGCGCGCTCTGGGCGCGCCCAGCGCACGCCCACCAGATGCTCGGCGAAATGCCATGGCATGCTAGGTGGCTCGGTTGGAGCTGGGGGTTAGCAGGTCTAGGTTTGGGCTTGCAAGGGGATCAGTGGACAAGCTGGTTTGGTCAGGGGATCAGGTTCATAGTGCAAACCAAAAATTCATGCCAAAACAGATCATGCCCATAAGGTGTTTGACAAAATGCCAAGGGCACTTAGGCAAGTCTTGGAGTGGTCAAAAACTCCAGATCAGTGTCTCCTTAGATGCAAGAGAGAGTGGTAGGGTTAGTTTGTGAAAAGCACAAACTTGTTAGTGCAAGTCTTGCAAAACTACAATTCTGGATAGGAAATAAATGACATTATTTCATGAACCAAAATTAATCCAATGGGTGCATGCTCCTGGATTTAGGGGTTTGGTAGGGCTGTCTACAAGTAGGAGAAAACACAAGATCTTTGGAGCAAAATTAAATAGGGTTGCAGTAGAAATCACAAGGCTGGACCAGAATGAAAAAGAGGATGATTCACTCAATTTTTTCAAAGAACATAAATAGGTTTTTGCACAAAGGGGAATAATATGCTCCTACTGACCTCCCCTAATTTTGGTAGAAGTTTTAAAGAAATATTTAAATAGGTTGTAGTGTAAAATTGCCCACTGGACCAGATTTGAAAACTTGGTGTAGAACTCAAAATATCCAATGAATGAAATATATTATTGCACAAAAGTGATTTAGAGACATCACATGATATCTCCAAACTTTGGTGAAATTTTTAGTTAAATATATCAAATGGTTGTAGTTCAAAAAGACCTCCAAATTTTAAAACAAGTCATTTAATGAATAAAGCTCAGGGTGAAACAATTTTATAAATAAATCTCCTGATTGAGAGATGTTTTTTTTAATGAGAGGGAAAATAAGTCCAATATGTTTTGGAAGGATCCACTTGGGAAAAAGTCCTTAATATTAAAATAAAAGTTCTGAAATCAACAGGGATATTCTTGCAGACAAAATTTTTAAACTCTTGGCAAAATTTTAATAACAAAAACCTGGTTAAATTTTTGGGGTGTTACATCGTAGCAAGCCAATAATTATGTTCAGATCAAAACTAAACATTCTGATATACATGATCTTGACAGAATCCAGCAGCATTGATAGGCTATCAATAGACAAACTCTTCATTGAGCATATAACATAATATTAGTACCCAAAGTGTACTCCAAGATGATATAAAACTTATGCGCACAAATGAAAAATGCAGCTTATGATTACAAATGTGTAGATGATAATATACGGTACCTGAAAAAGTGAGGAGCCAAACACCAACTCCTTGTGATCATTAAAAGGGTCACGAATTACACCCAAGGTCTCTAGTTTGGGTGCAGAGACGACAGTTATTTGTGAAGGTCTATAACAATTATCAAGGAGCAACCTTTGAAGTGAAGGGGCATCTTCGATGATGAGCTGCTGTCCTTCAAAACAAATTCCAATGCTTTTAACTAAGACGACTTTATTTGGAGACAACTGATACAGATTTCTATTCCCAAAACGATCAGCAAGCGCTCCAGGGAAGGGCAAATGGAGTGGATGATGCTGTGCAGTGAGGCCTCCGACAGATAAACCACCACAAGCGAACGTTTTTTTAGCAGTGGGAGTTGACGCATTTGTACCAGAAAGTCTTGTAGATGGCACCGGGCGAAGGTGGCGGTGTGGAGAGAGGAGGAAAACTGCGAGATGGACAATGGTGGTGTGGGCATGAATTCTTGGTGTGTTCGTGGTATGAAACTTTTGTGGTAATGGTACAACTCAAACTGCTGGAGTTTTCTGAATTTAGGGGATGTCAGCCAAGCATCCACCGTGCCGAGTATGGACAACAGGTAGCGTGTCGGGATGTAGAGGCATTGAACGGGGCCCTGCTGGTGAGAAGAGACGATGGCTTTGAGGAGATCAAATTTAGGAAGGACAGATATCTGACGACAGTTGAGATTGAGGGGCGCGGTGCACCATAGAGGGTGCCACCGAGTTGAGAGGACGTGTGTGCGGCAGCAATCCTTGGTGGGGAGAAGCGAGATGATCTCCTCAAGGATGATGTCCGTGAGATTGCTGATGCGGTCCACCGGAGATTCTACCGGTTCCTCAGATCTGGGTTGGTGGGGCTCGCCGCTTCTCCCTACGCTACCGGGTGCGAGATCTACAACCGGCGTCGCCGCTGGCGGGAGCCTCATCTTCTTGGCGCTGGGGCCAGCCGACTCCATTTTCCCTGTGGGCGTTGTGCCGAGCTCATGGATTTAAGCAGAGTAGCCAGAGACGAGCCTAGTGGCAGTGCAAGTGGGGAAGGAGGGCTAGGGATTTCTGTAGGAGTGGAAGAAGAGGAGCAGGCATTTTCTGTACGAGTGAGGAAGAAGGAGAGCGGGGGTTTTCTGGACGAGTGAGGAAGATTGGGGAGCGGGGGGAATTGGTGGGAGACGGAAGCGAGAGAGCAAGTTGTTCGTGTTTATAAGGCCCATTGCACTGACTACTCACTTTTTTCCAAGAACCGCTCTCTTCTTTTGCGTTGCTGCATTGGAGCTGGCGCATGGACTTGCTGACTGGCCATGCATGCAGGATGCATGTACCCGCCGGCCACCACATGCGCCTGGTTTGTTACTAGGCCTCTTTAATAGGGTGGTTATGGAGTAAATTAAGGAGATTTATTTTCTCTGTGTGCATCTTCTTTTTTTTTTGAGCGAATTTGTGTGCATTTTTTTGAGTGAATCTGTGTGCATCTTCTTGGTCTTAGCAATTGGCTCATGGGCCTAAACCTGGACGGAGGGAGTAAGTGGAAGCAAGGAGGAAGGAGGGTTTTTCTGGGATCGCCCCCTCTTCAAGAAATATGGGCTTCTCCTCGCAAAAAACAAAAACAAACGGGCTTTAAGATGGATAGGCTTTTGGATCGGCCCAGTCGGCTGCCCGTTTTCGTACTGGAGGGCCTTGTGCTAGAGGCAGCCCGAGACACTCTCCAGCTTATTGCCCATTCAAAAGAAAAAAGAGACGCCTCCAGCTTATGGCTACTCATCAGTAACCTTTTTCAATTTGGCATCCACCAAATTAGAGGATGCGGTACTGGATGCAGACACTCACATTAAACTAAGCTTCAGAAGATACGGTATGCATACTAACATTTATGCATCTCAATGAATCACCATACTATAACCAATACAAATCTGTGAGAAGGTGTGGAAATAAAGAAAATCGGTCAACGCTTCTCTGAGCAAAGGGCCTCCCTGCGCACACATTAATTTCCTGGGCATGCTTGTTTCTTCTCAATGTTGCGAGCACTTTGAGCATGTTGGCAACTCCACAACTAGCTAGCTGCCTCATCTTGCAATTGATGCTGACACATTTGCAGCAAACACATGAGGCAATAGAGATGACTCAACATGAGTCCATATTGTGCAGTTCCCCTGAAATCATCTTCATTGTCCTGAATCTAAAAAGATAGGAAAATAGTAGCTATACTTAAACGGTGTTGCAAAACAGTAGCACACATCAATAGCTCGGCATGACAAAACACGATCATTTGGACGAAGGGGATACTGACCTACCCGAGGAAGATTATATATAATTTCATAAGTTCTTGGTTGATTTCCACCTTCGGCTGCACTGGTTGTTTTCTCCTCCACACATGACAGGATCGTTCCGCACTGCATTCAGCAAGTCAATGTACGAATAAGCTAATTTCATCTTGCGGTGGTCATTGTACCTAGTTACGAATGTAGGAATATCTGGAGCACCATGAGGTTAGCTGACAGCAGGTAGATGCAGCCATATAAATTTTGTGCGGTGCTACCAAAATTGAGGTTTGTATCCCTTCCCGTTATGAGAATTCTTCTTGAAGTTGGTAGAATGTGACGGCTTGTTCTTTGCATCAAACTTGCCTTTCCCCTGAGATTTGTTCTTGTTGTTTTGGGGCTGGTTGGGCTGGAAGTTCTTCTCGTGTACCATGTGGGCACTAGAAGCTCCCTCAGCGACCCGAGCACGTGTGTCTTTTGCTATCGCCTTCTCCTCAAAATCAAGAGTGCTAATGAGATCCAAAATAGAAAACGCATGTCTCTTGTTTTTCAAAGAAGTAGCAAAATCGTTCCACGAAGGTGGAAGCTTGGCAATGATGGTCCCAGCAACAAATTTGTCCGGCAACACACACTTAAAGTACTCAAGTTCCTTAGAGAGTGACTGTATCTCATGAGTTTGCTGAACAACAGAGCGCTCATCAGTCATCTTGTAGTCACAGAATTGCTCCATGACGTACAACTCGTTGCCAGCGCCTGAGGGCCCAAACATGGCCTCGAGCGCAGCCCACATGTCATTGCCGCTGTCAAACATCATATATGAATCCACAATGGAATCGTCAAGAACACTCAACAGGGCGGCTTTGAAGAGGGTATCCATGTTCTCAAAAGCTTCCTGCTGTGTAGGATTAAGATCGCCCTCAGGCTTACCCTTAGTGGCGTCATAGCAGTACATGATCTGAAACCAATATACTGCTCTTGTGCGCCACCTTTTATATTGCACCCCCTTAAAAGTAGGTGGCTTCAAAAGCGCAGCAAAACCACTCAGAGTAAATTGCCTATAATCAGGTTTTTGGATTGGATTGTTGAATATATGAGCAATTTACTATGAGATTTAATCCGAATCAGCAGTAAATAGATCATGATGACAATTGCAAACATCAAAGTAATGACGCAGACTAAACCAGGAGGACAAAATCACATACTGTACAGTGGGAGCAGAACCAATGTGGTTGATGTTGTCACTCATGTCGTTGATGAAAAGATTACCAAGGTCGGGGAAGAAGGCTGTCGTTGAGGAAGTCATCGCTGGCAGCAGTCACAGGAGTGTGCTCCCCAAAAACCTGATCGCCCCTCTCCCGTACAGGATCATGAAAGGCAGGGTTTGGAAGACTGTTGTCCCTTCTCGCGGTGCACGCCGGAAGGAGGGCTGGAGAAGAATTGTGTGGCGGCGCTAAGATCTGGAATGGTGCGAAACCATATGATACATCGGCGGCTAGGGTAGAGCATGTCAGGTCGGTCGTGCGAGTAAGACCAAGTATAATAGTAGGCCTTTGGCCCCCAAACCCCACGTCCAAGTTAATAATAGCCCCACCAAGGTTTGTCTAAAAAACGGAGTAATTAAGGCGTCCATTAGTCCTTTTAGTATAAATACTATATCATTAATAATGGCCCCACCTTTTGTCTCACAAAGTATGTTGGGGCTCCTGCTACAACGAGCTACAAGCTTACAATCCGCTTCTCTTATCTCTCCTCTTCTCTCTCCTTCAACTAAGCACAAATACTATATTTAAATCCTTATAGCCTGCTTATGTCATCTAATTGTAGTACTTGCTCTAAAGTTACTCTCCACTGTGTAGTCTGAAATGTCGGGCGTGCAGCGGGCGGTGCCCTCGGTCGGCGCGCCACTTCAACAGCGGAAGCGGTGAGAGGTCACGTCGCCCTGACTTGCCATCAATGTGGAGCGGCGGGCTCAACTAGCGCCGGGCGGGAAGCGCGTGCGGGAGGGGGGGTTTGTTGGGCCAAGAAGGTGAGAATCCAACTTGGGATCGGTCCGGATGGGGAAATATCATGTTCTCCCATACTCTGCATATGACACTAGTCTATGTTACAAGTCCCTCCTTTCTAGTTTATAGAGATGTTTAGAGCAACATAGTAATATGTTACAGTATAAGTTACTCCCACTATGACCTGCCTTGGCCTCTCCCAGTGCTCCACCATGTATAGCTGCTAAGCCTGCCACGTAGGCATAAAATATGATGTGGCAAGTTAATTAAGAAGAGAGAGACTAGTTTGGTGACCGCAGGAAGAAGCAGTGGAAAGACAGTTTTGAGTCTATAGCTAATTAAATGAAGCAAGCTTAGCAACAATAAACTAAGCACCTATGCATTGAAGACTTTAGTTACTAAGCCATTTAATGCACTTAGCACCTCATCTAAGCACTTAGCACTTAGCACGCCCTTGACCGTGGACTTTGACGGTGTACGTCACCTTGTGTCTCATAGTTTTACTCGTCATCATCTGAGTCCTAGAAGATCTCACCCACATCATCATCAGGCATGCAGCCACCTTGATAGACAACATGCGCAGAAGGAGTAGAGGCGACTGGGGACACACCACGTCGTGGACACTCCGTACGTGCTCGTGTGTGTGCAACGTGCGTGTTTTTTCATCGGTGCTAGCTCTAAGGCCGAGGTTGCGGTCGTCGTCTCCGACTAGTGTTGAGCAACGACGGCAAAGAGGTGCTGCAAGATATGCGTAGGCGCCGTTGTGTGCGAGCTTCGCCGTAGCACGACAAACCTGATGTCACCGCAGATGGCGCACGCCTCCATGCAGCCGAGTGTGTGCGCATGCATGTGTTATTCACGTGCATTCTGCGGCCGAGTGTGTGTGCATGCACATATTGTGTACGTGCGTTGTGTGCTCCATGTTGTGCACGTATGTGCATGAGTTGGATCGGATAGAGTTAGTGCGTTTGCGTGTGTACATGCGTGGCTGCATGCGTCCTGTACATGTGTGGCTTGTTGCATGGTTATCAATATAAACTATAAAACATCTTCAACTTAGCATCCTTATGTATCATTTCTAGTGGTTAGTGAAGAGTTCATGTTCTTTTATTTGTTTATAGGTGGGCAGGCGGCAAAAAACAAGAGAAATGCACACGGTTCCTTGCAGATGCTCCACCACGAGGTTCCTTGCTCCTTCTCGGTCGTCGGGAATCTATGTTCTTCAACTCTTTTATTTTACGTGAGCTTTGTTCATCCTTTTGCCAACACGCGAAACATCTAGCATCAAGGTGCACGTGTCATGCAAGAAAATGGAGATAATCAGATAAGCAGTGCGTAAGTGAGTCGTGCACTTTGATGGCACCTAGTACTATGCAATATTTTTTTCTCCTCGATGGCATGTGAATAGTGCACGTACTCAACGACGGAACACGGGATGGTAGCCATGACATGTTCAGCACTTTTTTGGAGAGAGTACGTACTAAATAACTTTAATGTGTCCCGTCAACTCGCAGAACGACGAGAAGCTTGATTACGCCTTCTCCCTCACCAACGCGTGCACGGTGGATCGCAGCGCGAGGAGAAACTTTTGCTTACAAGCGGTGGATGTGCAGTAGTTCATTTGGTGTCAGATTGCGAGAAGTACTACTGTAGAACCATCGACTTCCGGAAGAGGCGAAGAGCCAAGCGCAAGGTCACCTACTAACCTTAGGCTAGGCATAGCGGGAGTAACATAAGTAGGGGTACCTCCTTTTTGTATTCTAGAAACAACCACATGCGAATATCGAGGTGCTGGTTACATAGAACAAATTTCATGGAGTCCGTGCTCAGCCCTCCTCTATCTCTCTTCTCAGCCAGCCAGCAGATGCGCGGAGACCATCGTCTGTTTTCTCATATGCGGTCCCACATGTCATTGAAAACGCAAGAGAACCCACTAAACCTGCACATCTTTCACCTCAACATGCTGGTGATGAAAAACAAATCCAATAAAGATCTTTGGTGGCTGCTTTTGGAGTTACTCAAGAGTAGTAAGATTCTATTTATAGTTTAACCCAAGATGCACATCACGTGGCTTCAACTACCACTCTATTTTCTTGCATGACACGACCTGGATGCTGGATGTACCACGTGTCGGCAAAAGGAGTAAGAACTCGACCAAATCTTCGGTTTCTCTCGGATTATACTAGTTGTGCTAACTTAAAATTTTATTGTGTAGAATGGATGCAAGTTTTGGTATTGGGAAGAAGAGTACATCTATAAATTGATAGAGATAAATTTAGTAGATATTCTAGTACTTTTAGCTAGCATGGAGGCTAGAGATGAGACTAGTGCACTTGTTGATAGAATAGAGGCTAGACATGAGACTAGATGCGAGGAAGCAATGTCTACTTCTTTACACTGGAAGAAGAAAGAAGCACACAAGATCGAGCCTCCACAGATCAACAATGAATGCATCACTCTCTCTGCTCTGGGTTCCATACTCATGTGTTGTATCCTCTATTGCATTCATTTTCTCTTCTTCTTTCAATGAAAAGATACGCAAGCTTTGCGTATTCGGGAAAAAAAGATCAACAATGAATGCATCGAGAAGGCACTAATCCAACTTACAGGAGCAGTTATGGAAGTTGGATATCTTCTAAAATGTATTCTTGTGGTTCTTGTTTTCTTTGGTCTTGCTTTTCTAGTCAAAATTTTGGTGATGTATTTCCATGTACCAAAAAATCAATGATGAAAAAATATATGTGTTTGCAAAGAAAAATGTACGCGGCCAGGATGCGTCCGCGCGTTCGGCGCACGGCCACCGCATCCAAGAAATGGCCCGGACACGACCCCATTGACCTACCCAAACGGACAGAATCCGGGAAAAATGGAGGTCCATTTGGGGTCGTGTGTTGGAGTTGGCCTTACAAGTGGGACCGCAGTTGAGGAAATCGACTATCGGCAAACCCCCACCTCGCCCGCCGCATGATGGCTGAGTTAGAGAAACGACGAGGTTGAAGAGATTGCTGTAGCACGGACTCCAAGAAATATGGTGTCAGGTGGAAGTCGTGCTGGTGGCGTGTGCCGTACTCCTGGACGTGAATGCTTGTTCTGGCCCATGCCACCCTACTACTCCTACTACTTATAGTAGTAGTATCGAGGATTCGAGGTGCTGGTTACGTATAGCGAACACATTAACATATGGCCCACCTCACATTGTGGCCAAATTTCCTGGATTCTATGCTAGGTTAAAAAGTGTTCTTTGTGAGGGTGGGTGGCTGGTCTCAAGTTTAAAACTTGTTGTATTACATATACGTAGACATAGAGATAGTGCATCAGTTCTGAATGTTTGAACCCAAACATCAGAATGCAATTTCTGAGGACCTAGGATGATGGGATTCGCAGCTATAGTAAAAACACCTGCCCGACGCGCGAAGCATGTGAAGCTAGTAAAAATAGTGTACTACTATTGTTGATTGGCGTCATCCGATAACCTGTTGCAATGCACGTACAATTATGTATTCGGAAAATATTTTTTTGCCTCGTCGCAGCACTCACTCAGAGAAGCGACTCAAAAGCCATTCATAAATTTAGTAAGTTTATCACAGGCGTATCATTTTATTACATACAACATGTCATCAACCCACAACGACAACGAGGATACATTATAAAATACTAAAGTTTTTATCACACAACAAATAACAAGCAATGAAATGAACTTCAACTCAACCAATCCTCAGCGTTGGAAACGCTTGCTTTGAACCACAAGTGATTCTCTAGGAAGGGCCATCTATTGTCAATCTCGAGACCAATGCAGGACTGATCATCCAGGCTGAAGCGGCCTACTATATCAGTACCAGGGTAGGGAACCACCGAAATGTCCGAGGTATAGATACAGTTGCTTCTCATAAATGGTACTAGTAATGTTGTGTCAACATCAGTTGGATCGCCTTTCACCATCATTGGATAGTTTTGTCCAAGGAAGAGCGAGTTTTCTCCAAGACTATCAATACTGTATCAAGGAGAAGGTGTTGGCGCTAGCACACTAGTATCCATCCCGAAAACCATGCAACGGGTGTTGGAATAGGTCCGGAGAGTGCGACCATGGGAGACAACACCTGCTTCCTTAGTAGTAACATCAGAAGTGAGCTGTATACAGACAAGAAGGGGTGATCCATTGGAATAAGTTGCCAGGTTCCACTGAGTATATGGGCCCTGCTCGTCCTCATGCTCATGATCATCACCATCGTCATCTCCCCTTGGTTATAAAAAATTTCAAGTATAGGTGGTGGAATGTTCACAGGACCTTGGAAACACAAGACGAAGGTTAATTAGTAAAGGGAAACTTGCTAAGTCGCATGCATGTGGATGAAACAATCATAATTACGGTGGAAGACAAACATACCAAAACTACGAGGATCCCATGCAAAAACAGTGCCATGAGTGGTGGAAGCAAACACCAGACCCTTGTATTGAATTGCATCACAGTACACATCCGTGTGTAGAAACTGATTTTTGAGAAATATCCATCGAGTCGAACCACGAAGGACGGTAACAAGCTTGTCGAAGATAGCAAGGACTTCATAGTTCTTGTAATTCCAAGAGCGGTTGGGAACTCGACAAATTGCTATCTTCCAGAGAAGACAGTCACCATGATCGTATTTGAACATGCGTAGAATACCGGTGTGCTCAACCTCTGGGCAGTCTGTTGAGATTTTTCGAAGTGGAACCCGGTGACGAGTGTACACATTCACAAGTTCCCACTCGCAGTTGTACCCAATATAAACAACCCAATCTCCATTTGCGCCTTCCCAAGTCTTGTCCTCAAGCGATGGCATCTTAACATCATACATATCATTATCAAGCGGCATCAACTTGCACAAGGCGAGGCCTCCGTCGTCCTTGCACTAGTCAGAAGGGTCACGGCAAAGAAGATAGGGGAGATCAAACCGCTCCTGGACCCTTGGGTTCCTTGTAATGACGTTATTAGGTGAGTCGAGAATGGTCTTGAACGAACCTGCCATGCTAGCTGAGGTGATGACGTCGCACCGATCAATGAGTTCCTCCATCACGTCATCTTTCAGATCGGGGCAAGAATAACGGGGTCGTTTCTGGCCTGTTCCCTCCATGGATAAGACGATCTAACAATGGCAAAAGGAAGGGTGAAGGCAAATGGAGAGGGAGGAAGAGCGTGCGATAACAGTTCGAAATCGAGAGGGAAAGGCGAAGAGTCGGTCGACGGTTGCCAGTTTGCCATGGTACATGAAGAGGCGCCCCGGCCTACACGTCCGTTCGGAAATACTAGTAGAAAAGGACTCGTCGTCATCTCACGGACATGTTGGAACGGGACCACATGTCAATGAAATATGGTGTGGAATTTCGTGCAAAATACGATCTCGCCGCGTTGGCCCGAGGTGCCGCATTAGTTATCAACCTTTATTTTTTCAACATACAATCTGAATGGATAGCTCCTGTGATCATCACACGTGAGCGGATATATATGTGGGCTAGGTGGGCAGGCGGTTGAGCAGGCGGCAACAATCTGAGTGCTAAAAGAGTTGATCCAATGCTTGGTTTTGTTTGGATTTTCCAACTATGACCATTGGATAGAGTGAATCAATGGCTTACGTTCAAAGTTATTCTCATACTATAGAATTTTTTGATTCAGTTGTTGTGCTGCTACCGTCCAATATTCGCATGTGGTTGTTTCTAGAGTAAAAAAGGAGGTACTAGTACTTACTGTGGGAAAGGTGAAGTGATGGTTGATTCGCCCGAGCAACTTATTACTGTGGGAATATGGGAGTACCAGCGGATTGAAGGAACAGAGAAATGATGGTTGCTTCGTCCGAGCAACTTACTGTGGCGAAGGTGGGGCTCTGTGATTTGACTGCTCACTAGTCATTACTATTGTGGCGCAACAACCGGGGTGAATCTTTCCCTGCAGTTGTGTTGTGCACTCAATATTGCTGCATGGCAAGTTGAGCCGGATGAAGGATGTCGAACATGTCGGCGAAACAAAGTTGAATTGTTTCTGGCATTGCTATCAATCCTTCAGGAGTTGTTTATATGTATGCATAATTTTAATGAAATTGTACTGTGATGCTATGAAGGTTTCAACTTTGGTTCCCGCAGGAAAAAAAGGTTTCAACTTAGGATTCATGTGTCTTGCCTCAAGATTATCTCGTTACAACATTCCATCAAATACAAATGAAACTACGATGGCTACTAATGCATCTCAATGGTTCGCAGATTAGCGCCAATATTCACATCACAACTGAAGACAAAGTTGTGAGAAGGTGTACAAATAAAGAAAAATATATAATTGATCGATGTTGTTCGTAGGCATGGCTCCATTTCCTTGGCACAGTGTTCATTGCTTGGCAGCTAGTTTCACCCAACTCTGTAGCCAAAAAAGAGGTGTATGGAGGACACCACAATCCGATTATTGTATGCAGCTCCACTAAAATCGAGCGGACCATCCCTGTTTGCAAAGATATCCAGTCAGTGTGATTACAATAATAGTGGAACTAGATGATGAAACATAACACACACAAATAGAAGCCGGTCACCTCTACGATCTATCTTTAGGACTAACTTCTTGATGGAGAAGATTAGGCACGGAGTTGGATGAGGAGGATAGCAAAACCAATATCCCTTTCTGCAGTCCCACAGAAATGTAAAAATGTTTCCCGTGTGCCATTTTGGCGGAACTGCACAAAACACTCTTAAGAAAAAAGTGATTTGTGTAGTTCACCAAAAGGTCCCAATAGCAACGAGGTGAAAATGGATAGCCCTGTTTGCAAAAGGAGGTAGAAAGGAAACAATTACTGCCCAATAACACGAGTTGAAGACACATACGCCGAGAAAAAGAAGCATATTCCATGTAATAAGGTAAAGATAGCACATGGTGGTTTATCAAAAATGGTTTGAGGATGAGATTGCAAGATGGAAAGTACGCCGACCGAGATATGATTTAAGCAAACAACTAAAGAAGATCCACATGCAGCAACGTGGGAAGATGAGCAGTGGAGCAAGGCTGGAGGAAGCTGTACCTGAGGGTCATCGGGATGTTACTAGGAGGGCGTCGGCGTCCGGGATCTGCCCATACCGCGGCAGCGAGCAAGTGGCGAAGGCCCTACCGCGCTGAAGCTTGGTCAGAGAGAATGGCGGGTACCACAGATTGGGATGTGTTGCCTCAACGCCGTCGAATGGAGAGACGATGCACATCCTCCCTTTCCACCGGCGGATGGGATGCGGCCGGATCATGACCAATGCTGAGAGAGAGAGGCCACCACCGCCTTGTGTGAGATGGTGTGACAAGAGACAAACCCATTTTTCCATTTTCCTCACGACAATCGTTTTATATTCTGTACGTGCCATTGAGGAATATATAACTTTATTTAATACTAATGCGCCAAGTCGAACTTTGTTCCGTCTAGGCGTGGTACCCGACCCTCCTTCGAGTAAACAACCGCTACATGCGTCAAATTATCACGTGGGCTGCCATTTCGTACAGAAACAAACTCCACTGTGTACCCGTGCGGGTGTGGTCGAGAACGAGACGTGAGTACGTGCGTCCTGCGCACACCTCTTCTTTAGGTGCAGATACGTATGTGGGTGGGTGTGAGAGAGATGGTTTGTGCGGAACAAAGGCAATGTGTTGATGATATCTCAGACAAAAAAACGTAACATATGCAACGTGTGTGAAATGGAGTCATGGACGTGAGATATCGATAGAATTGAAAACAGGGATGAAGTGTGTGGCTGCGCGATCGATAAAGAGTGCCATCGAATTTGTGTTTGCCCATGTCAAAGATACAGGGCGGCTGGCCTACTGGAATTTGAGAGGGCAGAGGTGCAGTTTTTCTCCGTAGCATAGATACCTACCTACAACGTTCGACTATCGGTGTGTGGGGGGGGGGAGGGGGCAGAGACCGATCGACTAGTATATGTGTGGGGAAGGAGAGAGACCTAGCTATGTATTGAGGGAGATCGATCGGCATCCATGGATATGTAGCAGAGGAATAAGGTTGGGAGAAAGACAAAGGTAGAGCGTCTGAGGGTTGGTGGTGGAGTGGCGTCTCACAAATGGTGGGAGAGGCCTGCTAGACAAATGGAGGGTACGAATGCAATATCAATAAGAAAGGACGGGGGATGTCTGTCTGTCTATGCACGTGCGTGTGAGAGACGGGTCGGGAGGTATGCAAGGATGATGAGGGGAGACGATATAGTTGTGGTAAGCATACGTAACTACATAGGAAGATCAACCGTCGTGTGTCCAAGAAAGGGAGAGACATAACTAGCGAGGTAAGTGTATTGGTGCATGGGGAAAACGAATTATAGTCGACCTGTATATACGTAGGGAGATCAGTACATATACACGCTTGCATGTGTTAGAAGCAAATAAGGTCCGGAGAGACAGACATGGGGAGAGGGGTGCGGCTAGGAGGTGGTGCGAGAGGCCTACCGTGTCGAGGGGGAGGAGTGTGCGAGTATGAGATCAATGAAAAGAGGGGCGGGAGTGTGCACCTGTGTGGAACCATATTGGACATAGGGGGCATGGACGGTGAGAAGAGAAGAGGGGAAGTATATATGTGTTTGTGGTAGGCACACTTGGCTAGAGAGGTATATCGACCGGTGTGTGCCGGAAAGAAGGAGCCGGGGGCCTACACACACCGCGGGTGGACGACCTAAAGAGAAATAACGAACACGCGCGATGGAGGGGACGCTAAGGGTGGGTGAGAGGGGGGCGAGCATGTGCATGCATGATAGAAAGTTAGCGCTAGCTAGCTACAAATAGAAGAGGATCGTGAAGGTGTAAAAGACGAACAAAGATCATAATTCATTATAAAAAAGTGGATACGGATACCTGAAGAAGATATCATAATGTAGAACATTGATTATAATTGGGGCTAATGTGTGGCTTTTGCAGCTCAGGTCTAAATACTTATCATAATGTAGGGGGTGGGGCACTATACTTTGTGTGATAAACATGGTGTACGTATGGAACATGGTTTAGATTATGAATGTATAGTTAGTACATCAAATGTACTACTATTTGGAATCAACATCAAGTGTATTCAAAAAATAGAATTCGTGTTCATGTAGTACACATAGTTCATATCTATCTCTATAGTAATCATGTGGTGTGTTATTAAGGTAATACACGAATGATGGTTGAAGTTGGCAACAATCATGATTGTAGATTCTTATTGAAATAGAGAAACCAATTCAAATTCAATTCAAATTGCAGCGGTAGTATAGACATTTGGAATGCACTAAAATGTTGGTATGAGTAGGTTACATGCATTATATAACAAGCGAAAAAATTTAATTGGACATAACATGGATTCATACTCCCTCCTTCCATCTATATAGGGCGTAATGCGTTTTCTAAGACCGCCTTTGACTATTGACAACATTAATAGTACATGACATGCACAATGTGAAAATTATATCATTGAAAGCTCCTTTCACACACGAATTTAACGGTGTGCTTTGTGTAAGTTGCATGTCATATACTATTGCTCTAATATTTGGTCAAAGTTAGCATTGAAAAACGCATTAGGCCCTATTTAGATGGAAGGAGGGAGTAGCTTTGAATAGCATTTGTATAGTAAAATGGGGCAAGACTCTCTCTTTATGTGGTGCAGATAGTTTTATTTTTTTCATTTTCTTTTTGGTTGAGGAAAGTGTGAATTGATTTGGTACGTACAAGTACAATATTACACGTTAGGCTTGTCCCTAAAATTCAACCCGCGCCTTGTTATATCCCGAAAATTCAGATATCATGCTCCCAAAACTGGGCCTTCACAACCCGCGCCTTGCTATCCCAAAATTACAACGCGCGCGAAAACTCCCTCCAGCTGCCAAATCCCAACACGCGAAATCCCCCTTCTAACCCTGAGCCGAAAGGGCCGCTAGTTCAAATAGGTGGGGGGTACTTTTGTAACACACCCTACATTTTGGACAAGCATGCCCCTAAGTCATGGTTCACCCCCTCCCATCGTCTCGTTTTCGCCATTTTAAATCCCAGGCCGCCATAACCTCTCCGCTCCAGTCGCGAAACCCCACCCTCCTCCATCTGCCACCTCACCTCTGCCCTGTCAGAGCCTCTTCCCCGATGATGTCGTACACCGCAACAGCTCGACGTCCCTCATCCACCTCCTCGGATGAGGATCCGTCGTCCATCTCGTCATCCCGCCGGTTCAGCCGCCCCGTCCTCCACCTCCAAGGAGCTGCTCCGACGATCGCCTGGTCTATCGCGACTGCTCCATCCACACAGCGCCGCCTTAACCCGCTCCACCGGAACCGCAGCATCCTCGACGACTCCTCAGACGAAGCCGAGGCCTACTCGGCGCCACCAAAGAGGTTGTACACTCATCGCATCGCACCTTCTCCTTAACTCGACCTCCTGGTGGTGACGGTGCTCCATCCCGCACCCCCATGGAGCGGCTACCTTGAAGCCGGCGCCGCGGGCAACATCTCCACGATAGCTCTCCCCCAGTGTGAGGCCCCTTCGGCGGCGGCGGCCATACCAGCCGGATCTACTGTTGCTACTCCGGCTCTCGCTCGCTCGCGCTGCTGCTGTTGCTCTGGCTCTCGCTCGATCGCTCGCTCGCCCAGCTGCTGCTGCTCCGGCTCTCGCTCGCTCGCTCGTGCTGCTGCTGCTCTCCCCCTCACTCGTGATGCTTCTCTGCTCCGATTTAGCTACACTTCAGTCGACTGAATCGACTTTTGGGTCAGTCGATATTCAGGGGGGGGGGGCTCATCGGAGTTAAGGTAGAACCACCCACAACAGGGATGGGGGCTCGCCGGAGAGGTACCCCACTATCTATCTTAGGGTTCAGGGTGGGGGCGGGTGGCCTAGAGGGCTGGTCGGGGCGGCGACGAACCGGTGGTGGGGAGTTGTTTCGGGGCGGCGAGGCGGCGCTGGGGCCGGCGGTTCGGCCGGTGATGGCTGGCGGCTCAGGGGGGTGCAGGTTGAAGATGAACTGCAAGCCCTCCCTAAACTACATGTCAAATGCCTCTTTTCTACCATTGCGTTCAGTTTCGGAAGTAACATTCAGATTCCGCAGTAAATTTCAATTTCGAAAGTTAAGTTCAGATTCAACAATTTTTACCTCATCTGTTGTAGTCAGGTGGTTTTTGATGATGTAAATTTTACATATATTGTACATCATCTATTGGAGATGTTATTAGAATCCCACTTGAGATTGATGATGTGTGTCTTGTGCTGCTTCAGCCTTGACGTCTTATGGCTCACCGGAGCTGCTCCAACGACAGAATGATCCATCACAATAGAGCAGTGCCCTGGACGCCGTCTACAGATTCCTCAAATCTTCATCCACACATCTGACAACCACCTCTGCCTCAATTGCTTCAGCGACCAAACCAATGATGCTGAGGTCGACACGGCTATGGCAAAGAGGTTGTACACTTGTTGCATCACTTATTACTATACATTCATGTCGATCCATTAGGGCTATTTCGGTTCAACGGAAAAACATAGCAATGGGGAATTTTCCAATGGCACTCTACTATTCAATTATTCATGCATTTTGTTGAAAGGAATGAAGCAAAACATCCACCTGGACCTACTTTTCAAAATCCTATGCATGAAAACAAGACCAAGTGCATTAGTGGTAGAATAACATTCTAACTATACATGCTTTCATATGGTTTCACTTTATTTTGGCCATGTTTCTTTGCATTCCTCTGCTCTTCCGATTCCTATAAACCAAACACCCAAGTTGACAGAAATCATGTGTTTACAAATGCTCTGTTTACCATGTGCATTCCTATCCTATTCCGGTGTTTTCCTATCCCTGCGTTTTTAGAATCATGCAAGCCAAATGAGCCCTTACAGAATTACTTCAGTTACAGGTAGGTGTCGAAGGGAACTTTGTGTGGTTTGTCTTGCTCTTGCCGCGACATCGTCCACCTCACCTAAGCTGCTCCATCGATAGAAGCATCCACCAAACCAGACATCACGACTCCTGACCGTCTTTCGCCGCCTCAGATCTCCTTCCCTGCCGCCGGCACCCACCGCAACGACATCACCATCATTGACTCAGCAGATGAACCTGAGGAGTACACTGGTCCACAAGAGAGGTCGCACTCTTTTGTTTCTGCTTATGTTATGCACTGCTTAAAATTACCTGCTACTTTATCGTCCTGTTCACCTTTCGGACTCTAAGTCAGGTCGAAATTAATGTTCAAACTTGAGTTCTAAATTAGTTATGGGGCACATATCGAGGCAGCAATGAATAGTATGCCTGTCTAATATCAGGTTCACCTAGGGTATGCCTATGTTGTTCATCTTGGGTGGGAAACAAATAGTAAAGCAATCATCATCTATCTTTTTATTAAATTAAAGCAATCATCAGCCTGCTATCATTATTTTTGGATCCATACCATTGGTTGTTACCATCACTCTAAATTTCTGCATGCTCTCCTTACATAATCTCACCATATTTTTTTCGTATGCATGTTAGATATTGTACACAATTATGCTGAACATGTAGAGAAAAAGAGAAGAGTTTTGCACGGAAATACAATGTCATGCAGACATCGCTCCATGGTGGCTTCAATGGCAAACCCTCCCCACCCCTCTCCATATTGTAATCCAGAGGAAGATATCTATTCTGAGGCGGATTCAGACGCCACTGAACACTCCTATTTACCCCCCAAGGTGTTTGCTCCACCTTGGCACGATGATGTTAGGCATATCATGTATATGTTGCCTTGTAGTGCCTACTTTTGACATCATATATGTCATCTTCTTAGTTTAGATATGTTATGTAATGCCACCTGTTTAGTTTCTATATCATATATGGGAATTATGCAGTCTCATGCCTTTTAGCCAGCCATAATATATGTGAAATGTGCAATGCCATCCTGTTTAACCAGGCATCATATATTTGAATGATATCTTGCACATCCTTTTCTTTATTACATTTCCATTTGTCGACAATGTTTGTACATTAAACTATTCTTCCTGTGAATTAGCCATTTGGGTGGGAGATGGAAAAATCTGGAGTGAAAACAAGGCCTTCAGAGCAGACAGTGCTACCTATCGAAGCAGATCTCTTGTTGGGTCCCGATAGCTCCTCAGAGATGGATTCAGAGACAGATGACTAGTCCTATTCCCCCACCAAGGTGTATGCTCTAACTTGGCACAGTTATACCGCTCATATCATGGATATGGCGTCTTGCATTGCATAGTTTAGACATCATATACACAATATTCAACACCATGTTCTTAGTTCAGACATCATATCAAATGCCCTTTGTTTAGCATATAAATCACATATGTGAATTAAATGATGTGATCCTGATTACTTAGATAACATGTAGGTTAATTATGTCATGCGATCCTGTTTAGTTATTCACCATATCTTTGAGTTATGTTATGTTATGTTATCTAGTTTAGATAGACATCATATGTGTGAAATTATGTCATGCTATCCGTTTTAGTTAAACAATATACATGTCAACTATTTCATGCCCTCTTTTTTCCACACTATCTATTGCATCTGTCTCTCATACAATGTCTATACATTCAACTATGTTTCCGGTTTATCAGCCATTTGAATTGGAGCAGGTGATGCCAGTATCTAGCAGACTAAAAACACGGTCTTCAAATAAAACAGTGCTACCTCTTGGTGGAGATAGCACCCTGGTTGTACATGCACAAGAACCAGCCGTACCACACATAACCCAAACTCTCACAGATTGTACCCCTACTACGATGGACAGAGAACCAACTTCACCGAGTCTAACCCCAACCCCAGCAGATAGTAACCCAGTTCCTGTTGACACAGCACCATCTCCACCACAGAGCTCCCAAACAAGAGCAGTTAGTAAGGTAGCTCCAATGCCCAAAGGGCCAGTACTACCACGGCGAACCCCAACTCCACCAGTTAGTACGTCTATTCCTGTGGAGGAAGCACAACCAACTAGTCGTAGTTTAGCATCTGTCGCATTTGATGTTGTTAAATAGTATGTGCGTATCTTCCCATCTTGGAAATATTATACTGAAGATGAAGGAAAATGCCAGTTGCAGGTGTTTGTCCAGGAGTTATGTGTAAGTAATGTTATTCATGGCAATTACTTTGCTTTACCCCATACATCCTACCTCCATGATGGTTATAATACAACAAATTTTCCCATTTTTCTCTATAGAGAAGGACCGATTTGGAAACTCAGGATGAGGTAACCTATGCTAATACCTCTGCTATCTTCAAGAATGCTTGGTGGCAGTATCAGAATTACCTGAAGAAAACATACTTCACCGGCAAAGAAACTCATCGAATTCCCTTACGTTCTCCTAAGACACATTTACTGGACGATGACTGGGAATGCCTTGTTCTGTACTGGTCCTGAACCAAGAATGGTAAGATCTATGAGCTCATTTTTTATTTTTAAGTACTATATTCTTGTGTCTTACTATACTCTGTTCATGTAGAACAAGTGCCTAAACCTGAAGAACAATTGTTCTAATTTAAGATTCCATTACTATCGTAGTTCAAAAAAGCGCTAGGCGTTAATTGTGCATTTTGCCACCGCCTTGCGCTTTAATGACCAAAGCGCATGCTTATGCGCAATTATGCACAGATTAAGTGTAGTTATGCGCAATGTGTTTTGCCAATGCCTAGAGCCTAGGCGCGCTTATGCGCTCGCTTAGGCATGCCTTTTTTAACTATGATTGCTATCGTGCATATTGCTTTTCTCTTGTATCACTGTATTTACTCATACAAACTTATTTTTAAATTGAAGGATCCAATCGAAACTCCAATGGCACAACAGGTATGTTCACGTATGTTTCTTTAATAGGGTTGCTCTTATCAATAGCTCTGTTGATTTCAATTCAATTGTGTATACAGTTGACTTCTCATATCATGCACATTGCTAGCATCACAACAGAGCCAATAGTGTTGTTGTACATGTAGACCCGTGGTACCCATCTGAAATCTTGTTGTGCCGTGTAGTTTCCCACGCTTTGTATTCTTTCACTGCTGCTTTGTCTTGAACTGATATGATTTGAACCGTGTCTCTATTTTGATTTGGCAAGACAATACGGTGACCATAGGACATAAATATATGTTTGTTTGATGCTTCTATTATGTACTAGTACTTGGCAACAGAAGACTTGGTAGTTAATCCTGTCCACCTTACTAATGAACTAGTTCACCGAAATGAGTTTCATATACTAGTACATGCTAAACCTGTTATGTGTCTGCTTGTTTCTTCTTTTAGAATACTGACCGAATATTGGGGAAGAGTGCCTTATTAAGCAATGGTAAAGGAAGTAATGCAAATAAGGTTCAGGATAGTGAGACATCCTTGTTGGTCTCCAACAAAGCTGATAAAACAACTAAGGAAGACTATCTTGAAGACAGTGAGACAACCCCAAAGTCCTGTCTTGGTTTACTGTTTTAGTTACTAGCCACTACCGCTTGCACAAGCTATTCAAACTCACTGTCTGAATCAGTTCAGTTTCTTGAGTCTCAACTACAAGCTGAAAGACATCGATCAGCTGTGCTGCAACAAGAAGCGGAAACAGACATATTGTGACTTTCAAAACCACTAGCTTTGCTTTGTTTTGACCTACAAGGAGTGTCAGGGCGCTCGCTATTAGCAGAGACAGAAGATTTCTGAACAACCTTCCCCTTGTCATGTTCATTGCGTGGCTGAAGCACTTCGATAAGGATTTTACCGAAGCGTCTTTCAGCATTCAAAGTAAAGAGCAATCCAAGATGCTCATCGGAAGTTAGTGGAGAAATTTTTGCTCGGTACTGCTGAAAAATTTCAGTTCAACAGCATCGGCAGGGTTCCACCCATATGAAGAATTTTGGAGCGCCGCGAGCAAATCTTTGAACGACATACTTGTTTCTACCATCTTTGTATAGAAAAATCCAGTAATCATATGCGGTTTTCTACCGCCAGCACACTAACTTCCATCCTAATTGCCAGTCAAAAGCAAGCGCATGATCAATCCTATTCGATTCCAATAAGGAAAAGTTACAGTTAGGCCGGGAACAGTTCAGCAAAAATTGATCGATTCACGTGACTAGCTATCAAATAGGGCCGAATTTATGAATTAGCAAATCAGCTAGATGGGAAACAACGCTTACCCAAGTGTAATCCATGAATTATCCGCTGCCAGTTTGACCCAATCCTTGATACATCTCCAACGTATCTATAATTTTTGATTATTCCATGCTGTTTTATTATCAATCTTGGATGTTTCACAATCATTATATAGACATTTTATATCATTTTTGGTACTAACCTATTGACATAGTGACAAGTGCCAGTTACTGGTTTTTTGCATGTTTTTTACATCGCAGGAAATCAATATCAGACGGAGTCCTAATGCCACGCCATTTTACGATGATTTTTTATGAACCAGAAGGAAGAAGTTGGGCCCTAGTTTCACCTGGGGGGGAGTCCCGAGGACGGGAAAACCCACTAAGGCGTGCCAGGAAGCCCAGGCGCGCCCTGGTGGGTTGTTCCCACCTCGGGTGCCCCCTGGACCACCTCTTTGCTCTATAAATACCCCAATATTCTAGAAACCCTAGGGGAGTCGACGAAATATTCATCCAGCCGCCGCAGAGTCCAGAACCACCAGATCCAATCTAGACACCATCAAGGAGGGGTTCAAACTTCCATTGGTGCCTCTCCGATGATGTGTGAGTACTTCATTGTAGGACTTCTGGTCCGTAGTTAGTAGCTAGATGGCTTCCTCTCTATCTCTCTCTCTTTTGATTATCAATACAATAGTCTCTTGGAGATCCATATGATGTAAGTCTTTTGGCGGTGTGTTTGTTGGGATCTGATGAACTTCGAGTTTATGATCAGTTATATCTTTTTATATCCATGAAAGTTATTTGAGTTTCTTTGATCTCTTATATGCATGATTACTTATAGCCTCGTATTTCTTCTCCGATATTTGGGTTTTGTTTGCCCAACTTGATCTATTTATCTTGCAATGGGAAGAGGTGCCCGGTAGTGGGTTCGATAGATCTGCAGTGGCCAAACAAAACCCAAATATCGGAGAAGAAATACGAGGCTATAAGTAATCACGCATATAAGAGATCAAAGAAACTCAAATAACTTTCATGGATATGAAAAGATATAACTAATCATAAACTCGAAGTTCACTAGATCCCAACAAACACACCGCCAAAAGACTTACATCATATGGATCTCCAAGAGATCATTGTATTGATAATCAAGAGAGAGAGAGAGAGAGAGAGAGAGAGAGAGAGGAATCCATCTAGATACTAACAACGGACCAGAAGGTCTACAATGAACTACTCACACATCATCGGAGAGGCACCAATGGAAGTGGCGAACCCCTCCGTGATGGTGTCTAGATTTGATCTGGTGGTTCTGGACTCTGCGGCGGCTGGATGAATATTTCGTCGACTCCCCTAGGGTTTCTGGAATATTGGGGTATTTATAGAGCAACGAGGCGGTCCAGGGGGCACCCGAGGTGGGCATAACCCACCAGGGCGCGCTTGGGCCTCCTGGCACGCCCTGGTGGGTTGTCCCCTCCTCGGGACTCCCCCCAGGTGCAACCAGGGCCCAACTTCTTCCTTCTGGTCCATAAAAAATCATCATAAATTGGCGTGGCATTTAGACTCCGTCTGATATTGATTTCCTGCGATGTAAAAACCATGCAGAAAACAGCAACTGGCACTTGGCACTATGTAATAGGTTAGTACCAAAAAAGATATACAATGACTATATAATGATTATAAAACATCCAATATTGACAATAAAAGAACATGGAATAATCAAAATTTATAGATACGTTGGAGACGTATCACCTCTTCAGCTCGTAGGAGCTCGGTCCATCGGTTGTTTATTTTGTCCTCTTCTTTAAGACGTCGAGACTTGTTTTGATGCTTTTGGACGTACTGGCCAATCGCTTATGCATGGTCTTGATCTGAGGGGTCTCAAGGGGCTACTCGAAAGCATTGTACTGATCGGGGTAGAGACTTCACTCCTCTTCGGCCTCCAGATCGTAGTCATCGTCGGTCGGGGGCGTCATCGTCCCCATCGACCTTGTCGGCGCCGTTATTGTTGTCGGTGCCACCATTACCGGTGACACCATTGTCGATGCCATCGTTACCGACGCCATCGTCTGTTGTCTCACCAATGATGGTGTCCTTGTTCCTAGTGGCGACGTTGCTTGCATCGTTGTTGCCGATGCCCTCGTTTCCTTGGCGGCCCTTGCGTTGGCGCTTCAAATTTCCTCCCCCTCCTCCGTTCTTGGGTGTGTCTACTATGTAGACATCATAGGTGGAGGTGACTACATGTGCCGAGGTGGTATCTAAATTTTCACTGACATCTTCATTTTGGTTGCCTCCTCGGAGGCGCTGGCTAGTACGTCGGTTAAGTCCTCGACGGTAGCGACAAGGTGGGTTGTGGGAGGGCTGAAAATTCTAGCTTCCTCGGGCTTTTTAAAAATCAGATCATAAATGAATTGTGATCGTCCAAGATAGCCAGATTCTGAATCAGATCTAACATCTCGTTCAGAAGCACTTTGTCGGCCTCGTCCATATTCTGATTGAAAGTTGGGCTCAGCTAGAGTGTGCTCGAGATCTGATCTGATATGGTCTCGAGGTCTTTGCCGGTCAAGCTTGATGCCAGATCCATCGTTGCAGCACTCGGTTCCGAGCTGAAGGCCAGATCCTAGGTATGATTCATGCCATGGTCCTAGTCCCGGATTGAATCTAGGATCTCAATAGAGGCATTGGCGTGGCCCTCGGCCTGGTCTCACACCCAGCCAAAAAAATGCAAGCGCGCCGTGGGAGTCCGCAACGTACTCCAGGTTCCCAAACCTAATGGTCTGCCCTGGAGCGAAGTTTTCGATCTGGGTGAGGTGGCCCGTCGAATCGGCATAAAGCGTGACGCCGACGAAGACAAAGAGTTGTGCCAGGAAGATATTAATACCACAACCAATGATATTTTCATTGTTCCGAAGGCGATCCATCAAGCTATTGTGACCCCACAGAGGGACATGTATGGGCCATCAATGAGGGTAGGGGTCCTGAGCTGGTGATCTTGGCACGATGGTAACAGGACGAAGAAAGGATACAATGTTTACCCAGGTTTAGACCCTCACGAAGAGGTAAAATCCTATGTCTTGCTTTGTTGTATTGATTATGGATGGGGTACTGGGTACATGTTGATCTACCTCGAGATCGTATGTGTGAATGAATCTACTTCTACAGTCTAAACCCCTCGGCTTATACAGACACCGGGGGTACCTAGGATTACACCTAGGTCTGTTACATCTGGGGATAAGCATGCCAAGGATTACATTGTGCCTTGGAGTATACCCATGTCTTTTGGAAGATTCCATCCCGATTACGCCATGAAGCCTGACGAATGTGACCCACTGGTTTCTTGGTTGGGGGTCCTCGGCCCAGCCCATGTATGGGAGTCGATGTGGTTAGCACCCCCCCCTCCTATGTAGAACACCATCACCCGGGTAATGGGCTATGTCCTCTTTGTGGAGTTCCGGAGACATGGATCCACCTTTTTTTTTGCACTGTGGCTTGCGCACTTTGGAGTTTTGCCAGGGAGGCTCTCAGGCCTGATTGGGAGGCTCCAGACTTAGCGTCTTCCTCCAAGTCAGAGCTATCCAGACCGTTAGGAAGAGGCGCCTCTTGTGGCTAATTTTTGCGGCGTTAGCTTGGACACTTTGGACGACGCGTAATCAGATGGTGATTGAGTGGATCTTTCTTTGGTGGGCCTCCGACCCATTCTTCAAATTTCTTGCGTTCTTGCAGCACTCGCACCCGCTGGCTAGGCAGCGGGACTGTGACCGGCTGGGGCAGATGTTGGATGCACTACATGGCACTGCACGTCGCCTTACTTTGCCGGTGTTGACCCGATGATGTGGTCACTTGGTGGTCTTTTTTATGCCTTTCTTTTATGTTTTATTTGTGCTTATTACTTGTGCTGATGCCCCTGCAGACTTGTTATTTCAGTGCTTTGCTACTCGTTGTATGAACTTGTTGGTTGCTTTATTTATAAAGCGGGGCGAAAGCTTATTTCGAGAGACAATTAGATCTCGACCTCCCCTATGAAGGTACTACATGAAAATATTGAATTTCAAAAGTAATCTCCATATTTTATTATTATTGTCCAAGATCTTTTGGTTACATAAAGGTACGATACATATAGTCAACTGTGAATGATCTGGATGTTGTGAGATTTTAAGGAAATACATCCGTTCATATGTCAGTTTAACTAAATCCAGAACTGATAATAGATGTTGCCATGATGTAAAACGGGTATCAACTATATCCCGTCGAAATGATACATTCAAAGGGGAGGAGCTGAGCACCCGCGCAAAGATATTATTCTTATCGCGGACAATACGGATACTATTCTGTGGCGGTTCTTGATCACTCTTGTCCACAAATAGCAATTATAAGACCAAAATAGAAAAGAAAAGTATTGCGAACCAACCTGTGGTTAGATGGTTAGAGGGACTGTGGTATCCCCAGCCCATCACGGCTCAGTCTTTTGGAGGTGCTCATAGGGGTAGGGTGTGCGTGCGTGCGTTTATAAGGGTGAGTGTATGCGCGTGTATATGAGCGATTGCGTCTGTACTGATGTAAAAAAGAAAAGAAAAGAAAAGTATTTGTCAGTCGCTTTCGTCGGATATACGCACGAAAGGTTGGTCTGTCGTCCGCAATGTTACTCCACGCGTTTTTTAACTCTACTACTGCCAACGCCGACACTTCGAAGACCGGACTGCACAACCCCAACCGCAGACTGGAGTGACAATTTGACGTCCACCATACATTTTGTTTTCCGTTTAGCATATTTGAAACGCAACAGCCCCTAGAAAAGAAGTTTTAAACGCTAAGAGTTCCGCAGGCAAATACTTCAATTCGTGGTAATGCTCGTGAACTTACTGAAATATGTACAATCGTCTATAACACTAAGCTTCCTAGGTTTAGAGAGCCCAGATTCAATTGAGGTCTTCAATTAAAATTCAATCATTGATTTTGACTGGGTCAACAATTTCGCAAAGCTCTCTCATTTCAATTCTTTTATATTATACACCGTGCTTTTTAATTTTAAGGCCACACAACTAATTAAGGCATTCAATTTAGAACTGTGTCACCTGATTTTGACTGGGTCAATAATTTCTCAAGCTCTCCCATTCAACTATTTTGATTCACTATGTTCCTTAATTTTTAAACTCTTTCATTTAATTAGGATATTTAATTTTAGATTTGGTTTACGATTTTAATCGGGCCAACAATTTTTCAAATCAGTCGGCAGCAACCGGCCTATAAAAACATATCCGCACCCTCCCACCACCTAGAGAAAAAAAAAGCATCACCATGTGATATTGTAGTACTAATATAGTACTTCCTCTGTCCCAAAATATCTGTCTCAATCTACTAAAGTTAGTACAAGTTGAGACACTTATTTTGAGACGGAGGAAGTATATGCAACCACCAACTCAGAAATTTCTTCACATAAATATAGTTTGATTAGTGGATAACATAGAATCACACTACGAAATGCCCACCAAATCAACACATATAAATAAAAAGAAGACACATTCTATCATTTTCCCCAACCGCCAAACTAAATATTTTATCAGTTTCAAGATATAAGGGGTATTAATTTCTTAGAAAGTCAATTTCTTTAACTTTGACCAAGTTCAGAGCAAAAATATCGACATCCACAATATTAAGCGAAAAAAGTATGGAAATTCATTGCATGACGAATCTAAAATACCGACATGATATTATGGATTTTGATATATTTCTCCACAAATTTGATCAAATTTTAAAAGTTTGCCTTTTCAAAAAGTAATACATCTTATATTTTGAAACAGAGTGATTTTTTAAAGAAACCCAACAATACCAATGGGACAGCAAAGTGCGCCCAACCCTTCTAGTAATACTCCAATGAATCTACTTGGTGTCAACTATATTACGTGCATCACTTGTCCAATGAATCTACTGAAAGCCTGAAACTTGCTGCATTTTGCGAGTGCGTTCCTCCCTGTCATTTTAAATCGCGTCTCCGGCCGCGTTAAAAACCCCGGAGACCGACCAGATGGGCGTGCAGAAAACGGAAAAGTTATCGTGCGATCGTGAGGTAAACCCAATTGTCAAAAGCTCTTGTGTTGGACCCTAGCGAGTTAGAGTTAACTTCTTGGCTACTGGAACCACACCAAAAAAGGAAAATAATGAGTGCCCCGGTGAAGATAATCAAAAGTTCGATGCCAAGTGTGGTAGTCAGCAGAAAGCAACAGCTCCGGAGCACGTACTGGAATAGTAGTAAGTCGCAGGATTCAAAGTTCGATCGGATCAAGCAATCAAGCAATCAAGCTCATGCACGACCGAGCTAGCAGGAGCACGAGACGGTTCAAAGTCTGCGCTGCTGTAATTAACGGACCAGATACAGAGCCGCCATTAGAACCTTCTGAACAAAACTTTCAGTCGCATATTGTTCTGAAAGAACTGCAGTCTCGAGCTCTCAGATTTCTCTAGTACTCCCTCCATTCCTAAATATAAGTCTTTGTAGGTATTTCACTACGAACCATATACGGATGTATATAGATGCATTTTGTATGTAGATTCACTCATTTTACTCTGTATGTGGTTTATAGTGAAATCCTTCCAAAGACTTATATTTAGGAACGGAGTGAGTAGTATTTTTTGTTTGTTTGTGTGTGAGGTAGTACAAATCACCACGCCACGTTTGCCATGTGGTGTGGCCGGGCTCTCGGATTCTGACCAGTGGATCCTGAAGCGTAACGGCCCTTGTTCGTTTTTCTCTGAAGCATAGGGTTCAGGTTAGGTGATGCAGCAGCAAGAGGAAGGTATGAGATGCACGTGTTGAGGGTGCCGAATGTTTGGGCTAGAAGTTTATCCAAGGTTTCATCTTTGATCGGCCCGGTCCCATGGACCTATCTATCTTCTAGTTGGAGCATTTTGTTTTCCTTTCTGCTGCTGAGCTTTGTTGACCGGTCTCTTTCCAGTATCATCAGCAAACGATGCCAGATGAAGAGCGCCGTTCCAGAAATAATGGAGAACGCGAGCAACGGTTCTAGTGGAACGGCAATCAATGCCAGACTTTGGGGCCGCTCCTGACCCCGCTACCCCGCCCCTAGGGTTCTCCCGTTGCCGCCGCGACGGCCGGAGCCCGCCGGAGCCGCCAGCCCTTTCCTCG
This sequence comes from Triticum dicoccoides, assembly GCF_002162155.2. Classification (NCBI taxonomy): domain Eukaryota; kingdom Viridiplantae; phylum Streptophyta; class Magnoliopsida; order Poales; family Poaceae; genus Triticum; species Triticum dicoccoides. The sequence continues at coordinate 477,661,933 of NC_041383.1, read as the reverse complement.
TCCCGTTCCCCTCCTCCTCCCCCACCCCCCTCCACTCCCCCGTACCCCCGCGCCGCCTCCCCGAGCGAGGCGGCCGGGGGCCCTTCCTCCGCGCTCCTCCAGCCCTCCCCCGCGCCCTTCCCTCCTCCCGCCGCCGTCAGCGTGCGCCGCCGGTCCTTGGCCGCGTGGTGCTGGCGGCGGTGGGCATGCCTTTGCCCGCGCGCGGCCTTCCTCTGCTTGGGCGGTGATGGCCGGCGGCGGTGCGCCTCGGTCGGTGGCGGTCCGGCGTCCTGGTGCGGAGGCCGGCGACGCTCGCCGTGGTGGTGGTGCCTCTTGGCGGCGGGGCGGTCCGGTGGTGCTGGCCGGCCGGTGGCGCGTCCCCGGCCCAGATCTGGGTTCGTAGGATCCCTTCTGGGTCCTTGCGGGCCGGCTCTGGGGCGACCGCGGCGCTCTCTATATGGGGAGGCAGGGAAGCGGCTTGGAGTGGGACAGCGACGCCGACGGCGTGCCAGCTGCTGCGCGGAAGCGGGAGCTGTCCGTGTCTTTGAGGGCCCGGCCGGGCTTGTGCCGCCACGGGCCCGGTAGGCTTCTGCTATGGCGTCCGGTCGGCTACCGTCATGGACGGTGGAGGTGGGGCCCTCCCGTATGCCGACGGTGCTGCTGCCCTAGTCCTGGCTCCTCTTCTTTGTTGTGCAGACCATCTTCGCGGTGTCGTGGTGAGACAGCGTGCGGAGCTTTGTGTCCGTGTTGGCGCAGGGTGGTGGTCGGTTTGGTGGCGAGCTCCGAAATGCCCGAGGTAGAGGCTGGGATCGGGAGAAATCCCTGTTGGCTTGGCCGACACCGACGCGGTGGCGCCTGAGGGTGCCGCCGGACCTTCCTGGAGGGCGTCGGGGCTACCCTTCCTCTCTCCTCGCCGCGTACCAGGGGAAACCCTTGACAACAGCGCCGTCATCGTCGCGTCTGTCGGCGTTCTGGGAACGGGGGTCCCTAGACTTGCCTGCCTGCGGCATGCAGCGTGGCTCGAGCAGTGGCGCAGTACGGCCCGTCTTCATCAACCCAAGTTCAAGACCCTCGCGAGGGGCCAAGCCTCGCGAGGCGGACGACACAAGGCTTCCTCAGGGGCGGCCTCGCTAGTCAGGCTCGCGAGGAGGCGGAGAGATCAAGGCAAGGAGTACCTCGTGAGGTGCTCATGACGCAAGCCATGACGATCAAGACCTGGCGGGCGCCAGGCGGGCGCCAGGCGGGCGCTAGCCAACGCAGTGTCCTCGTTTCGTCTTTGGTGCAAAGGGTGCAAGCACAGGCGCGGAGTACCGAGGCATCAAGCAAATGTTTCCATATCGGTGAAACAAGACCAAGACCAGCAGAGCGGTAGGACGGAGATCACCGTGGAGCCCAAGACGGCGTCATCACCAGTGCCTTTGGCAGTCGAAGACCACCTTGAGTCAGGATAGCTTTTACTAGTTGTTCAACTTCAAAATGGTTGTTGTTGGCTCCCTTCCCGCTCAATATTTGGGAAGAGGACCAGGGCCTCTATACATAGAGATAGCCACCACAGTAGAGGGGATCGAATCCTTCCCTAGTAGAACACCATACCAGCTCAAGAACACCCCTCGCGAGAGTGTTCTTCCTCTGTAATGGTCATCATCAGCCCCAGAGGCAATCCACCACACCACATACTGGATTAGGGTATTACACCACAACGGTGGCCCGAACCAGTATAAACCTCGTGTCCCTTGTGTTGTTCATCGTGCTATCTTAGATTTGCGACGAGGTTTTGGGGCGTGGATCGGTAGGGAGAAGATCTTCGTGCGCACCCCAGAGTTCGAACCTTAAGGGTTTTGCCGGAACCCGATATCTGACATTTGGCGCGCCAGGTAGGGGTTCGCCGGAGCTCTCCCTTCTGTCGACCCGCTCTCCATCAACACCGCGCTTCGCCCTCATGGCGGACAATGCACCGCCGGCTCCGGTGGCCGACGCCAGCGCTGGGGCCAGGGGGCTCCGAGCCTTGACCCCCGCCTTGCGACAGGTGCAGTGGTCGCACAAGTTCAAGCCGGAGATGCCGCCGCGCTACAACAGCACGACGGATCCGCTGGTTTTCCTGCTGGCGTACGAGGAGGCCATCCTCAAGGCCGGGGGCGACAACAAGGTCATGGCCAACTGGTTTCCCATGGCCCTCACCGGCGTCCCGCGCGTGTGGCTGCTCCACCTGCCAACTGCTTCTGTGGCCTCCTGGGAGGAGCTGCGCAACCTTTTCCTCACCCACCATGCTGCGCCGGCGCCCCCGGTCGTTGCAGCTCTCCTGGGCGGCTCGCAGGCGCCACCCTCGAGCCGCCACATCAAGCCGTTCGTCCGCCAGATTGGCGCCGCCCTCACGCGGCACGGAGCTCCTCCGGGTTGGGCGGCACCCAAGGCTGACCTAACCTTCAGCTCGAACGATCACCCCGTCAGCACCACCTGCTCGGGTGCGCTCCCAATGCTTTGCACGCCCACCATCTGCCAGGTGGCCATCACCAGGACCCTCATCGACGGCGGTGCCGGCCTCAACATGCTCTCAGTGGAGGCCTTCAGCCTCCTCCATGTACCACTGGAACGACTCCAACCCAGCAAGCCCTTCTTGGGCGTCGGAGGCGGTTCCTCCGGCTCCCTGGGACAGATCCGCCTCCCGGTGACCTTCGGCACCCATGACAACTTCCGCACGGAGCTGGTCAACTTCGACATCGCCCACATCGGCCTCCCGTACAACGCCATCCTTGGCTACCCCGCCTTGGCCCAATTCATGGCAGCGACCCATCCGGCCTACAACCTCATGAAGATGCCCCGGAGCAGCGGCGTCCTCACCGTAGCTGGAGATACCAAAGATGCTCTGCTAGCGCTCAAGCTCGCCCTCAAGATAGCCCCAGCAGCGCAGCCCGCCCGCACCAACACCCCAAGGCCAAGGGGGCTGCGCTAACCAAGAAGAAGCAGTTGTTCACCCAGGACAAGGCGGAGACCAAGCAGGTACCAGATGATGAGGACGTATCCTCCGGCGCCACCTTCACCATAGGTGCTAATCTCGACCTCGACCAAGAGGAGGCACTGGTGAAGTTCCTGCGCTCGAACAAGGAGGTGTTCGCGTAGGAACCCAAACAGCTAGCGGGGGTCTCAAGGCAGGTGATTGAGCATCACCTGAATGTGTGCCCTAATGTGTGCCCCGTGAAGCAGAAAGCAAGGCGGAAGTCCACCGAGAAGCAGGCCTTCATCGTCCAAGAAACCCGCAAGCTGGAGGTGGCAGGTGTTATTCATGAGGTTCGCTACGCCAAATGGCTGGCGAACCCCTATTGTTGTGCCGAAAAAGGGAGGAAAGGAGTGCATGTGCGTCGACTTCACCAACCTCAACAAGGCCTACCCTCAAGATCCATTCCCACTCCCTCGCATCGACCAAATTGTCGACTCCACCGCCGAGTGTGACCTGCTGTGCTTCCTGGATGCATTTTCAGGCTATCATCAAATCAACATGGCGGTAGAAGACGTGGAGAAAACGACTTTCCTGAACCCATGTGGGGTGTACTGCTACACCTGCATGCCATTCGGGTTACGCAACGCGGGTGCAACCTTCCAGCGACTGATGCACATCGCATTGGGCCGGCAGCTCGGGAGAAACGCCGAGGCCTACATCGACGACATTGTGGTAAAGTCTCGGGAGGCGAAGACCTTGATCTAGGACCTGGAAGAAACCTTCATGAGCCTCCGTGAAGTGGACCTGCGGCTCAACCCAGAGATGTGCGTGTTCGGCGTTCCTTCTGGCAAGCTTCTGGGCTTCCTCGTGTCCCACAGAGGAATCGAGGCCAACCCAGAGAAGGTCAAGGCAATCAAAGACATGAGTCCGTCCCAATCCCTCAGAGAAATGCAGAAGCTCGCTGGGCGCGTAACCGCGTTAGGACGCTTCATCTCCAAGCTGGGGGAGCGCGCCTTGCCTTTCTTCAAGCTGATGAAGAAGAAAGGCCCGTTCGTATGGACACAGGAGGCCGACAAAGCGTTTCAAGACCTCAAGAAGTACCTGACCAGCCCTCCTGTGATGGTGGCACCGCGCCCTCTCGAGCCCCTGGTGCTCTACCTAGCCGCCACACCCTACTCCGCCAGTGCATCTCTGGTGGCGGTTCGGGAAGAGCGCCAGGTCAAGGCTACATCACGATCGGCCACAGCCCCGGCCACGGCAGCAATAGACTAGGAAGGCCTCGCGAAGACCACGGCCTCGACAGATGGAGACCAACCTCAACAGGAAGATGCCCCCAGGGCTGAAGGGGCCTCGCCAGGCAGCCAGGTGCTGGAGGCTCCAACATTTCAGGAGGCACCTAACCCTCCGGAGGGCACATGCCTCGTCAGCACGCCCACCCTCGTTGAGCATCCGGTGTACTTCATCAGCACGGTGCTGCGGGATGCTAGGGCACGATACCCTATGCCTCAGAAGCTCTTGCTTGCACTGCTGGTGGCCTCGCGTAAGTTGCGACATTACTTTGAAAGTCACCCCATCAAGGTCATCTCGGCCTACCCATTGGAAAGGGTACCTAGGAGCCCCAATTCTGCTGGAAGGGTCGCCGAATGGAACATTGAGCTGCAAGCATTTTAGTTGGAATTCAGCACAACCAGGGTCGTCAAGGGAGCTGCACTTGCAAATTTTGTGGCAGAATGGATAGAGGCGCCAGGGCTCGAAGCAGGCGAAGATTGGTCACTTTCCCCGGGAAGCGAGGCACCAGACGACTGGGTCATGTACTTTGATGGAGTATTCTCGCGACATGGCGCGGGGGCTGGCGCAGTGCTTATATCCCCCACTCAGGAGAAGCTCTATTACGCCGTGCAGCTCTGTTTCCAGCATGGCTAGAAGGTCTCCAACAACATAGCAGAATACGAGGGCCTTATAGCGGGCTTAAAAGCTACAGCAGCACTAGGGGTGAAGTGCCTCATCATCAAGGCTGACTCACAGATCCTCGTCAACTTCTCCAACAAAGTGTATGAGCCAAAGGACGAGCACATGGAGGCGTATCTTGCGGAGGTGCGCAGGATGGAAAAGAAGTTTTGGGGCTGGAGTTGCAGCATGTGCCCCGCGGCACCAACCAAGAGGCTAATGACATCTCCAGGAGGGCATCCAGGCGGCTGCCTCAGGAGCCTGGCATCTTCGAGGAACGGCTCTTCAAGCCCTCAGCAGCACCGTCACTATCAAGCACAGCGCAACCTCGGGAAGAACTCCCTCAACTACCTGCCACAGGAGCCCCGGCCTGTGGCCCAACCTCTGGAGAACGCTTGCTCCTGGTGCTGGAGCCTCAGGAGGGATGCTGGACTACAGAATTCAAGGACTACCTGATGCAAGGGACCCTGCCAGCTAAAGAGGAGGACGCGGAACGTGTGGCCCGGCAGGCCACGACCTACTGCATCCAGGATGGAGAGCTCTACCAGAAGCGGCCAAACGATGTTTCCCTGTGTTGTATCTCCAGGGAACAGGGGAAGGAGTTGTTGGCTGACATACACGATGGAGATTGTGGAAACCACTCGTCATCATGGGCCCTTGTTGGCAAGGCATTTCGCAGCGTGTTCTACTGGCCTACGACACTCAACAACGCAATCGAGCTAGTGAAGGCTTGCGAAGCTTGCCAATTCCATGCCAAGCAGATCCATCAGCCAGCTCAGGGCCTGCAGACCATCCCACTCTCGTGGCCATTCGTGGTCTGGGGGCTGGATATCTTGGGCCCATTTCCTCGAGCGCCTGGGGGCTACTGCTACCTCTATGTCGCCGTCGACAAGTTCACCAAGCGGGCGGAGGTGGAAGCCGTCCGCACCATCCCAGCTGGCTTTGCATTCAAGTTCATCAAGGGCCTCGTGAGCCGATTCGGGGTCCCAAATCGCATCATCACTAACAACGGTTCGCAGTTCATGAGCAATCTCTTCAAAACATATTGTGCTAACCTTGAAATGCAGATATGCTACGCTTCGGTGGCACACCCCCGGAGTAACGGCCAGGACGAACGCGCCAACGCGGAGGTCCTGAAAGGCCTCAAGACCAGGACCTTCAAGAAGAAGCTGGAGGCCTGCGGCAGGGGATGGTACGACGAGCTCCAGTCCGTGCTGTTGTCCATCCGCACTACCGCCACCAAGTCGACTGGCGAGACCCCGTTCTTCCTCGTCTATGGAGCAGAGGCGGTCCTCCCTCATGAGGTCAGGCGTCACTCCGCACGGGTCCTCGCATTTGATGAAGCGTAGCAGGACTCCATGCGGGGGATGGACCTCGTGTCGGGGGAGGAGCGCCATCGAGAAGTCGCGCTACGAGCAGCAAGATACCAGCAGGCGCTGCGGCGGTATCATTGCCGCAACATGTGCCCCAGGACTCTTGAGGTAGGTGACCTCGTGCTCAGGTGGGTGCTCTCCAGGGAAGGGTTGCACAAGCTCTCGCACATGTTGGAGGGCCCGCTCAAGGTTGTTCATGTTTCCAGGCCTGGCGCCGTGAGCCTGGAGACTCAGGAGGGGGTGCCTATCCCAAACGGTTGGAACATTCAGCATCTCCGGAAGTTATACCCTTGAAGAAAGGCCCAGTGCCTACGAAGAAAGGACTAGTGCCTGTGAAGAAAGGCCCAGTGCCTGTAAAGAAGGCCCAGTGCCTATGAAGCTCGCCGCCCCAAGAAAGGCCCGGTTCCTGTGAAGAAGGCCAGTGCGTGTGAAGCTCGCCGCCCGTGAAACTCTCACGTAATAATGAGTTTGGGATGTACACGCCCCGGAGTCTCCGGAGAGCCGCCCTTGGGCCTCCGGGGCTCCCTCCCACGCCCAGTGGCAGCACTTAGCTCCGCGCTGGTGAGAAGACATCGAAGACTAGACTAGGTGTTGGACGCGGCTTTTCATTTGCTTTCCGCAGCTGGCTTGTTCTCCCTTGTTTGGACCTTTATTGGAGTTGCTTTTAGTGTTGTTTGCCGTCCTCTGCCCCTATTCTCTGTCTTTGGCTTTTGGCTGGCTCATTCTCTCTCTCTCACAGGCCTCGCGAGGGGGCTGCGCGGGCGCCCTCGTGAGCCCTTTCTTGCCTAGTTTTCATGAGGCTCCCTCGCTCAAGTTCACAGCGGGATCACCCCTCCCGGTCCATGCCCCACGGGCATTGCGACACAAAGCGCCAGACATAAGCTGGCCACCCTCGCGACCAAGGTTCGAAAACTATTCTCCCAACTGATCTTTGCAGACCTTAAGACACCCGACGAGGCCTCGAGCAGGTACCTCGCAAGGCGAAAACTACGACAAACATCCCGAGCTAAGTTGTTCCTACGCACAAGCAGATAACCGCAACACCATAACACAACACATGGACGATAAAAATAGCATGATAATTAGGGATCATTGTCTGTTGCACGCCCCCACGGGGCTCCATACTTCTCTCTCTCAATGCAGGAAAAGGAGAAAAACAAAATAAAATGGCGCGCGCCCTGCGACAGCTTGCGAGGAGGGATCCACACCATCCTCCCGAGCTCAATCAGACTCCGCCTCGCGCTTCATCGGGGCGCGGCGATGGGACGACCCGCTACCTCCCTTAAGAGGGCGCGGCGACATGGTGGCTGATCGCGGCCACCGCTGGAGGAGCTGTCACCAGAGGAGGAGCCGCTGAAGCTCTGCGAGCTGCGGACGCCGCCAGGAGCGGGTTCGCCTTCGCCCTCGTCATGGCCGTCGCCAAGGCCAAGCACCTCATCGCCGTCATTGTCTTCAGGGCAGCACCCAACATGGCGGCCATCTTCTCCAAACACCCTCACGTAGAGGGTCGCGTCGCCATTGAACTTGAAGTGGAGGGTGCACCGCCGGCCCAGGCCACGCGCGTGGGCAAACGTCTGCCAGCCGCGGGCCAGGGCCACGTTCCCGGCAATGGAGATCTCCACCGGAACCTAGGAGGCCCTGCTGCAGTAGCCGTCCGCCTGCAGCCAGAGCTCGCCAGGGCCAGTGGCCGGCAGTTCACCGGCGAAGAAGCTGGAGCCAGTTGCCGACCGGGTTGTTCGACCACACAACAAACTCCGGCAGCACCTCCGCCGAATGGAGGCGCGGCCGGGGAGGCCGCGCAACCACGACACGCCTTCCTCCACCAATCGGGCTGCCCCGACATGGGCGACCACCACCGAGTGAAGGGCCACCACCGCGACCACGAGGAGCCATGACGGGAGTCGCGGGATGCTTGTGGGGACGACCACGGCCGTGCTTGGGCGAAGGAGAGCCAAGCCCTTCCTGGTGAGCCTTCCCCTTTTCCGCGGCCGAAAACCTCTTCACGGGCGCCATGGGACGCTGCAAGCAATCAGAGCGAGGAAGAAGAAGAAGCAGGCGGAGCAAGAAGACATGGACAACTGGGGCTTCCACCCCTCCCCATATATAGCCCAAGGGAGGCCAACCGTCGGCCTCCACGATCGCAGGTAATCATGACTCTTTTTGCATGCAGCAGGGACTCGTCAAATTGGCACTACAAAAAAATACACTTCCGTGATGATACGTGTTTGTCACAGTAGGTCGTGTTTATTTGTCATGCATGTACATCCATGACAAATTTATGACAGAATCAAGATAGTCATATCTGTGCTGTCGTAGAAGTGTTCCATGACATTACCAAAATTATCATCACGGAAGTGTCCACTTCCATGACGATAAATCACGCGTCACAGAAGTGCTTTCGTCAAGGGTGACCGACACGTGGCATCCATCATAACGGAACACCGTTAAGCTATCGGGTCAGGTTTTGGATCCGATAACCCGTTAACAACCCCGACCAATGGGAAATTTCCACGTGTAAAATTCTTATTGGCCGGACGAAACATGTGTCAGCTCGTCAGTGGGTCAGATAGGTGCCTATGATATGTCGACACGTGCCACGGCCCACCACTGGCCCATTTAGCTTAGAAAGCCGGCCCGTTTTACTTGGTCAAAAGTTAACGGGCTGGCCCATGAAAAGCCTGTTAACGGTCTCTTCACAAATAGCCCATTTTACGCCCCGTTAACTCACGACCCGTTAGGCCCTGAAGGAAATCGGCCCAACAACGTCATGTGGGCCGTCGAATATAACACCATCCCATTTCACTTTTGGCCCATGTATGGCCCACGACGTCTTTCGGCCCATATAAGGCCTTCGTATCTTTCGGCCCTTTTACAGGCCCACGGTGAATCTAGCCCATAATGAACAGTAATTTTCTTTGTACCCGTTAACGGCCCATGATTTACATGGGCCGTTTCCAGCTCGTGTTAGCTTTCGGCCTATTGACGGCCCATACGTTCTTGGGCTCCTTTTCGGCCCTCGATTACTACCGGCCCGTTACTGGCGTATTCCCCTAATGGGCCAAATTCGGCCCATGGCAAGAGTCGGCCCGTTACTGGCCTATTACCTTAATGGGACAAATTTGGCCCATGGCAAGAGTCAGTCCGTTTCTGGCTTGTTCCCCTAATGGGCCAAATTCGGCCCATGGCAAGAGTCGGCCCATTACTGGCCTATTACCCTAATGGGCCAAATTCGGCCCATGGCAAGAGTCGGCCCATTTCTGGCCTGTTAACCCGTTGCGCCGTTTCCAGCCCGTCCTATATTGTGGCCCATTAACGACCCGTTATGCCTGTGACAAAATTAAGCCTTTGCTGTCCTACGGCCTGTTAACGGCCCGTTATCGTGCTGGGCCGATACCAATTATGCCCGTTTACGGCCCATGTAGACCCATTTATCCGACGGCCCGAGGCCGACCGATTCTACGGCCCTGTTGGAGGCCCATTTATCGATGACTAGTAGGAGACCCATGGATCCTATGGCCTGTATATGGCCCATGGTAGTTGCGACCACTAGCAAACCAGGGAAAAAGAAGACTAGGAAATAAATAAGGCCGAAACTAATGCTAGGCTATTAAGGCGATTGCATAGATTACATCCACTCGGCATCAAAGATCGCCACCAGTGCAAATATAGGGAACACCCTACACTATACAAAAATGGCTTGCTGTTTTCTTCAGCCGGTGGCTGCACGTTAAGAATAAATTTTGTATCGCACCAAAACAAATTACAACTATATAACAAAAGGAAGGTTGGCATAAAACTTAACAGTCTAGCAGATAAATGCACTACCAGAAGTTCAGAAGCTCAGTTCATTTGACCTGACTGTTACGTTTTCATGCTGTATTGTCCGATGGAGCACCATAACCCTCACCTTCATTTCCCCTAGGCTCCTGAACAACATAGCAAATGTCTGATAGTCTGGTTTCAAAACCATGCATATCTTGACGACATCGAACAATGTCTCTCCTTGTTTCACAAAGGGTCTCTGTTAGGGAATGGACTTGTGTCTGGAGCGCAGATACAACATTGCTTTGAGCTTGCATATCTTGATCATGAGGCAGTTTGGATGATATTGCCTTAACAACCAACCCAGTATTACACAGGAACGTGCTTTTGGCACTGTTAGTGGACAGGTACTGACCCACTGCAGCAAGAGCTGACATTGCGGTTATAGTTGCCTCGCCACCTTCAGAAGGTGGCGGGTCCACCAATTTTTCCATAGCTCGCTGAAAAGTTGAGGTTTTACATTAGTAGTACCAGAACAGAAGATATTAAGGAGGCAGCAAAACCAAACAAAATAGCTTTGGTCTATATACAGAACTTATTCTGGTGAACCCATGTAAAATATTAGTTGTATTTTATTGCAAAGTACATAATAAAACCAGGTTCCAAACATATGACCATGTACCTTGCTAATGTATTGTCTATTTCTTCAAATTGTATTGAGGGCTAAGGATAAAGAGACGAAGTTTATAATACGGTAAGCATAGTATGACATCATTCATATCACAAAACAACTAAGAACAGACAAACAGGCAATTGTAACATTGTGTGGGCAAGTCCAGCACAGAACTAGATTACGGGTCAAGATCAAAGGAACATCACTCCTCTGTTTTAAACCTTGTAAGGTGCAATGATACGCTAAGACAATTGTGTATAAAATTGAAAAGAGTAATAGACATTGGCTGCAAACCATGCAGTTCAAGGCACAAGTCAGAGTAAGTAGTAGTTAAAAGGCATGAGGATTAAGGACTTACAATAGCGGCTTTGACTGCTGTGGTCATGCCCTTCTTCTTGCTGGTGTGACAGTCCTTGAAGATTTCCACAGCATTTGGTTCAGGTACTTTTTGGTCCTTGCGGGCTTTCCTCTGCATTTCGAACAAGTCAATATAGATCTGATAATATGGTACAGCGAAAAGAGTGAAACAACAGCTAATTACAAGAGCCTCACAGTGTGCAATATAGCTACGAGATCCTGTCGTCTGTTGGAATTTCAATTTCATACGGTTGGCCTTGTTCTTTGAACAGTTCACCTACAAGAAGATAGATTTGTGTGGCACATGCGTAAATAGGACTCCAACATGTCTCTGATCACATATATATATAATGTACCTGATACTTCGGATCAGACCAGTGTTTAACATGGCCCCTCCAGTCTTCATCCGATATATTTTCCACTGGAGATGTTTGGGAAGGTTCACTGTTAGCCTTGCCTTCAAAGTGAGTTTTCGTCAAGTTATATCGATACTATCGCAGAGCAGACTTGAAAACATGGGTGCAAGCTTGTCTGGTTGCATCATCTTGGCTATCCAAGTTGAACCTCATCTGTTGAAAATTATGGGAGTCTCATTATCAGCAACCTAGAAAGTATGGGACAGAGCAAGATGATATTACTAGTTTCCATACATAACCATACTTACAGATAAATGGTCGAGGAAGGTGTTGAACTGGGTTTCGCCTTTGTCATTCCTGTACTGAATCCATGTTGGGAGGATACGTACATGACACCTAACGGCAACTGCTGCCTCTGATACTAACTTGGCTGACTCTGTAGCATCACGTGGCCTTTTTAAACCTGCCTCAAAACGGATCTCCATTCTTCCTCCTCTAGATTTAGTTAACCTATCGAGCAATATCCCTGATGTTTGTTTCCTCTTGCGCCTAGGTTCTAGTCCAACAACGAACATAGGAAGTGTTAGTGTACATCAAACTGTGAGACTACATATAAAAAAGCATGCAACTGTAACTTGACTCCAGCAACTACCTTCTTGCTTTTGAAGCTCACAAGGTTCATCTGATATTGCCAACTCGTCTTGTGTCAAGAGTGCTTGGGAAGTAGTGTCAGGTGGCAAGGGAGCTTGGGAACGTGCTGCTAGCTCAGTTGACGCACGAGTAAGTCGTGCAGCTAGTAGTGATGTGGTAGGTGTTGCAAGAACTAGGGTTGTCTCTGCTTGTTTGGTGGCAGCTATTTGTTTCTGTTTGGCTTTTTTTGCAGCTCGTGTAGCATGGGATTGCGTGTTTGTAGAATTTTCTGCTGGACTTTGACCTTCTATTGCACCATCAGTACCAGCAGAATCTGCAGGATTCATCCGCTTCTCATTCCCTGCCATTCTGTGTTTCTTCCTCTTTCTCTGTGCCATGTTAAGTCAAGCCAACAAGAAAAATGAATAACAATTTAGTTCTTCAGAACAAATTGATGCGTGATGCAGACGAACTAAACTTTGATGTTAGACAACCACATGATAGGAGGATGTAATATGTATAAAAAACAGGACGGAAGAGATAACCAGAACTATGATGTGTAAACTAAGAAGAAGACATTTCACCAAATTAGAAGCAATGGAATGGAAGGTAGACACCATATGAAAGATGCTATAAATATCCTCTGCCAAGTTAACAATGTCTCATCATAAATAGCGTTTAAACAAATGTGAAGCAGTACAAGAAATAAATCATATGCAAGATGCAAACAACATCACACTACCATGTTAGAGGTCTCTCGTCATTAGTGCCATTTCATATTCACAACATTGCATATTCACAGCTTATGATGTGTAAACTAAGGAGAAGGCATTTCAACAAATTAGAAGCAATGAAAGCTAGACACCATATGAAAGATGCAACGAATATCACTCTACCAAGTTAAAACTGTCTCGTCATAAGTGCCATTTCAACAAATTAGTAGTACAAGCTAGAAAAGAATGTGAGATGTAACCTATATCACACTCCGAAGTCAAATGTGTCGTATGATAAGTGATTGTTGCAGGTTACACAATAGTAGTAATTTGATGTAAGAACATGGTGTGATAGACAGATATTGTATGTTCTAGAAACAGGAACACGTGTCTTATTCAAGTATAATGTGTAAAGTAAGCAGATGGAATTCAACAAAATTAGAAGCAATACAAGCTATACATCACACATAACATGCAACCACATATAACAGTGCCAAGTTAGAGGGAGCACCGGTGATGCTGCACTAGGGGAGACGTGCTCATCATAAACACAACTTTGTTGAGTGTCTATGCATGTGTTGTCTTGGAAATCATCTTGGGGGTGTGGAGGAGTAGAAACTATAGAGGCCCTCCATTTGGAAGGAGCACCTTTATCCGCTGCCTTGCTAACTTCCTTCCGCTTTATTGATTTTGAATTGTCAAGTAAAACCGACAAGAAAAAGCAATAAAATTCTCTCTTCAGAACTCATTCATGCATGATACTGACAATCACTACTTTGATGTAAGGCAAACACATGATACCAAGATGGAATATGTACGAAAAACAGGACGACATGGCATGTTCACAACTGTTTGTGTAAACTAAGCGGAAAACCATTCCAGCAAATAAGAAGCAATGCAAGCTAGACACCACATGAAAGATGCAACCAATATGACTCTGCCAAGTTAAAAGCGTCCCATCATAAATGGAATTTCAACAAATTAGAAGTAGCGCATGCTATAAATCATATGAAAGATGCAACTAATATCGCACTGCATATACTAAAGGTGTCTCATCATATTGATTGATGCGAGATACAAAAAAACAATAGTTTTATGTAAGGACATGCTTAATAGACAGATGTACTATGTACTAAATACAGGAAGGCATGTCACATTAACAGGTATAATGTATAAGCTAAGCAGACTAGCACATGCAGTTTAACCAGATTGGAAGAATTACAATCTAGACACCATATGCAACATGCAACCACATATCACGCTGCCAAGTTAGAGCAAGCACCTGTGATGCTAGTGTAGGGGAAATGCTGTAATCAACTACAGAGCTACGTTCACTATCTTCATCTAGCATTTCTGTTTCTTGAGAATCATGTCGGGAGGCTGACGCTGCATTCTTTAAATGAGGAGTAGTCCCCTTGCCTGCCTGCCTCGTCATAAGTGATTGATGAGGGATACACAAGAACATTAGTTTGATGTAAGAACATGGTTAATACACAGATGTACTAGTATGTACCAAAAACAGAAAGGCATGTCATATTCAAAGGTATAATGTGTAAGCTAAGTAGATGCAATTTAACCAATTTGGAAGCAATACAAGCTAGACATCCGGCTGGAGTGGTGAGCATGATCATCTAGGACCTGAGAGCCTGGTGGGAAGCGGGCTACTTCGCCACCATCACAACTTTTTAGTTGGCTTCCAGGTGGTGCCTATCTTTGCTGGGCTTGTCACTGGGTCGGCCAGTGCCCTGACTAGCTATTTGTCTCACGGGATGGTGGTTCATGTAAAAAAATATCTTTCCTTATCAGACCGACTTCGGCCTTTCGAATACAAGCTAGACACCATATGGAACATGAAACCACATATGACACCGTGAAGTTAAAGCAAGCACCTGGGATGGTGGTTCATTGCGAGCGAGGTCATCAGCTCCAGAGCTATGTTTACCGTCTCCATCTGCTGACACTGCAAACTTTATAGCACTGTAACGTGTCATGCATACCCGCGAAGAAAGCTGGCGTGACTTCTCTCTTTTCTTTGCTGCTTCTCTTTCGGCAGACTTTGAAATACCCTTGCATAAAAACACAATAGTGAGAGTATGGGTGAAGTGTGTGCAGAACTAGTGCACTGTAAAAGTAGCAGATAGCAGGTGGCTGAAAAATAAATGACAGGAGACATATGATAGCTCTACAACATTGCATGGCAAACAAAATTAGATTCTACTCTGTATGATTTTGTAATATATGAGCACAGGAAATGCAGGTACTCCTCCAGCACACCACCACATGTGGTCATATCTAAGATAACAGTCGACTAAAAATAAATAGGTCAGTCGATTTTTTAATGAACCGTCCAATCTATAAGGAACGGGCAGATGGCCTTCATCTACCTCCCACCAGTCATTGTTGATGATATTTCTCGAACCGCCAGTGACCACCGGCCCAGACCCCTGCCTCCGCCGCCCTGCCCTCCCCTCGATCTCACACCACCGCCGTGCTTGGCAGCGCCCCCAGGCCATCCCTTTAATCCCGTCCGACCTCCTGTCTCAAGATTGGGCGCTAGTAGATCTAGGCCGCACACGCCCCTAAGATAAACACCAAGGTGCTGCTTCCCCGGTGTAATAGGCATACTAGCGCCTGTTACACCGGGCAATGCTTCCGTTAATTAGGAATCAAATGGCCAGAAATTGAAATTTAGGGGGGCGACGGACCTCTAGCTAAGGTGAAATAATATATGAGGAGAAACCGTGTGCATCACGAGTTACTAGGAACATCTAGTATGAAGAAGAAGCGGTCAACTAGTGTCTTATGTGGGATGAATACCGTGCAAGCAGACACGTAAGATTTGCACGAATAAGGGAAGAGGAGTACCCGTATCGGTTGCCAGTGTGGTGTCGATATGTCGCAGCGATCTTCTTGTTTTTCCCGGGGGAACCGATGTTTTGGAGAGCCATTGTTCCTTGGACAAACCCATGGCCAAATTGTTGACTGTGTTGCCATGGCTGTATATCGAGGGAGGGGAAGCAGATCTGAGGCGGCGAAGGACGGCATAGCAGGAACAACTCTGGTGCGGTGGACGGTGGTGAAGTTGGAGCGGCAGCGGTGAGGCGCAGGACGGCGTGGTTGAACTGGCTCAGGTACGGACTGCTCGGCCTCGGCTTCAACTACTAGCTGTGGAGGGCGTTGCGGTTGAGGTTGCGGCGGACGCCGACGTCGGGGTATCGGCTCTGACGTGATGGAGGAGGGCGGTGGTTGATGGGTGGGATGGGGTGGCGGACGGAGGACGCCGAGGTTTCGCGGCTGGTGGAGAGGTAGTTTTGGCGCCCACGGAGTACGAATGGGGAATCAGACGGGTGGGGGGAACCATGTTTCGGTCTGGGACGCGCTTGTTTTTGGCTTTTTTGAACAGAAGATGGGACGCGCTTGTTTGAAATTTGGGGAAAGTACAAACTTTGCCCCCCTCTTAAATTTCGGACCTACTGCGGGTCGGGGGTAGGATGGTAATCCCGGGTGTCCCAAATAGTGGGCGGGAGCGATTTCAGCCGCGTGCATGTGTGCTTAGGCGACCATTGTGTATGAATGTTTTTCGGAGGCGGTTGCGTGGCGTCTAGATGAAGCTACAAACCTACCCCGGTATAGACCTTTGGGCGTCGGGCCGGTAGGTTTCATGGGTCGGAGTGTCACACCCTAGCTAGTCATGCATTAGAGTGTTGCATCATGTTTACTCTTTCATCAGAAACTTGAAATGGGGATTTGTGAAACCCTCAGAATCATTTCTGAAAATGATCCAAATAAAAATTTCCCCAAAAAGGTCCAAGAAAATGCTCATGTTGCTCTCTGAAAATATTGGACAGAGATAAAAATCAAACCAATATTTTTAAGAGCTCATAAGTATTTATTTTGGGCATTTGGAATTAATGCATAAATATTTGCATTGGAAATATATTAGTTATATATATTAATATATGTCCAAAAATTATGCCACCTGTTGGGGAGCTCTGGAATAATATATCTAGCTCCTGCAAAAATTGGCATAAGGTTATAAAATGATTTAATATTTTATTTAAATCAAAACAAATGTCAGAAATTAGAAAAACAAAAATAAATAAAAGGAGGAGCTTACCTGGGCTCCTCCCTGTCCGGCCCAGCCAGCAGGCGGCCCAGCCCGCCTCCCTCCTCTGTCGTCTTCGTCCTCGACAGAGGGAGGGGAGTGTGCCCGGCGCGCGCGCGCCACCGCGCCACGCCACCTCCCTCCCTGCCTGCCTGGCGCCCTTCTCGTCGCCCTCGATGCCCTGGACGACGCCACGCAGCCACCCCGACCCCCTCGCACTCCCCCTCGCCCTCGTCCTCTCCTCTGTTTCTCTCTCTCTCACGGCCGAACACCACCGACGCCACCGCTCGCCGTAGACGTAGCCACCGCGCCCCTCGAGAGCACCTGAGCAGTCCATGAGCTCCGCCACGTCGTCGGCTACCTCCTCGTCGAGCCACGCGCCTCTGGACGGCCTCCGTCGCCGCCATCGCCATCGTCTTCCTCCTCGGGCTCTGCCGTCCGCCGCCGTCGATTCGCCGTCACCAGGTCTTCCCCGACCCCGCTGTGCTGCTCTGCGTGATCGCCGTGAGCATCCCCCTGTTTCCCCTCTCTTCTCCCCCTCGTTCCCGTGCCGTAGCGCCGGTCCCCACCACGGCCGAAGCCTCTCGCCGCCGTCCATGTCGCCGTCGCCGTCTCGGCCCGCCTCCGCCCAAACCGAGCATCCCTTCGCGCTCCCAGTGCCACGAGGGTGCCGCCGAGCCCCTCAGGTGGCCTCCCCGCGCCCCGCAGCCCATTTCCGCTCGAAGCCGAACTCCGGCCGCCGCCCCGAGCTTCGCTCCGGCGAGCTCCGGCATCCCCGCGGCTTCCCGTCTGCTCCCCTGGATGCGGACGAGCCCGGGCTACGCCCCGGTGCTCTCAGACGCCGTCCCCGTGGCCTGTGGCGCGGACTCCGCCGCGTCCATAGGTCGCCGGCGGCGAGCCCCGTCGCCTGAGCCCTGCCATGTGGGCCCGACCCGTCAGGTGATTAGCTTAGTGCTAATCACCGCTTAATTAACCCCCCCTGACACTGACCAGTGGGCCCCAGCGCCACTAATTCTTAATTAGAATTAAACTAACCCTGTTAAACCCCCCTGTCACTGACGTGTGGACCCCACACGTCAGGTTTGACCCCAGCCAGCCGCAGTTGACCGCTGACGTCATGCTGACGTCATGCTGGCGCAATATATATATTTCTGGATTTAATTAAATCAGGAAATTCCAGAATATTATTTAAACTTCAAAAATTCATAACTTTTATTCTGTAACTCCAAATCAGACAAATTATATATGAAAAATGATCAGAAAAATCCAATCCATCCATCTGTACTATTTTCATGCATGATCAAACAAGTTAAATTGATGTTTAAAGCAGAACAAGGAAAAGCACTTTAAAAGGCCATGCTTGAGTTTGAAATTTGAATCTTTGATTCAAATTGGTTCAAACCCTTCTGGTTTTAGTTGCATTAGCCCAACACACTCATATTGCCATGTTTCATGCATGCACCATATTGTTGCACATTGTTTGGTGATGGTTGTGTATCGGTGTCCTTTGCGACAGGTTCTGCCTCCGAGGAGTACCGTGATTACCCTAACGAAGAACCGTATCAGTGCATCGAACCATCAGGCAAGCAACCAACCATTTGATCATATCGATACAATCCCATGTTCTCGCTCCTGCTCTCTTTTACTGCATTAAGACAACGCGTTTCAAACTGCTGTGTGCTACGGTAGTTGAACCCATTTCCTCTGCATGACCTGTCATTGCCACAGTAACTAGATGAAACCCACTAGCATGTGTAGGAGTTGTTTGAGCCATATGTATGTGTTGTTCCTACCTTGCTATGCCTGCTATGCTTAGAGTCGTGTTAGGTCTGGTTCATCTGGGTGATGGGCTAGAGTGAAATGTTTATGTCGGTAATGAGAGTGGTGTGGTGAACACGATTTGGTAAAGGTATCGATGAGAGGCCATGTAGGAGTACATGGTGGGTTGTTTCATTGAAGCCGACCTTAAGCACTGAGATCTGTATGTGTGATTTAAGAATCAGCTACTACCATGCATTGGGCCCGAAACCAATGGACCCTCTCGGCTTCTTATTCACCCTAGTTCTCCGTCCAGGAGTTGCAAGTAGTTTCTGGTGTTTGTAGCCTACTGGAGGCTTAGGTGATTAGGTAGGTCGTGGCCGACACCCACGTTGGGCTTCCGCTTGAAGGTTGCCGAGTACATGTCGTGTAAGCGACGATAAGTGGTGAGAGCGTGTATGAAGAAGTACACCCCTGCAGGGTTAACATGATCTATTCGAATAGCCGCGTCCGCGGTAAAGGACTACTTGGTTGCCTATACAGTTCATAGACAAGTAAATGGAAACTGTTAAAAGCCTCAAGATAAGTGTGAGTGCCGAGGATGGCTCTTCCGTAGGAAGACGGAGGTGGATCCTCGGTAGTGTATTGAAGTGGTGAGTAGTGGACTCGTGTGCGCAAAACCATTTCAAGTTGGAGTATCGTAGGATAGTCTAGCCAAGAGTCAAAGCTGGCTTGCTGCAATAACTCCACCAACCCCTCTTGATACTATGCATGTATGTAGGATCTGATGTAAGTCTTGCTGAGTACCTTTGTACTCATGTTGCTATAATCTACATTTTTACAGAAGACGCTGCAACCCCTTCTGATGGGTTCTATGTAGACGTTGACATCAACGAGTAGGCTAAAGACCCAGGTGGTGACCCTGAGCTTGTGATGGACCACGTAGTATAGCTAGGCTTTCCAAGCCTCTTTTATTTTACTAGTTGTCTGTACTCAGACAAGTTACTTCCGCTGCTAGCTTGTATGACTGTATGACTTGTATGTTGGGTCGTGAGACCCGTACCTTTGTGTATGTTATGTATGGCTCCCTGAGCCTTAAATAAAGTACTTGTGTCATAGAGTCATGTTGTGATGCTTCGTTGTATTTGCACATATCGAGCATATTGTGTGTATGATTGAAATGCTTGGTATGTGTGGGATCTGACTATCTAGTTGTTTATCTTTAGTAGCCTCTCTTACCGGGAAATGTCTCCTAGTGTTACCGCTGAGCCATGGTAGCTTGCTACTGCTCTGGAACACTTAGGCTGGCCGGCATGTGTCCTTCTTCGTTCCTGTGTCTGTCCCTTCGGGGAAATGTCACGCTTTGAGTACCGGAGTCCTGTTAGCCCGCTACAGCCCGGTTTACCGGAGTCCTGCTAGCCCAGTGCTACAGCCCGGACCCATTCGCTGATGACCGACACGTTCGAAGCTGGGTCATGGATGCCTGTCCCTGTAAGTCTGTGCCACTTTGGGTTTACAACTAGTCATGTCAGCCCGGGCTCCTTATCATATGGATGCTAGCGACACTATCATATACGTGAGCCAAAAGGCGCAAACGGTCCCGGGCAAAGGTAAGGCGACACCCGTGGGGATACCGTGCGTGAGGCCGCAAAGTGATATGAGGTGTTACCGGCTAGATCGATGTGACATCGAGTCGGGGTCCTGACAGCGTTGGCATCAGAGCCGGACTGCCTGTAGGTTCTCCAAGCCAAACTGGTCGATGTTGAGTCTAGAAATTCTTTAGTTATATGTAGGGGAATTGTTTGTGGGTTGGAACGTAAGGCTCTTTTTACTCCTTTATCTTATGACATTCTGATCTGAGTCAGTCTATTCTTCCACCGGGGGTTAAGGAATTAGGATCTATTCTCTCTATTAGGTTCACGTGTTACTAATTAGTAGTACCTTATAAGTTTGATGGATACAAGCCTAGTTCAATCCTATTACCACATTATGTTGCTAGGATGGACTTAGAACTTGATATGATGATGTTGGGTGTGTATGAAATTCTTTGTCAAATGTCTCAAAATCCTTCTTGAGCATTTACAGCTGTTATGCTGCCGAAATTTTGCTAGAAATTCTAATGCCTTTGCATTATGATTATGCTTTCAGATGGCCACTCGCGACCTCAATCAAGTGGTTCGCCTGACTCGATGCCTAGATGTACCCGGCCATACTGCCAAGTTGGTCAGGGTAATGACTGAGGCTGGATACCGCTGGTATCCTGAGTACACGGTCGAAGAGCAATTTCGGGACTTTAATCAAAGCCAGTATCTCTACACTGTCAGGATATTTCCATCTTATCCTGGATCCACCGAGCCCCTTCACTGCTCCTACGGACTCGGGGTTACTATTGAGATGGCTGTGCAGGACGCCGCCTACTCTATGATGACCATCATGCGAGTCAGATCTGGACTATTTCGGGACTCTGATTTCCGGTATATGCCAGGATCACTTCCGGGAGCACAAGGGTATCTCCAGGCTATCTATGCTGACCCCACCCAGGAGGATTCACGGACTCGCACCACTGCTGAGATGCTCGAGGATAAGGACCGTGAAAATCGGGCCTTGAGGTTAGAGCTCTTCAATACCCGTGCTGACCATTGGGCCACCTTGACTCGGTTCGCACCGGCGGTGCAAGCTGGATATTCGGATATGCGCGATCTCTATCCTGTGAGATCTGCTCTGCCAGACGTGATGGGTTGGCGTGATGTAGGAGGCATCACCCCACCTCGTGGTCCCCGCAGGCCACCGTCTGTTGGTCCAAGACCTCATCCTAGCCCCTATGGTCCACAAGCTCCGCGAGATCGTCTGTTTCCGGATGATCATGTTGAGCTTCCAGGCTATGGAGGTGACTTCTACGAGGACTACTACGGATCGGTCTGAGTTAGTGGTAGTATCACTAGTTCGCACTAGCTGTGTCATCTATCGTCCCGCGTGACTCGTGGGATATGACCTAGTTTGTACTCTTTCCGGAGGAGTAGAAGAATAATGTATAGGAGCTTGGAATGCCTCCGATGAGATGTAATCCTCTTTTCACCGTAATAGTACTTTGTTTGGTCTTGTACTAAACCCTGTATGGTGTGTATGACGATGGAATAAAGAAGCAGTTTCTGTATTTACCATGTCATACGGATGATCATCTTGCATTTCGAGTTATTCCTTACATTTTATATCCTATGTCGGAATTTTATCATCCTGACTAAATCATTGTCTTGTTTACCTAGGATGGTCAACACACGCACTAACCCTGCTCCTCAAGAGCAGGCCGAAGGCAGTGAAGTCAGGGATGCAAATCTGCCTCATCCTCCTTCCCTAGCCGAGGTTATGATGGAAGCTGAGAGAAACAAGCGGGAGACCAACCGTTTGTTGGAGCGTATTGAACAGAACACAGCACACCATCATAGGACTAACGTGGTGTCACTCAGTGATTTTATCAAATTACATCCACCCACGTTCCATCACTCCGTCGAGCCTCTCGACGCTGATGACTGGCTTCGCAGTATCTCTCACAAACTGCGTTCCGCGCTGGTAGCGGAGGCTGACAAGGTCACCTTTGCTGCATATCATCTTGAAGGCCCCGCCAGTCTATGGTGGGAGAATTATGGAGCTATGCGCCCAGCGGGCCATGTCACTACTTGGGCTGAATTCAGTGAGGCTTTCCGTGAACATCACATTTCGGAGGGTCTCATGGACCGTAAACGTGAGGAATTTTGCAGTTTCACCCAAGGCCGACTTTCTGTGGATGCTTACAGCAGGGAGTTTGGTAATCTCGCACGATATGCAACTGAGGAAGTGTCTACTGATGCCAAGAAGCAAGCAAGGTTCCGTAAGGGCCTTAGTCCTGAGCTTCGCCGTGACCTCCGTCTGCATGAGTGCACATCTTTTCAGAAACTTGTCAACAAAGCCATCAGTGCTGAAACTGGTCAGACTGACTATGAGCAACACGCAAGCATGGCCGTGACATGGGTTCCTCGTCCGGTGCTGGTCCTCAGAAGCGCCGCGTGTGGGTGCCCAACACCGCCCTGCCACCCAGGTTCACACCGAGGCCATCTTTCCAGGTGCCTCGCCCTGTTCAACAGTCTGTTCCAGCCAAGCCCTATGGGGGTCCAACCAATAATGCTCCTCCACGTACCAGTTCCGTGACTTGTTTCAATTGTGGGGAATCTGGTCACTATATGCGTGAGTGTCCCCAGACCAACCCCAACCAGTCTGCTAAAGCTGTTGGCCGTGGCAAGCCGACAGGAAAAGTATTCCACGCCAAGCCGGTCACCGCTTCACGTGGCCATGTCAACTGTATCTCTGCCGAAGAAGCTCAAGAGGATCCCAACGTCGTTCTCGGTACGCTTCTTGTTAATTGCCACCCGACATCTGTTCTTTTCGATACAGGAGCCTCTCATTCTTTTATATCCGAAAATTATGCTCGTTTGCATAACGTCGCATTCGGTGATATGCCAACCTCTATGGTAATTCAAACTCCGGGATCCAAATGGCAAACTTCAAGAGTAAGCCATGGAAATGAAATCCAAGTCGACAGACTTGTTTTCCTCGCGTCTTTGATAGCCCTTAAATCTTCAGATATTAATATCATTCTGGGTATGGACTGGATGTCAGCTCATCATGCCCAAATTGATTGCTTCTCTAGGACTGTTCAGCTCACCCATCCTTCGGGGAAGATAGTCAATGTCTTGACCCGAATAGCCAAGCGACAATTATATTCTCTTAACGCCAGCCCTTTGCCAGACCTTGAGGACGTGCCGGTAGTCCGTGACTTCCCGGATGTCTTCCCAGAGGAATTGCCAGGTGTTCCACCTGACAGGGATGTTGAGTTCGTAATAGACCTCATCCCAGGAACCGTTCCGATTGCTAGGAGACCTTATAAGATGGCACCACTAGAACTAGCCGAGCTTAAGAAACAACTCGATGAGTCCTTAAAAAAGGGTTTCATCTGACCTAGCTCATCTCCGTGGGCTTGCCCCGTCCTATTCGTCAAGAAGAAGGATGGTACGGACCGGATGGTTGTAGATTACCGACCTGTCAATTTGGTCACAATCAAGAACAAATATCCGCTTCCCAGGATCAACGACCTGTATGATCAGCTCGCTGGATCCTCAGTCTTCTCCAAGATGGATTTGAGGTTGGGCTACCATCAAATCAAAATCAGAAACGGGGACATTCCTAAAACGGCCTTTGTTACTCGTTATGGCCAATACGAGTACACCGTCATGTCCTTCGGTTTAACCAACGCTCCAGCCACCTTTTCTCGGTTAATGAACTCAATCTTCATGGAGTATTTGGATAAATTCGTCGTGGTTTACCTCGATGATATACTCATCTACTCCAAGAATGAGGAAGAACATGCCGAACATCTAAGGCTAGTGTTGCAGAAACTTCGAGAGCATCGCCTTTATGCCAAATTTTCTAAATGTGAATTCTGGTTGCCAGAAGTGACCTATCTGGGTCATGTAATATCTGGTAAAGGTATTGCTGTTAACCCTGAGCGAGTTCAAGCCGTCCTTAATTGGACTCCACCTGAATCGGTCAAGCAAGTTCGGAGTTTTCTGGGCTTAGCGAGCTATTGTCGTCGCTTTGTCGAGAACTTCTCCAAAGTTGCCAAACCTCTAACCGAACTCCTCAAGAAAGATAAGAAGTTCGAATGGACTCCACAATGTGAGCACAACTTTCAGGAACTGAAAAGACGCCTGACTTCTGCTCCCGTACTGGTACCGCCAGACTTCTCCAAGGACTTTGTTATCTACTGCGACGCCTCGCGACAAGGACTAGGTTGCATTCTCATGCAAGATCGACACGTAATTGCCTACGCTTCACGGCAATTGCACCCACATGAGGAGAATTATCCTACTCATGATCTAGAGCTTGCAGCCGTAGTCTATGCACTTAAGACCTGGCGACATTACCTCCTCGGTAATCGTTGCGAAATATTCACTGATCACCAAAGTCTGAAGTACATTTTCACCCAACCGGATTTGAATCTCAGGCAAAGACGTTGGGTTGAGTTGATCACAGACTTCGACTTAGGAATAACCTACTCCCCAGGGAAAGCCAACGTCATGGCTGATGCGCTAAGTCGTAAATCTTATTGTAACAACCTGATGTTACAACAAAGTCAACCGCTTCTCCATGAGGAATTTCGGAAGCTTAACCTTCACATTGTACCTCAAGGTTTTCTTTCCACCTTGGTAGCAAAACCTACTCTTACGGATCAAATCATCGCTGCCCAAAAGCGAGATAAGGGAATATCTAAAATCAAAGAGAACATTGCTAGCGGAGGTGCTAGTTGTTTCTCCACAAATGATCATGGTGTTGTGTACTTTGAGGACCGTCTAGTGGTTCCCAAGAACCAGCATCTACGGCAGTTGATCCTTAAGGAGGCTCATGAATCTCCTCTCACCATTCATCCCGGTAGTACTAAGATGTATCAGGACCTACGCCAGAGGTTCTGGTGGACTAGGATGAAGAGAGAGATTGCTCAGTATATTGCAAATTGCGACGTCTGTCGTCGTGTAAAAGCAGAGCACCAACGGCCTGCTGGCACCCTTCAACCCTTAGCTATTCCTGAATGGAAATGGGATAAAATTGGTATGGATTTCATTACCGGTTTTCCCAGGACCAAGAGAGGGAATAATGCTATTTTCGTCGTTGTCGATCGTCTCTCCAAAGTAGCCCATTTCCTACCTGTTCGTGAGAGTATAACCGCTAGTCAGCTGGCAGACTTATACATCTCCCGAATAGTGTCCTTCCATGGTGTTCCTTTGGAAATTAACTCGGATCGAGGAAGTCTTTTCACCTCTCGATTTTGGGAAAGCTTCCAAAATGCTATGGGGACCCGTCTCTCCTTTAGCACCGCCTTCCACCCTCAGTCGAGTGGTCAAGTGGAACGCGTCAACCAGATTCTAGAAGACATGCTTCGGGCCTCTGTTATCTCATTCAGAATGGACTGGGAGAAGTGCCTTCCATTTGCCGAATTCGCTTACAACAACAGCTATCAATCTAGCTTGGGTAAAGCCCCTTTTGAAGTTCTCTATGGACGACGGTGTCGAACACCCCTTAACTGGTCAGAGACTGGGGAAAGACAATTCTTTGGCCTAGATATGATTCAGGAAGCAGAAGAACAAGTTCGTATCGTTCGTGAAAAGTTGAAAACAGCCCAATCTCGTCAAAAGAGTCAATATGACCGAAAACATAAGGCTATGACTTTCGAGGTTGACGAGAAGGCTTATCTTCGGGTCACCCCTCTGAAGGGAACCCATCGCTTCGGTATCAAAGGCAAATTGGCTCCTCGTTACATTGGACCTTTTCGCATTCTCGCCAAACGAGGAGAAGTTGCCTACCAGTTGGAACTACCTCCGCACCTCTCTAGAGTCCACGATGTCTTCCACGTTTCTCAACTCAGGCGTTGCTTCTCGGATCCTATCCGTGGAGTGAACCACGAAACGCTTGATCTCCAAGATAATCTTACATATCGAGAGTACCCCATTCGTATCCTCGATCAGGCCGAGCGTACCACTCGACGTCATAATATCAAGTTTCTCAAAGTACAATGGTCGCACCATTCTGAGGATGAAGCAACTTGGGAAAGGGAGGATCGTCTTCGACTCGAGTATCCCGCCTTCTTCCCGGAGGAACCCAAATCTCGGGACGAGATTCTTTTGAGTGGGGGTGAGTTGTCACACCCTAGCTAGTCATGCATTAGAGTGTTGCATCATGTTTACTCTTTCATCAGAAACTTGAAATGGGGATTTGTGAAACCCTCAGAATCATTTCTGAAAATGATCCAAATAAAAATTTCTCCAAAAAGGTCCAAGAAAATGCTCATGTTGCTCTCTGAAAATATTGGACAGAGATAAAAATCAAACCAATATTTTTAAGAGCTCATAAGTATTTATTTTGGGCATTTGGAATTAATGCATAAATATTTGCATTGGAAATATATTAGTTATATATATTAATATATGTCCAAAAATTATGCCACCTGTTGGGGAGCTCTGGAATAATATATCTAGCTCCTGCAAAAATTGGCATAAGGTTATAAAATGATTTAATATTTTATTTAAATCAAAAAAAATGTCAGAAATTAGAAAAACAAAAATAAATAAAAGGAGGAGCTTACCTGGGCTCCTCCCTGTCCGGCCCAGCCAGCTGGCCGGCCCAGCCAGCAGGCGGCCCAGCCCGCCTCCCTCCTCTGTCGTCTTCGTCCTCGACAGAGGGAGGGGAGTGTGCCCGGCGCGCGCACGCGCCACCGCGCCACGCCACCGCCCTCCCTGCTTGCCTGGCGCCCTTCTCGTCGCCCTCGATGCCCCGGACGACGCCACGCAGCCACCCCGACCCCCTCGCACTCCCCCTCGCCCTCGTCCTCTCCTCTGTTTCTCTCTCTCTCACGGCCGAACACCACCAAAGCCACCGCTCGCCGTAGACGTAGCCACCGCGCCCCTCGAGAGCATCTGAGCAGTCCACGAGCTCCGCCACGTCGCCGGCTACCTCCTTGTCGAGCCACGCGCCTCCGGACGGCCTCCATCGCCGCCATCGCCATCGTCTTCCTCCTCGGGCTCCGCCGTCCGCCGCCGTCGATTCGCCGTCACCAGGTCTTCCCCGACCCCGCTGTGCTGCTCTGCGTGATCACCGTGAGCATCCCCCTGTTTCCCCTCTCTTCTCCCCCTCGTTCCCGTGCCGTAGCGCCGCTCCCCACCACGGCCGAAGCCTCTCGCCGCCGTCCATGTCGCCGTCGCCGTCTCGGCCCGCCTCCGCCCAAACCGAGCATCCCTTCGCGCTCCCAGTGCCACGAGGGTGCCGCCGAGCCCCTCAGGTGGCCTCCCCGCGCCCCGCAGCCCATTTCCGCTCGAAGCCGAACTCCGGCCGCCGCCCCGAGCTTCGCTCCGGCGAGCTCTGGCATCCCCGCGGCTTCCCGTCTGCTCCCCTGGATGCGGACGAGCCCGGGCTACGCCCCGGTGCTCTCAGACGCCGTCCCCGTGGCCTGTGGCGCGGACTCCGCCGCGTCCAGAGGTCGCCGGCGGCGAGCCCCGTCGCCTGAGCCCTGCCATGTGGGCCCGACCCGTCAGGTGATTAGCTTAGTGCTAATCACCGCTTAATTAACCCCCCCCCCGACACTGACCAGTGGGCCCCAACGCCACTAATTCTTAATTAGAATTAAACTAACCCTGTTAAACCCCCCTGTCACTGACGTGTGGACCCTACACGTCAGGTTTGACCCCAGCCAGCCGCAGTTGACCGCTGACGTCATGCTGACGTCATGCTGGCGCAATATATATATTTCTGGATTTAATTAAATCAGGAAA
>NC_041383.1:477614692-477633715 GCF_002162155.2 Triticum dicoccoides | reverse complement strand
CTACTACCATGCATTGGGCCCTGAAATATGACCCCGCTCGACTTCTTATTCACCCTAGCTCTCTGTCCAGGAGTTGCAAGTAGTTTCTGGTGTTTGTAGCCTACTGGAGGCCGTGGACAGCGCTGACCGTAGGGGTGGGCTCTGATGCGGTAGGTACGTGGCACGGTGTACCGAATACCCGTTAGGTATCTCGGGAACCCTGTTCACATCGTTCGGGGCCGTATGGGAAACCTCGGCCGGACTCCCTGCGGATGGAACCTGAATAGGCGATAAACCTGGACTAGAGGCTTAAGTGTTTAGGTAGGTCGTGGTCTACACCCACGTCGGCTTTCGCTTGAAGTCTGCCGAGCACATGTCGTGTGCAGACGCTAAGTGGTGGAAACATGTATGAAGAAGTACACCCCTGCAGGGTTATCATGATCTATTCGAATAGCCGCGTCCGCGGTAAAGGACTACTTGGTTGCCTATACAGTTCATAGACAAGTAAATGGAAACTGCTAAAAATCTCAAGATAAGTGTGAGTGCCGAGGATGGCTCTTCCGTAGGAAGACGGAGGCGGATCCTCGGTAGTGTATTGAAGTGGTGAGTAGTGGACTCGTGTGCGCAAAACCATTTCAAGTTGAAGTATCGTAGGATAGTCTAGCCAAGAGTCAAAGCTGGCTTGCTGCAATAACTCCACCAACCCTTCTTGATAATATGCATGTATGTAGGATCTGATGTAAGTCTTGCTGAGTACCTTTGTACTCATGTTGCTATAATTACATTTTACAGAAGACGCTACAACCCCTTCTGATGGGTTCTATGTAGACGTTGACATCAACGAGTAGGCTAAAGGCCCAGGTGGTGACCCTGAGCTTGTGAAGGACCATGTAGTATAGCTAGGCTTTCCAAGCCTCTTTTATTTTACTAGTTGTCTGTACTCAGACAAGTTACTTCCGCTGCTGGTTTGTATGACTGTATGACTTGAATGTTGGGTCGTGAGACCCGTACCTTTGTGTATGTTATGTATGGCTCCCTGAGCCTTAAATAAAGTACTTGTGTCATAGAGTCATGTTGTGATGCTTCGTTGTATTTGCACATATCGAGCATATTGTGTCTGTGATTGAAATGCTTGGTATGTGTGGGATCTGACTATCTAGTTGTTTATCTTTAGTAGCCTCTCTTACCGGGAAATGTCTCCTAGTGTTACCGCTGAGCCATGGTAGCTTGCTACTGCTCTGGAACACTTAGGCTGGCCGGCATGTGTCCTTCTTCGTTCCTGTGTCTGTCCCTTCGGGGAAATGTCACGCTTTGAGTACCGGAGTCCTGTTAGCCCGCTACAGCCCAGTTTACCGGAGTCCTGCTAGCCCAGTGCTACAGCCCGGACCCACTTGCTGATGACCGACACGTTCGAAGCTGGGTCATGGATGCCTGTCCCTGTAAGTCTGTGCCACTTTGGGTTTACGACTAGTCATGTCAGCCCGGGCTCCTTATCATATGGATGCTAGCGACACTATCATATACGTGAGCCAAAAGGCGCAAACGGTCCCGGGCAAAGGTAAGGCGACACCCGTGGGGATACCGTGCGTGAGGCCGCAAAGTGATATGAGGTGTTACCGGCTAGATCGATGTGACATCGAGTCGGGGTCCTGACATGGAGTTATTAGAAAAGTAATTTCCTTGTACTACCAAACATTGGTCTCACGCGGTTTCGGGCGAGTAGAGGCTCTTTTGGCGCTTCGTTTGAAATTTTGAAACACAAGCATTCACGTTTAGAGTACTCTTGAACTATGAGGATTGACCTAAATAGGCAACGTTATATTTGACCTTGTATGTTTGAAAACCTCATTAAATTATCCGCTTCTTTTTGAAATTTTGACACTTGAAAATCCTATAACTATGATTATTTTGGAATGGAGGAGCTAAATTTGAATCTATTTTGTACACGACTATATATGCTATTATGTACAAAATCAGAGCAAAGATTGGTGCCCCCATAATTTAGGTATGGTTTACAAATGCCATGATATCAAATTCAAATAATTGAATGGACTTCATGTTGAATTCGATTTTTTTAAACCACCTTAAGTTGAATTCAAATGTATGCTAGTTCATAGGTAGCTATTTATAATGTTCGTTGTGTAACTTTCATATGTATAATGTGCTTTACACACACAACATGAACTATACTCATGTTTATATTCAATTGCTAAAGCGATGTATTGTCTGGAGTTCGAAATACTAACTATGTGGATCAATTGTGTCGAATAATAACATAGACATGCTCAAATTTGATAGAATCTAGATGTATGATGGATCAATGACTGCTCCTTACGCGAATTGCAAATATCATGATCCCATCCTAATATTTGGATACAATTTATATCTTTAATCAATGTGTACAGCAGTCTTTTACGTGTAGTTTCACTCTCCATCGGTGGTCTCTCACACATGCTCACACACTCTATCCCGAGGTGTCTTTCTCGCACACATGCTCTAGATATTACCCTCCCCCCTCTCGTAACCATTTACAACTGTTTTCACTAACCTTTATCACAAGCACTCTTCCTCTCGCAAACATACACACGCACAATCCCCATCGACCCTTTCTATATACATGGACCTGCCTACATGTCTCATGTACGCACATTATCTTTAGGCATGTCTCTCACGCATTGTCTCACACCTCTCTTCCTAATCGACGAGTATGATTCTAGGAGAGCATTCTGTAGGATGCCCCTTAAAAATTTAGGTTGGATGAATAGTAATATCAGAGATAAAGGGGTTACCTTAGTCCGAGAACCTAGGGTTACAAATCCTAGCCGGCTTTGTCAGTGGACACAGAGTCCTTCACAATTCTGCTATCTTGGTCTTGTACAACTAGTCATACATGGGTCTTCCTAAATGCGTCACGGGCCGACCAATGTGGCGCAGGACGGAACCAAACGAAGGGCCTCACCTCGACCCACCGGACCTCACGCGGTGACACACCCTCTGCCCCCACGTCTCATTATTTTCTCACACCCACACATACCAACACAAACACCACACACACAGAAAATTTCTCCTGGTGCCTCTATTCCCTCCCCCCTTGCATATACACACTCAAGGGAATGTAATCTCTCGTAGTGACGTCATATTCGTCTCTCTCTCTCTAGACCACTCTTATTTCTCGTGCTATCTCTCCCACGCCCCCCACGTCGGCCCCTCCTAGGCCCCGTTAAATGCATCAACTACACATTCACACATGTTACATCACGTACCCCATTGATCTAAAAAGCCTTCTCTTCACGTTTATTTTGCATACAACATTCCTTTTGAATAAAGTGTGGCCAAAAAAATATTTTAGAGTTTCTACATATATACAACATTACAAAGTTATATGGAGGAGTACGAACACTAATTTGCATTGCATGGTGCCCACAATGATATTTATTCCGCACTGTGAATTTGTATATTTTTATACTATATACAAAGTTAGTCATAATAAAGAGAAACGAAGAGCATCTCTCTCTGCATCGCATACCCCCCCCTGTACGCCCCTTTCACGTATGCACACAAAAGTATCTCCAGGTCCTCTAAAAGTAAGCCCCCAGAAAATTCACGCATATTTCATCTTTCTCTCGCGATATATGCAATGACGATCATTGTATTTGAAGTGAAAGCACGATACGCACATTGGACTTTAGAATCCACTCATTACGGTCACCATTTATGTTTAGTGGTTATTATACAGTCACGGGCTCACCGTACAACTCTGTATTTGCTCATGCCATGACTAGTTGATCAGTTAAACGCTCCACGTGGCACCTCTAGTGTTGCATCACATTATCTCACTACCATCATGCCCACCTGTTGACTTGTATCTACTCTACATCTACACTCTTATAAAATACATAAAATACACTCTTATAAAAAAATAGAGTTGGTGATGATGGTGTGCCTGCCATCCTGCAATATAGGCCGTCCGATTTATATCTGACGGACTGGAAAGAAACTATGGCAATTTTGCAAAAGGTACCCACACACCTCTCCACATTTGCAAATAAGGCCTTCCCTCGTTCATCCTTTTCTCTCACAAGATAAACAAGTCATACAAATGCATCTTGATGTTACATGCAACACACGGGCATCTTGCTAGTAAGAATGAAAACAAACGGCGAAAAAATATTTGGACGGTGGTTCGAAGTCATGACCGCGGGCACAGCGGACAAGGTGGCCTTGTATTGATACGCTGAGCTATCTGTTTTAACACACAGGACCTGGTGTGGTGATTATACATACATGCACGCATGCACACGAACTGCATCCACGCAACACTGACACAAACACATGCACCCACGCATGCACACAACACTCACATGTACACACGCAGCCATGCACGCACGCAACACTCACACACACACACGCACGCACGCATGCACACACCAGTACACCACACGACCAACACACACTCTCACACTCAAGTGCTCAACCTACACATGTATGCGCACACATCAGGCCCTGACAGACACATACACAACCAGGTGATTCCCGCGCAAGGGTTGGAGCCTTGTCGCGCTTGCGTAAATTTGTGTTTATCTGACCTTTTCCCTATGCGAACTAACAGGTGGGACCCACAAGGAACGCGGTCAATTTAACTAGTCAACATGGCACCACACAGACTATTTGGCCGGTCAACAAAGTGCAATCCGATGCTCAACCGTGAGCAAGCGACCGTATAATCACCGCAAAACGTATATAGTGACCGTAATCAGCTTATTCTAAAGTTCGGTGACCGTATTACGCTTTTCTCTCTATAGGCCCTCCAAAACTACATCTCTACACGTTCTCGCATGTTACAGCACTACTACTACACTCTAACACAATAAATCATATGTGTTTTTAGTTTTACTAGATATCATATTGTTACTAGTATAATTATTCAGTTTGCATACATTAAAATTGCCTTTGAAATGTATGGCCAATATCATCTACCACGTGGGAAAATCCCACCCTTTTCTGTTTAATCGGGTTTGTATCGATGGATCGTGCGAAACAACAAAACTATAGTACTATATAGTACAAGTGACAGTTCACTGGGCCGTCGTGTCGTCTACTCCTCCGTCGTAAGAGTGGAGCGCTCGCTTTCATAAATCTTCTAGTCCCTTTCGCCGACATGTGGGACATCAGGCTACCGGGTCCACGTGCCATACCGGAATACAGTGCAGAGCAGCTGGGGTGAAGCACCCCAGTCATGGCGCCGGCGTAGTAATGAGCAATGAGGCGCCAAATCACAAAGCTGCACCTTTCCCACAGTTAAGTTGGAGGGACGAAGTAATAATACTAAAAAATAAGTTGGAGGGACGAAGCAACCATCATTTCACTCGTTTCTGAATCCGCTTCTTCCTCATCTTCTTCAACTTAACCATGTGTTGATTCTGCCGTTGTTCTGCCTCATGTGGGAAGCGGATCGGCTTGGTAAAG
Source organism: Triticum dicoccoides (assembly GCF_002162155.2). Lineage (NCBI taxonomy): Eukaryota > Viridiplantae > Streptophyta > Magnoliopsida > Poales > Poaceae > Triticum > Triticum dicoccoides. The sequence continues at coordinate 477,628,270 of NC_041383.1, read as the reverse complement.
CACTGACACGTGGGACCGCATGTTAGCAAACCGCCAGGACAATGTCATCCGAAAATAAGAAACCTCCGCCGCCATCCGCGCGGCAAAACCACCTCCTTTTACTAATTTTGATTCTATAATTTTTTAGATTAATATAATTGAGATTTGTATAGATAGCACACAGGAGAAAAACCAAAGTGGTACGGTTAAGGGCATCCACAATGTGTAGCCAAATGTGAAAATAGCTTTTGGCATCATGGGAACCATTATGGACGGTGTTGCCAAAGCCAAAAAGATGGAACCGAAGCTCCCTGATTGATTGATTGAAGGAATAGAAAAATGCAACGTCTGTCCTCTTTCTCCCATGCTTGGACGTATGTAGTACAGTATAGAGCATAGAGTCTACTCCCCTGTCCCTTCTATCACAAATCACAAAGCAGCGAGGCGTCAAATCACAAAAGCACGGATGAAGCAACCATCATTTCACTCTTCGCTGACTCCGCTTCTCCATCGTCTTCTTCGAGAAACCATCTCACCGCACTAGTACTCCTAGTAGTACTAGTCCTTTGGTTCAACGGACTTCCTGGATGCAAATAAGGCGGTTGTCTCGGCTTGCAGGTGGCACTTGCGAACGACTTACCGTGGTCTCCCTCAATGGTGTTCTCCGTCGAACGCACTTCGCCAAACCACAAAAAAAGATATCGTCGACGTCACCACAATGGGGAAGGAATTCAAATATAGTTACTACCTCCATTTTTTGTAGACAAGGCCAGTATATCAAAATTACAATTTGCAAAGGGCCACTAACACTAGTCGAGGCAAAATTGATGGGGTTAGCAACCAAGGACATTAATATCCCCTGAATGCATGCGGAAGTGAGAAGGTTGGTTTGCATGGCGCTGCATTGATCAAGCGATGAGGAGAGATGGTTAGCTCTTTGGTCTTTGGAGAGAAAATACGCATTAATTGACACGTGAAACGAGGATTTGTATTGAGTAAATCCCGCAAAGGAAAACCCCGCCTTTCTTTTTTAACACTAGTACTCCTAGTACGTACGTACTTATCCTGTTTGGGTCTAGGCCTTGCATTGCCAAACTTCGCCACACATTTTTTCCAAGCTTGCCTAAAGTTTTCAAAATGAGAAGGAGGTACACTTGCGCACGGCTGTCGCAGTCGCACCGCACCCTCACACGGTCGCTCCTGCACGCCGCGGTCGCACCGCACCCTCACATAGTCGCTCCTGCACGCCGCAAACCCAACCAAGGGAACGCACCCTCACTGACACGTGTTGTCGCATGTGAACAAACCAAACTCAGCCATCCTATCGCTGACACATAATTTTCGTTCATAGAGTATGTTTATCCAACCGCATGTTGGGGAGTATCCGTACGGCCCGTGCGGTGGTCTGTTGGGGAAGAAGAAGAGGTGAGGAAGAAGGAAAGAAGGGTTAGGAGACGTAGGATATTCATCCAACCGCCTGAAATGGTAGACTGACCCAAGTCAGGCGACTTTCATAACAAATATAAGTTTTTACACACCAAAAGATCCATAAAACAACAACATAAAGAAAAACTATGACTGCTCGCGAAAAGAGACGGCCTCATCGTCTTTGGCTGCCGGCGCGAACCAGCCGTAGCTGCCGACGTGTGTCTCCGCACCATGGTTTTCCTCGGCCTCCAGCTACTCGTTCAAGCGGAGCGTGCGGGCGCTCTGCACGGACGAGAGCACAACCCAGTTCAAGTCGACGACGTCCGGTTCCGCCTACAGGAGGGCCTCGATGGCAGCGGCATCCGCGCGCTCCGCCTCAAGTTGAGCCTCCGCCGCCCGGTTCACATCCACGACATCCGGTTCCGCCTGCAGGAGAGCCTTGATGGCAGCGGCATGCGCGCGCTCCGCGTCGAGTTGATCCTCAGCCTCCCGGTCCTCCTTTAGTATCGCCATGTTGAACCGCTGGTCCGCCTGCACCATGGGGGACTCGGATGCCGGCACGAAGTCGACGTCCATCGTCTCATACCCATCGGGGGCCTTCTGCACCGCGACATCCGCCATGAACATTGGATCGGCTTCCTCCAACTCGTAGCTTCGCTCCAGAGAACTCGAGGATTAGCCCGCCGCAAAGCGAGCTTGGGAACGGAGGTGTGTGGCGCCGACCGCCGCCGCGATTTCTGCACGGCGCTCCGGCGTCAGCATCTTGTAGTAAGTGATCTTGCGGCGCACCATGGCTTTCCGACGAACTAGGGGACGCTTGATGCGGGCTAGGGGATCGAAAGGTGGGGGAATGGGCTGGAGATTTGGTGTGGTTTTAGGGCAGTGGCTGGCGTAGGCCGAGCTGCGAAGGTTCTGGTGTGAATAGTGGTTCCGGTGACGACCGGTCAATCGGTTTTGACTGTACATTGCATTTGTCGCGTTCGCGTTGCAGCCCGGCACGCTGGACCCTCCACGTCGCTCACCGAATGGAACGCGCTTCGTCTTGCGCTTTCGCTCGCTTGTGGGACCGCAGTTGAGAGCAAACCGACGTCCGTCCCCCTCCCCCGCTCGTGTCATTTATTATACTACCACTCCCTCCGTTTTATGCAGAGTAAATAAAAACAGAGGGAGTATACTACGGATGAGGATCCCCTGACGTGGCCGAACCCATTGAATAACTGACATGCGGGGCCTAGCAAGCATGGGGTCTTCCAGTAAGTGATCGAAAGGGAGGGCAAGGTATGGATACCTATGTCAACGGATCCACTTCCACTACTACTGCCTCCTTCCATTTACTATACAGGGCCTAATGTGTTTTTCGAGACTAACTTTGACCAAATGCTAGAGTAATAATATATGACATGCAACTTACACAAAGCATACGGTCAAATTGGTATGTGAAAGGAGTTTCCAATGATATAATTTTCACATTGTACATCTCATGTACTCCCTCTGTTCAAAATTACTTGACTTTCATTTGTTCAAAAATGGATGTACCTATATACTAAAACATGTCTAGATACATCTATATTTTAATAAATGGAAGTCATGTATTTGGAATGGAGGGAGTACTATTAATCTTGTCAATAGTCAAATTGGAAACCATCTCGAGTACAAATCTAGGAGTACGTACGAATCTAACAATATTGATTGGGCGTTGTTGAATGTTGATACCTTCTTGATCAAAGTAGAGATACTTTGACTACACATAAAACCTATATGTAAACTAGAAAGGATAGGAGGGAGTATATTGTACGTTTAAAAATGAAACGAACATTGAATACCCTTTATATATGATTTGCGGATGCTATGATCACTGGTTCAAAATTTTGAATCCGCCTTAGGTATCACGTGCCCCCACTCGTTCCCTCTCGATTTCATCTCGGGGTCCAGAGATCTATTGAAAGAGGACTAGGGTGGGTACGTGCGAATGATACTCGACGGAATGTTCAAATGAGGCATGCGGGAGGATGGACTCGACTGAAGGGCGACATGATCGATGGAGAAGAGGGTTGGAGAGGAATGAGAAATAAGCAAACGCCACATGATTATACTTGAACTGCTCAAATAAACAATAAGTTGTCTCGCTTGGCCTACATAGTGAAAGGCCTAATGCGCAATGTGGAGCACTGACACTCGAATATGGCCGGGAAAACAGGGAAACTGACATGTGGGGCACACCCGTCGGGACGACGTAGCGCAAACTAGTCCAATGGAGGAGCTGGCCCACAACCTCCTCGCCGCCGACAACCGTTCATGTGGGTCGTTGGGGCCAACAACGGGGCGCAGCTCCAGCACCGCCTCTGGGCATGGCGACCGCGGTGAGCGACACGCTCATATCGTCGCTAGACATGGTCGGTTTCAGTGTGCCGAGGGTGGCATTAGTGCTGTGGCACGACCAACAGTATGTTTGGTTTGTGCCCAAGGTTGCCCCATCAAAGCATTGGGTAGCCAAAATTTGGGTTGAGGTATTGGTTGCCCATGATTTGGCCGACATTGGCAAGAAAAATGAACTAGAGTTGGCTAGAGTTCATTGGCATGCCAAAAAAAATGGCAACCATCCAAACAAAGACCAATCTTTGGGCCATGACCAAAATTTTGGTTGAGGTATTGGTTGCCCATGATTTTGGCCGACATTGGCAAGAAAAATGAACTAGAGTTGGAGAGTTCATTGGCATGCCAAAAAAATGGCAACCATCCAAACAAAGACCAATCTTTAGGTCATGACCAAAATTTTGGTAAGGTGCTCTTTGGCCACAATCCAAACACACCCCAACACCCGGCATGTCGAGGATGCACGGGGCAACGCGACGCGTCCGCAGAGTGGTGTAGCGCGGCCAACTGCATCCTCTGGACTTGAGACCATGCCGGGTCGTTTTGCTTTTTTAATGACATGCGGGGATCACATGTGGGCAAAGGGCATCTCCAACGTTGCCACGACCGTAGCTGACTACCCTGGCACACCAAAACCCTCGTCCCTCGCGCCGTCGCGCGGTGCGTTCCCAGCCAGCGCCAGCTGCCCGCATTCATGCCGTCCGTTCGTATGTCGTCGTTAAGAGGCTCGGTGCCCGAGTAACCAACTCCGGCGACTTAATGACGCACCCGGACGCTTGGCCTCACCGGAATGCGCTACTTAAAGCGGCAACGCCCAGCTAACCTCCACACCATAGCGCATCGTCCTCCTACCTGGCACCACATCCGCCATGACCGCAAGTGCGAACGCTCTGCGGGAGAGCTTGTCTTCGGGTATGAAGCTCGAGGTCGCCGCCCTCGCTCAAGTCGCCTCTCGCGACGCAATAGCGGCGCAGCCAGACGCTGATGCGACCGCACAAGCTGTGGCCACGCTGGCGGCCGACGATTGGAGCACCGTCAGCCACGCGTCCTTCTTGCCGCCGTCCAACGTCTAGCACCGCCAAGGTGGGGGACTCCTCCGAGGATGAGTAGGGCATGGGAGGCGGCAGGACATGGTGTGCCAACTGGCTGGTCCGTCTCCCGTGTTCTACTTTTCCTCGCCGGAGACCGTACCTTCACTTCACGGGTCTTGAACCCCGCCCCCGTACATAGAGATCGCAGATGGAGGACGTTGGTCGCTGCCATAGAATAGGTTTAGAGTCGGGTTTCTTTTATTTTTTTGTCATATAAAAGTTCAAAATGTAATGAAAATCTGCCGTGTTTGCAATAATCTCGGCCGGTGTATATGAACTTTCACAATAATATACATATTGTAGGAGTACTAGCAAGATGCCCGTGTGTTGCATGGAAGATCAAGATCTTGTGGGAGAAAAGGATGAACTAGGGAAAGCCTTATCTTCAAATGTGGAGAGGAGTGCGGGTAAATTGTCATAGTTTCCTTCCCATCCGTTAGATATAGATCGGACGGCCTATATTGGAGGATGACGGGCACACCATCATCACCAACTCTGCTTTTTATTGAACCGAGACAAATCTAACATGCGAAGTAAAATAAACACATAGGGTCTATACATACACAAATTATCTTAGGCACTCCAATAGTACGTTCACTACACATTCACGCATTTCACATCTTTCTACATCTACGGGAACCTACAAAAGGGTTAATGTAAATTACCTCTCTCTCTCCTCCCCTGATTTTCATGGCGGTGGGCCCCTCCCTCCCCCCAATCTACAATCAACAGCTCACACATTTCACATTATGTTAATTACGTAACTAGGATTACGTAGGTGTAGCATTACTTGTCCTAAAAAAACCAACTAAGCCAACCTCCCACCATATCGTGCGGGAAAAGACCCGGCCGCGCCATTTTAGTCGGGATTACCGGATTACTAGTAGTAGTATCAATGGATCGCGCGAAGCAACAATTTTTTTTGAGGGGGCGAAGCACCTAGTTTTTTTTAGGAAAAAAGGCGGTACACTCACAGCACTCCTGTCGCGGTCGTATTGCACCCCACACACGTTCGGTCCTGCACACGGCTCACGCAAATGGAAGGCGCTTCGGCTTGCCTCTTCACTGACACGTGGGACTGCACTTGGAGAAACTGACCATGCGCCAAACTCCCCCTGCCCACCGCGCGAAAATCCTCCCCCCCACCCCACACACAAAAATTCCCCCAAATCCGATTCATCCGCCCTTCGGCCAACTAGCCAATAATATTCCCCAAACCCCCCTCCCCCCCGTCCCCCTCCACTCCATTCGCTCCGCCAAAGCCGCCCTCCCTACCGTGCTGATACGTCGGCGCCGTGGTTCATCGAGGGGACGCATGGCGATCCTCTCGCTCCCACAGTACGCTCTCGTAGACTATCGTCCTCTAGCCGTGCTGCCACCTCTGGCTACGTTCTTGTGGAGGCACACGGCGGTCAGCGCCGCCACCACTGGCGACGTTTGTGTGGAGACGCGCGGCGGTCAGCTTCTCCGACGGTACGCACATTCTAGACTGAGGCCCCGTTCATGCCGGTGTAGCGCTGAATGTTGGCTGATAGATGCTGTTAATCTCACTGTTTGCCGAAGTAGTTTACTGTCAATATGCTCTGCTTAAGAAGCTTCCTTGCCCTATTCTGCACTCAATCTGCTTAGCTGAGATGGCATGCCAAGGCCGATTAGTTGCTAAAATATCCTGCCATATATTTATTGTGACGTAGATTGCCATGGTCTAGTAGCCAATCTGTTAGGTGAAATAGCTCTACACCGTTTTATACTCGATCTTTGTTGCTGCGATGGCCTTCGATAGTTTGATGGCTGTGTGCTCGGCCTCATTGACTGCTGAAACAACCTGCCATAATTTAGCACTCAAATCTATTTGCTGAATTAGCTTTACATATATTTCGTTACTTAGACCTGCTCGTCCAAATATCTTGCCATAGCTTTATACATCGACCTAGGTATTTTTTCTGTACTTCATAAAAAAGCATATATGTTTTTCCTGTAATATCTAGTAGAAGAACTAATTTGTATGTCTAATAGATGGACATGACTTGGATAACTTCTGCTCGAAGATTCTCCGCTGCATATGTCGAGGGGGTTGAAAACTTCATGAACTTTATTAGAGCTGAGTGCGGTGGTCTGAAATCAGATGTGCTTTGCCCGTGTAGCATTTGTATGAATTCAGTTACAAGACCCCAGTCAACTGTGCAAAATCATCTACACTTGTATGGGATGTCGGTCACATATACTAGGTGGGTTCATCATGGTGAAGCTGTGAACGTCAATGTTATTGACTATGTGGAAGCAGCAGATCACCATCTTGATCTGCCTGATGCTCAGGTGGAAGAGGAGGAGGAGGTGGTGGTGGCGGAGCCAGTGAGTTTGACCAACATTGAAACAATGCTACGAAATGCTCGTGCATTCCGTGAACTTTCACCTGCAGAAGAAAAACGGTGGGCCCGCATGTTGGAACAATGCAACGTTGCTGTCACCCTAGGAAATAAGCTGTCAGTATTCTCAGCTATGGTCACCTTTCTTCAGGTGAAGACATCTGAGTGGATGACCAACAAATCATTCGATGCGATGTTGGCTGCTTTCCGCAAATCTTTCCCAGATGCGTCTGAGCTGCCACACACCTACAGTAAAATGAAGAATTTCCTTCGTGCAGTTGGAATTGGATATGATATGATCCATGTTTGTAAGAATAATTGTGTTCTATTCCGGAAGGATTATGCCAACTTAAATGAATGCCCGAAATGCAAATCATCAAGATGGAAAGATGGCGATGCTGTGAAGAGGATTCCTCATAATGTTCTGAGACATTTTCCAATTACACCAAGATTGCAGAGGTTGTTTCATGATGCTGAAACAAGAGAGGATGTACTGTGGCATTCTAGGAACCAGGAGTACAGAGATCAGAATGTAATGAGCCATCCATCTCATGGTAGTGAGTGGAAAAGCTTCAATGATAAACACAAAAAGTTTGCTCCTGACCCGAGAAACATTAGACTTGGCTTAGCTTCAGATGGATTTAAACCATTTGTCCACCAGAGCGCCACATATAGCATGTGGCCAGTGCTTGTTATCCCTTACAACATGCCTCCAAATGTCTGCACCAAAGAATCAAACTACATGATGGCCTTGCTCATCCCAGGTCCAAAAAGTCCTGGAAAGGATTTTGATTTGTTCATGGAGCCTCTTGTGGAGGAACTTCAACAGCTATGGAAGGGTGTTCTCACTCGAGACCTATATAGCAGGCCACCAGCTGATTTCTTTCTGTGTGCTGTTATAATTTGGTGCATCCATGATTATCTGGCTTTGGGCACTATGTCAGTGCGAACGACACATGGTTACAATGCATGTATATGTTGTGACAGGAATCCTCTGTCATACGCAATACTTAGCAAGATCTGTTACATTGGACACCACCGTTTCCTTGCCAAGGACAAGCCGCATCCTAGAAAATACCAAAGACATGTGTTCAATGCAAAGCATGAAAACCGTGATGCGCCAAAGAGGCTCACCGCCGATGAGTTGCAAGTGGAATTAGAGAAGGTCAGGCATATTACACCAGGAAACCATCCTGGTAATGGTAGCGGTAAAAGGAAGCGTGGCAAGGTAGAAGAGAGATTATTGTTTACCCGCAGGTCCACTTTATGGGACTTGGAGTATTGGAAAGATTTGGATCTACGGCATAATCTTGATGTGATGCACATCGAGAAAAATATATGTGACAGCATTACCGGCACACTTCTTAATATTGAAGGCAAGACGAAAGATACCTTAAAATCTAGGATTGATTTGGCACACCTGGGTATCAGAAAGGATTTGCAGGTGCAAGATGAAGGTAAACCATGGGATATGGCACCAACTGTGTACGTCTTGGACAAGGTAAAAAGAAAAGAATTCTGCGAGGTCCTGTCACGTGTGAGATTCCCACATGGATTTGCTTCCAACCCTGAAAGGAGAGTCAGTGCAGATGGTAACAAGGTACAAGGGTTGAAAACTCATGACTGCCACGTCCTACTTCAAAGGGTTTTACCTGTTATCCTTAGAGGATTGGGCCGCCCTGACTTATACAGAGCAATTGCAGAGTTGGGAAAATTCTTCAAGGAACTCTACAGTAGAAATATCAGGATAGATGCTTTGGAGCGTCTTAGGGACAAGATACCAACTATCCTATGCGACCTTGAGAAGATATATCCTCCAGCCTTCTTTGATGTGATGGTGCATTTGGCTGTTCATCTACCTGATGAGGCACTACTTAGAGGTCCAGTACAGTATGGCTGGATGTACCCTATTGAAAGGCGGCTAGATACTTTCAAGGGCTATGTTAGGAATAGAGCTAGACCCGAGGGTTCCATTGCAGAGGCCTACATTGCTATAGAAGCGTTGACATTCTGCTCAAAATACATTGAAACAGCTGATCAGCTTAGCAAAGAGGTGGGTGAAGACAATCCCGGACTCAATGTTTTCGATTATTCTGTTCGAGTTACAGGGAAGAGTCGACAAGAGGACAAACCTAAAAATTTGGACAAAATGGTTTGGTATGTGTTGAATAACTGTCCTGAGATACTACCTTATATCAAGTAAGTGTAGTACTGCAGCTTATACATCGTAATCTACTAAACTTGCAGCACATTCTTATATATTTAGATGTTTGACGCGATCACTATGTTGTGCAGCATCTACAAAGAGGAGTTACTGCCGCAAAATCCAAGAAACATTGACAAACTGGTTATGGCAGGATTTGCAAAATGGTTCAAGAATCATGTAAGCTTTTGAAGTGCACTATCAATTTTTTTTAATATATTGAGTACATAAGATGATCAGCTTGTCTATTTTCTAACCATAGGTTTAGAAGATGCAGGAGGATGGACAGGCAGTTGATGATGCCCTTTACTCACTAGCAATGGGTCCTGATACTCGGGTAAGACATTATGAATCTTGCGTTGTTGGAGATGTGCGCTACAACACCCTTGCATGAGACGAAGGCAGGAAGACACAAAACAGTGCCATCATGAGCACGGATACGTATGACAAAGAGACAACTGAAATGTATGCTAACATAACAGACATTGTTCAGTTGCAGTATATCTCCAGTTTCGAGGATCATCGGTGTGTGGTTCTATTGTGCTGTCATTAGTATAACATGTTTTACAGGATCGCAAAACCCAGAGCTGATGATTATTTCAAATCCATCAATATCAAGGCGGCGTACAAGACCAACGAGCCTTTTATTTTGGCAAATCAAGCAACACATATATTTTTCTTGGAAGACACATTTGCACGTAGCGATGACTGGAGAGTATTGCAAAGGTTTGAGCAGAGGAATTCGTTTAATGAAGTTGCACAACAAGATGATGCTTACACTACTCCTGATGTACAAGATAACACAGATGTTCCTAATATCTTTGAGAACCATCACGTCAATGACGCCGACGAAAAGATTGCCTGTCGTGCTGTGGACATACAAGAGTTCATCAAGAAGAAGCCAACGTTCGAGGACGTTGAGGACGAAGAAGAAGATGACACCATGGGGAATTACGATTCAGACTGATACACATGGCGAAGATGTTGACGCTACTGCTGTGGATGATGATTACATTGCTTTTGTCGTATTTGCCTGTCAGAAGACGTTTTTTATCTACTATGTGAAATTGTGTTTGCTATGACAACTGAAACCTGATGAACATGTTGTTTAGTATTTTGCTGTGAGAACATCACTTGTTATGTATGCTGATTTGTGTTTGGTGATTGTATGACAATTAAAACATGATGACGTTGTTGTTTAGTTGTACTCATATTTGGCTGTGAAACTTGAATTTGATGACATAGTTTGCTGTTGGACTGCAATTTGCTCGACGTCTTCGAATGAGAACAAAGCTGACCCGATAGGGCCTCTGCTATTTATTTATTTATGAGCAAAAGGGGATACCCCTTGATTTCCGTTAATAGAAATCATTAGATGCTCACAACACTACCACCAGCCTGCTACACATGTTTCATTCATTACTAGTTTCAGCAAAGCTCATGTCGTAGCCACTGAATACATCACGTGTGCTACATACACTGCAAATAAAGAGACAATCATCCTACAGAGAACATCGATTTTGCCCATTATCTTCACAAGCTCTTTCATCTCCTCATTGTTGTCAAGGCTATTCAATAGCTGTTGCTTCGCCATGATCAGAGGAACTGCATCTTTAACCTTCTGCTCTACATCTTCCTCCTCTGCAGTTCCTTCAGTTACTTGTCCAACACCCCAACCTGCTGGTATTGGGATTCCTCGGCTAACCAAATAATCAGGGTAGTTGCATTCCCCCACATCAGCAACTTCCCAGAAATACAAATCACACAAATCTTCCCTTTTCTGCACGAATCAAATTGGAAGATCATCAACCAAACTATTAAAAAAATCAGCAATTGAAAGCAGCAGAACAACACTTAAACATATTATTACCCCATGATTCGGGCATTTGTAGAAGACTCGGCCAGTGTTGAGGATTGTGGTTGAGACGCGACGGATGACTCTGCGTGATTTGCAGCAGTGGCACCACACCAACGTCAGCGGGTTGTGATGAGCAATCGGCTGCAGTGCGCGTGCCCGCGGAGGTGTGATGAGACCCACAGGCGATGGTACGGGTGGCGACTTGGCGCATATCTGGTTGTTGCCTGCTGAAGAGCAGGTGGATGAGCAGCCAACGGACATGGTTGGTGCGGCCAGAGCTTCTGATGCTAGGCAGAGTAAGTAGAGAAGAGGAGAAGCGAATGTTGGATATGCCGTTTCATTACTTGCAGAGTAGCATAGCACCATATATAGTCATAGTCTAGGTTTGGATTTGAACCAGCTACAGGAGCACGTCTCTCTTTTTTGTAAAACTCGACAACGTCTCTTTACTGGTACACTAGCTTGTTCTGTACGCCTTCCCAAGTCTTTGATTTTCTTTCCCTTTTTTTGAGAGGAAGGAAGGAGGACAAAATTGATAGTTCCTGGGACTCGAACCCAAGACCTCTCGGTTGAAAACCAAGGGTGCTAGTCACTTATGTGGCGAACGTTCCTTGTGAGGAGGACGGCAGACGAATGCATTTTCCTCATAGTTTTCTTCCTATATATAAAAAAGTATGCTACTTGGTGTCCGCTTAGTCAACAAACGATTGTGCCAACCTTGACCATTGGGTTGACATTCAACGTCTGTCGCGTTTCTTCAGTCTCTTCTTCCTCGAGCCGCCAAAGCCAAACCAGCACCGGCGGGACCGCCTGCTCCCGCCTCCCATGGCTGGCTATGATCTTCCCCGGCTCCTGTACGTTCCCGTCCGAGGCCTCACCATCGTCCTCCGCCTTGGTTCACTCGCTGCGGCGCCGCCCTCCGGTGTTGTCAACATGGTCAACAACCGAGAGGAATAAGGAGATGACTGTACATGGTGAGGATGACAGTAGGGACCCATCAGCGCGCGTAGTAATTTTGTTTTTTCGAGACGGAGAAGGGTATCAACTGGGTTGTGCGGGACCCGTGGCCCATCTAGCCTAGGCTTTTATTTCATATGTTTAGCACATGACCACCCAGTTTGTTTTTTTCCATTCTGAAAAATGGCTAGCCAGCTATTTTGTTTTTTGCAGAATAACCAACATAGGCCTACTTGCTTTTCTATGCCCTGCTGGGCCAGAAATCTTTCAAGACGAGGAGGGATGCATTTTGCCCAGAAAATGGGCTATAAGTAATAAGAAATGGGCTATAAGTAATAAGAAATGGGCTATAAGTAATAATAAATGGGCTGTAAAACGAAAAAAATACAGTAGATAGGCAATTAGTTCCAAAATACTATTTTCTTTCGGATTTTAATATTTTAAATTTCATTGTTTTTGTGCGGGTAAAATTTCATTGAATTTAAATTAAGGTATATTTAGATTTAAAATTAATTTGAATCTAGCTAGAAATTTCGGGCTGTATGCCGTTTGGGACAGATTTGGAGGCTGACTTGTGGGTCTACTAGGTTGACATGTACTTTGGCTTTGTCAACTTAGTCCACAAACGATTCTAGCAGCAGTTACTGTTGGATGTTAATCCAACGGCCGTGCTGCTTCTTCAATATGAATGATTCTAGCTCCTGTGACCGTCCGATGTCCATCCAATGGCCGTAGTGCTTCTTCAACCTCTCGTCTTCTTGCTCCAGCCGCCCAAAGCAGCGTCGGTCGTGCCGCATGCTCCTGCCTCCCGTGGCTGGCTGTGCTGCCGCGGAGGCCTCACCGCCCCCTACTATTCCCACCGCTGGCTAGGCCCTGCGGCAACGGCAGCCTCACACCATAGCCGAACCAGTGAACCCTCGTACTCCTCTCCGTGCGGGCTTCCACTACCGCGTCGTCCCCTTCCTAGGCCTCGCTGTCGTCCACCCTTGTGGTGCTCTCGGCTCGGCCTGGTCAACGTGGTCAAGGAACGACTTCCATCGGACGTGGACTGTACGTGGAGAGGCTGACAGCTGGGTCCATGGCCGCAGCAAGGAAGTGCCTCCTTATTACACAAAAAATAATGATTCCTCCACCTGACAGCTGGGACCCACCGGACATGCCACTGTATTTCGCGAATAAAACATTTCCCCCTGACTGCTGGGACCCACCAGCTACATCTTCGCACGCAAGGAAGTGCGTCCGGGCAAAAAAAAAACAATTCGCCCCCCTGACTACTGGGACCCACCAGCTACATCTTCGGATGCAAGGAAGTGCGTCCGGGCA
>NC_041383.1:477496306-477614417 GCF_002162155.2 Triticum dicoccoides | reverse complement strand
AAAACCATTCGCCCCCCTGACTGCTGGGACCCACCACTACATCTTCGCACGCAAGGTAGTGCGTCCGAGCAAAAAAACCATTCACCCCCTGACTGCTGGGACCCACCAGCTACATCTTCTTACGCAAGGAAGTGCGTCCGAAAAAAAAACGATTCGCCCCCCTGACTGCTAGGACCCACTAGCTACATCTTCGCACGCAAGGAAGTGCGTAAAAAAATGATTTGCTGCCCTGACTACTGGGACCCACCAGCTACATCTTCGCATGCAAGGAAGTGCCTGACAGTCGGGACCCACCTGGTCGAAGCGTACCTAGCGTTGTCATTCTGGTCGCGAACATGTACGTACATATATACTGGTCGATTTAGAGGCGCACACGTGTCGTAGTAGAGGCGCGCACGTGTCGTAGTAGAGGCGCACACATAGCATGTACACGTACGTACAACGGCCAGGGTGCAAGAAAGAAAATACGGCCACGTATGTGTACATACGGGCGGGGTCTCGAACGCCTACTCGCGCATATATACGTACGGCCAGGGCTCGTGTACATTGGCTGGGTCGGAACGGAGAAACAGCGTCTTCATCGTGTTCATGGGGAGCCAACCGGCTGGGTTGGAACGGAATGCGTGTTCGTGTTCATCAGGAGGGCTTGGATGGAACAGGCGATGGAAACGTGGCCTGGCGTACCGCAGAACGGAGGAAACGGCCTTGTGTTCGACCGGCCACGTTCGAAACGGGATCCTGTTCATCGGGAGGGGTGTGGCGTACCGCAAAACGGAGGAAACGGACCTCCTACGGTCGAAACAGGGGTCCTGTTGATCGGGAGGGGTGTGGCGTACCGCAAAACGGAGGAAACAGACCTACTACAGTCGAAACGGGGGTCGTGTTGATCGGGAGGGGTGTGGCGTACCGCAAAATGGACGAAACGGACTTGTGTTGGAGTGCTACGGTCGAAACGGGGGTCCTGTTCATCGGGAGGGGTGTGGCGTACCGCAAAACGGGACTCCATGGGATACCGTTCATCTCCACCATCGACCTCCTCCAGCCTCCACGGGCTACTGTTCATCCACCGTCGACCTCCTCCAGCCTCCACAGGCTCGTGTTCATCCACGGGCTCCTGTTCATCCAGCCTCCACCGTGCGCTACTCCACCGGCTACTGTTCAACCACCTCTCTCCACAGGCTCCTGTTCAACCACCCCTCAACGGGCTACTGTTAATCCACCCCTCCACCGTCTACTGTTCATCTAGCCGTCCACGGGGTCGTCCTGTTCATCCAGCCCTCCACGGGGTCCTGTTCATCCAGCCCCAACCGGCTCGATCGATCGGGGTCCTGTTCATCCAGAGGCAACGCCGCGTGTCCTGCTCATCCACTCCCACCGCTCACTGTTCATCCAAACCCTCGCGCAACGCTCACTGTTCATCCAGAGAGGCAGCATCGATCGGCTTCAGTTAGCAGCAGTAGTGAAGGAATCGATTGCTCGGGTTCAGTAACACGTAGCCTGCAGTGCAATCACTCGGGTTCAGTTAGAGCCCAATGCCTCGCTCAGGTTCAGTTAGTGCCAACGCCTCGCACACACGCGCGTACATGTATGAGAGAAACGTGCATCGCTCGGCCCCCGATCTCCCACCATAACCGGGAACTCCCCGAAATTTTCCTCCCCCTTGCTTCTACCACGGTTTTTTCCGTCATGGACGACCCAAAGAATGTCATGTAGCTGCGTCTCTGGCCCGCCCAGGACGAAAAGCCCATTTTTTGTCATGATTTTTTGTCATAGAAGTAGGAGCCCACCACATCTATGATGATACCGGGTTTTGTCACAATTATCGTCATAGAAGTGTCATATGTATGACATAATTTTTTTGTTCGGCCCAAAATGTCACGGATGTGTCTTTTTTTGTAGTGCGGGTAGTTGCCGAGGCAGCATGGGGAAGCGGAGAGGCGCACGTCCAATCAACCGCCACGTGGCGACCAAGGCCGCACGCTGTAGGGCCTGCGGCGCTCCGCACTTGCCCTTTGGCTTCACTACTAAGCCAAGTCCGAGCACGCCTTAGGCCTTGGGGCTACTGTTGACGTTCTGGGAACGGGGGCCCACAGACTTTCCTGCCTGCAGCCTGCAGCGTGGCTCGAGCAGTGGCCCAGTACGGCCCGTCTTCATCAACCCAAGTTCAAGACCCTCGCGAGGGGCCAAGCCTCGCGGGGCGGATGACATGAGGCTTCCTCAGGGGCGGCCTCGCCAGGCAGGCTCGCGAGGAGGCAGAGAGATCAAGGCAAGGAGTACCTCGCGAGGTGCTTGTGACGCAAGCCATGATGATCAAGACCTGGCGGGCGCCAGTCAGCGCAGTGTCCTCGTTTCCTCTTTGGTGCAAAGGGGGCAAGCGCAGGCGCGGAGTAACGAGGCATCAAGCAAAGGTTTCCATATCGGTGCAACGAGACCAAGACCAGCAGAGCGGCAGGACGGAGATCACTGTGGAGCCCAAGATGGCGTCATCACCAGTGCCTTTGGCAGTCGAAGACCACCTTTAGTCAGGATAGCTTGTACTAGCTGTCCCCCTTCAAAATGGCCATTGTTGGCTCCCTTCCCGCTCAATATTTGGGAAGAGGACCAGGGCCTCTATATATAGAGATAGCCACCACAGTAGAGGGGATGGAATCCTTCCCTAGTAGAACACCGTACCAGCTCAAAAACACCCCTCGTGAGGCTGTTCTTCCTCTGTACTGTTCATCATCAGCCCTAGAGGCAATCCACCACACCACACACTGGATTAGGGTATTACACCACAATGGTGGCCCGAACCAGTATAAACCTCGTGTCTCTTGTGTTGTTCATCGTGCTAGCATAGATTCACGATGAGGTTTTGGGGCGTGGATCAGTAGGGAGAAGATCTTCTTACACACCCCAGAGTTTGAACCTTAAGGGTTTTGCCGGAACCCGGTATCTGACAACGTCCCTTCTTGGAGGTGTTGATTGGTACCAGCACTTCGGAGTCTCAGAGCTTGGTGGGAGATCTCCGGTGGACGCAGCAGTCATGAGGCTTCGTTGTTTTTGTCGAGCCGCCGTTATCGGCATTTGTTTCTTTTCTTTTTTCTCTTTCATTTCTTTTGGGCGTGTTTATGCTGCTTCCGCCCCATCCCCTATCGTTGGTTGTATCGGATGGTTGCTTTGTAATACAAAGCGGGGGAAAACCCTTTTTCGTCAATTGATCAGTTACACTGCACACACAACACCGTGCTAGAAATAATGTTTGCTATAACTGTCGGAGTGTAAACATAGGATATCAAGGATCAAGGATGCCTTGTATTTTTGAGTTTGGTCAGTGGTTAAAACGTTATGTTTCCTTACAAGAAGATCACAAGAAACAAATGAATTTTTATACAGGTTCACGCCTCCATTGATAGCATAAATCCTCCATCTAGTTCTTATTGATATGAAAGTGAGAGATACAACTGCAATAGTGTTACAAATGGGGGCTCGGGGTGTGTCTAGTGATGGTCCAAGTTCTAGTTTGAGTGCCCGAGCACTCCTATTTCTACTTCCCTAAGCTTTGTGTGCTATCTTCTTCTGGTGGTGTTTGAGTGAAATAGTGCTAATGGTTATGGGGGTGTGTTTCTCCTTGTCCTAAAATGACCACGGCCCTCCCCTTACATAGGTCTAGGGGTACCATAATAGTCAGTGCAACTTGTGTAAATGGATACATGTAGAGGTTGATGCCCGTCCTGATATGTGCAATTTGTCTTTGCACTTCGCAGGTGATAAGCTGACAATGCAGCGTGCCGGGCTCTTGAATACTCCGGGTAGACGCTTGGGTCCTTCTTATCATCACCCGGCCTGATGTGATGCGGCGCACTGTCTCCCTTAGTCAAAAAGTAGTTCTAAGCCATGTCACACTCGCCCAACGGATAGGGCACGCACCTAATTGGCCCGAGGCACCCATCCTACTTGTTCACCATGATGATGGTGGTCTACGCATATAGACCCACGACGGGCTATGCCTGGTAGCCTGCCTTGGCATTAAATGCCCGGTTGGTGGAGAACTTCTCCGTGCACAGGGAGAGCCGTATGCGCTCGTGACACATGTACCTAGGAGGTGGACGCTCAAGGTTCCGTGCACCATCCTTGTGGCGTCATGGATGACGTTTTTGCATCTTTTAACCCGAATAGGCTGTGGCTTTCATATGATGGTAAGTACGCACAAAAGATCCATGTATACAATCGTATGGCCTTTGTTTTACCAGTTTGATGGTAGAACCTTTGCACTTCTTATTTTCCTTGATTATGTTTTTTGGGCTGGCCCATTTGACAGGGGACTCATGGTACCCCTATTTTGGATATGCTGACAGTAGCCCCCGGACACGCCTGCAGCTATCGAGTTCGTCGAGCCTATCATTTTGATGTGATGGGGGAAACTCTTCTAATGGGCTATTTCAGAAAAGGTAATCTTCTATGTAAGTGGGAGCGCGATATTGTTTCCTTAGAATTTTGGGGGAAGTTTTTGGGTTCTGCGCGGAGCGGTAACCCATGGAATCATGTACCACACTGATATGTCCATTTTGCATCATGTTTTCCTACTGTTATTTGATACGTCCATTTTGCATCATGCTTTTATATAAATATTTATTGCATTATGGGTTGTTATTACACATTATATTTCAATTCTTATGGCTATTCTCTCTTATTTTACAAGGTTTACCATGAAGAGGGGGAATGCCGGCAGCTGGAATTCTGGCTGGAAAAGGAGCAAACGTTGGAAACCTATTCTGCACAACTCCAAATGTCCTGAAACTCCATGAAACCACTTTTTGGATTTATTAAGAATTTATGAGCGAAAGAAATAGGCCAGGGGGAAATCATCACCAACGTCATCACCAACGATCCTCTCATCGGGAGGGGGTCAATCTCCATCAACATCTTCACCAGCACCATCTCCCCTCAAACCCTAGTTCATCTCTTGTATCCAATCTAGTATCCAAAACCACAAATTGGTACCTGTGGGTTGCTAGTAGTGTTGATTACTCCTTGTAGTTGATATTTATTGGTTTACTTGGTGGCAGATCATATGTTCAGATCCTTAATGCATATTATTACACCTCTGATTATGAACATGATTATGCTTTGTGAGTAGTTACTTTAGTTTCTGAGGAGATGGGTGAAGTCTCGCTATTAGTAGTCATGTGAATTTGGTATTCATTCGATATTTTGATGAGATGTATGTTGTCTCTCCTCTAGTGGTGTTATGTGAACGTCGACTACATGACACTCCACCATTATTTGGGCCTAAAGGAAGGCATAGGGAAGTAATAAGTAGATGATGGGTTGCTAGAGTGATAGAAGCTTAAACCCTAGTTTATGAATTGCTTCGTTAGGGGTTGATATGGACCCATATGTTTAGTGTTGTGGTTAGGTTTACGTTAATACTCCTTTTTGTAGTTGAGGACGCTTGCAATAGGGGTTAATCAAAAGTGGGATGCTTGTCCAAGTTAGGGCAGTACCCAAGTGTCGGTCCACCCACGTATCAAATTATCAAAGTATCGAATGCGAATCTTATGAACGTGATGAAACTAGCTTGACGATAATTCCCAATGTGTCCTCGGGAGATTCTTCCTTATTATTAGAATTTGTCCGGGATTATCCTTTGCTACATAAAGGATTGGGCCACCTTGCTGCACCTTATTTACTTTGCTTACTTGTTACTCGTTACTATTTATCTTATCACGAAACTATCTATCACCTACTATTTCAGTGCTTGCAGAGAAAACCTTACTGAAAACCGCTTATCATTTCCTTCTGCTCCTCGTTGGGTTCGACACTCTTACTTATCGAAAGGACTACGATAGATCCCCTACACTTGTGGGTCATCAATGCTCCTTTCTGGCGCCATTCCCGGGGAACGTGGCGCTCTTGGTGAGCGGAACTTGGTAAGGAAACAATTATATAGTGTGCTGAAATTTTCTGTTACTTATCACTATGGAAACTAATCCTTCGAGTGGCTTGTTTAGGGTATCGTCACCCCAACCAGAAGAGCAAAGAGATGCTCCTCAACCTACTGAACTTTATGAAAATATTCACTTTTAGATTCCTTCGGGTATGATAGAAAAACTTCTAGCTAATCCTTTTGCAGGAGACGGAACTTTGCATCCCGACTTACACCTTATCTTTGTGGATGAAGTTTGTGGATTATTTAAGATTGCAGGTATTCCCGATGATGTTGTCAAAAGGAAGGTCTTCCCTTTATCTTTGAAGGGAGATGCAATGACATGGTATAGGCTATGTGATGATACGAGATCTTGGAATTATAAGCGATTGAAATTGGAATTTCACCAGAAGTTCTATCCTATGCATCTTGTTCATCGTGATCGTAATTACATATATAATTTCTGGCCTCGCAAAGGAGAAAGCATCGCTCAAGCTTGGGGGAGGCTTAAGTCAATGTTATATTCATGCCCCAATCATGAGCTCTCTCAGGAAATGATTATTCAGAATTTTTATGCCCGGCTTTCTCTTGATAATCGCAACCTACTCGACACTTCCTATGCTGGTTCCTATATGCTGAAGACTATTGATTTCAAATGGGACTTATTGGAAAGAATTAAATGCAACTCTGAAGATTGGGGGTCCGACGATGGTAAGGAGTCAGGTATGACACCTAAGTTTGATTGTGTTAAATCTTTTATGGATACCGATGCTTTCCGTGGATTTAGCTCTAAGTATGGACTTGACTCTGAGATAGTAGCTACTTTTTGTGAAACTTTTGCTGCTCACGTTGATCTCCCTAAAGAGAAGTGGTTTAAATATAATCCTCCTGTTGAAGTGAAAGTAGTTGCACCTATTACAGTTGAAGAAAAGACAATTACATATAGTGATCCTATTATACCTACTACTTATGTCGAAAAACCTCCTTTTCCTGTTAGGATAAAAGATCATGTTAAAGCTTCGAATGTTGTTCGTAAGAGTAATACTAGGACTTATACACCTCCTGAGAAAATTAATGTTGAACCTAGTATTGCTATGATTAAAGATATCTTGGATGAAGACTTAGATGGGCATGTTATTTATTTCGTGGGTGAAACTGCTAATACTGCTAGACCCGATACTAAGACACGTAGACCTGTTGTAGGCATGCCTGTTATTTCTGTTAAAATAGGAGATCATTGTTATCATGGCTTATGTGATATGGGTGCTAGTGCTAATGCGATACCTTATGATCTTTATAAAGAAATTATGCACGATATTGCACCTATTGAATTAGAAGACATTGATGTTACTATTAAGCTTGCTAATAGGGACACCATTAAACCTATTGGGATTGTTAGAGATGTTGAAGTCTTGCATGGAAAGATTAAATACCCTGCTGATTTCCTTGTTCTTGCTTCCCCACAAGACAATTTTTGTCCCATTATTTTTGGTAGACCTTTCTTACATACTGCTAGTGCTAAGATTGATTGTGAAAATAATATTGTCACTGTTGGCTTAGATGGTATGTATCATGAGCTTAATTTCGCTAAGTTTAGTAGACGACATCGTGAAAAGGAACCATCTAGTAAGGATGAGATTATTGGTCTTGCTTCTATTGTTGTTCCTCCAACTGATCCGTTAGAACAATATTTGCTAAACCATGAAAACGATATGTTTATGAAGGAAAGGGAAGAAATAGATGAAGTGTTCCTTAAACAAGAACCTATGCTAAAATATAATCTTCCGGTTGAAATTCTTGGGGATCCCCCTCCACCCAAGGGTGACCCCGTGTTTGAACTCAAACCATTACCTAATAATCTTAAGTATGCTTATCTTGATGAAAAAGAAATATATCTTATTATTATTAGTGCTAACCTTTCAGAGAAAGAAGAAGAAAGATTATTGAAAACTCTGAAGAAGCACCGAGCTGCTATTGGATATACTCTGGATGATCTTAAGGGCATTAGTCCCACATTATCTCAACACAAAATTTCAGTGGAGAAAGATGCCAAACCAGTTAGAGATCCTCAAAGACGATTAAATCCCAAAATGAAGGAAGTGGTAAGAAAGGAGATTCTAAAACTCCTTGAGGCAGGTATTATTTATCCCGTTGCTGATAGTGAATGGGTAAGCCCTGTCCATTGTGTCCCTAAAAAGGGAGGTATTACTGTTGTTCCTAATGATAAAGATGAATTGATCCCGCAAAGAATTATTACAGGCTATAGGATGGTAATTGATTTTCATAAGTTAAATAAAGCCACTAAGAAAGATCATTACCCTTTACCTTTTATTGATCAAATGCTAGAAAGGCTATCCAAACACACACATTTTTGCTTTCTAGATGGTTATTCTGGCTTCTCTCAAATACCCGTGTCAACGGGGGATCAATCTAAAACTACTTTTACCTGCCCTTTTGGTACTTTTGCTTATAGACGTATGCCTTTTGGTTTATGTAGTGCACCTGCTACCTTTCAAAGATGCATGATGGCTATATTTTCTGATTTTTGTGAAAAGATTTGTGAGGTATTCATGGATGACTTCTCCGTCTATGGATCCTCTTTTGATGATTGTTTGAGCAACCTTGATCGAGTTTTGCAGAGATGCAAATACACTAGTCTCGTCTTGAATTGGGAAAAGTGTCACTTTATGGTTAATGAAGGCATTGTCTTGGGGCACAAGATCTCTGAGAGAGGTATTGAAGTTGATAAAGCCAAAGTTGATGCTATTGAAAAGATGCCATGTCCTAAGGACATAAAAGGTATAAGAAGTTTTCTTGGTCATGCCGATTTTTATAGGAGGTTCATTAAGGACTTTTCTAAAGTTTCTAGGCCTCTGACTAATTTATTGCAAAAATATATTCCTTTTGTCTTTGATGATGATTGTGTAGAAGCATTTGAAACACTTAAGAAAGCTTTGATCACTACACCTATTGTTCAGCCACCTGACTGGAACTTACCTTTTGAAATTATGTGTGATGCTAGTGATTATGCTGTAGGTGCTGTTCTAGGGCAAAGAGTCAATAAGAAATTGAATGTTATCCATTATGCTAGTAAGACTCTCGATACTGCCCAGAGAAATTATGCTGCCACTGAAAAAGAATTCTTAGCAGTTGGGTTTCCATGTGATAAGTTTAGACCTTATATTGTTGATTCCAAAGTTACTATTCACACTGATCATGCTGCTATTAAATATCTTATGGAAAAGAAAGATGCTAAGCCTAGACTCATTAGATGGGTTCTCTTGCTCCAAGAATTTGACTTGCATATTATTGATAGAAAGGGAGCTGAGAACCCCGTTGCAGACAACTTGTCTAGGTTAGACAATGTTCTTGATGACCCACTGCCTATTAATGATAGTTTTCCTGATGAACAATTAGCGGTTGTCAATGCTTCTTGTACTGCTCTTTGGTATGCTGACTATGCTAATTACATTGTTGCTAAATATATACCGCCTAGTTTCATGTACCAGCAAAAGAAAATGTTCTTTTATGATTTAAGACATTACTTCTGGGATGACCCACACCTTTATAAAGAAGGAGTAGATGGTGTTATTAGACGTTGTGTGCCTGAGCATGAACAGGAACAAATCCTACGCAAATGTCACTCTGAATCCTATGGAGGACACCACGCTAGAGATAGAACTGCACACAAGGTACTACAATCTAGTTTTTATTGGCCTACTATCTTCAAAGATGCTCGTAAGTTTGTCTTATCTTGCGATGAATGTCAAAGAATAGGTAACATTAGCAGACGTCAAGAAATGCCTATGAATTACTCTCTTGTTATTGAACTGTTTGATGTTTGGGGCTTTGATTATATGGGACCTTTCCTACCTCCAATGGTTATACACATATTTTAGTTGCTGCTGATTACGTTACTAAGTGGGTAGAAGCTATTCCAACTAGTAGTGCTGATCATAACACTTCTATTAAAATGCTTAAAGAAGTTATTTTTCCGTGGTTTGGAGTCCCTAGATATCTTATGACTGATGGTGGTTCACACTTTATTCATTGTGCTTTCCGTCAGATGCTTGCTAAGTATGATGTCAATCATAGAATTGCATCTCCTTATCACCTGCAGTCTAGTGGTCATGTAGAGTTGAGCAATAGAGAGCTCAAATTAATTTTGCAAAAGACTATGAATAGATCTAGAAAGAATTGGGCCACAAACTTGATGATGCATTATGGGCCTATAGAACTGCATACAAAAATCCTATGGGTATGTCTCCATATAAGATGGTTTATGGAAAAGCATGTCATTTACCTCTTGAACTTGAACATAAAGCATATTGGGCTATTAAAGAGCTCAATTATGACTTCAAACTTGCCGGTGAGAAGAGGTTGTTTGATATTAGCTCACTTGATGAATGGAGAACCCAAGCATATGAGAATGCCAAGCTTTTTAAAGAAAAAGTCAAACGCTGGCATGATAAGAGGATACAAAAGCGTGAGTTTAACGTAGGAGATTATGTGTTATTATTCAACTCTTGTTTAAGATTTTTTGCAGGAAAACTTCTCTCAAAATGGGAAGGTCCCTACGTTATCGAGGAGGTCTATCATTCTGGTGCTATAAAAATCAACAACTTTGAAGGCACAAATCCGAGGGTGGTAAAAGGTCAAAGAATCAAATATTATATTTCAGGTAATCCTATCAATGTTGAAACCAATTGTCGGTGTCAAAACCGGCGGATCTCGGGTAGGGGGTCCCGAACTGTGCGTCTAGGTGGATGGTAACATGAGACGAGGGACACGATGTTTTACCCAGGTTCAGGCCCTCTTGATGGAGGTAAAACCTTACGTCCTGCTTGATTAATATTGATGATGTGTGTTACAAGAGTAGATCTACCACGAGATCAAGGAGGCTAAAGCCTAGAAGCTAGCCTATGGTATGATTGTTGTTTGTCCTACGAACTAAAGCCATCCGGTTTACATAGACACCGGAGAGGGCTAGGGTTACACGGAGTCGGTTACAATAGTAGGAGATCTACATATCCGTATCGCCAAGCTTGCCTTCCACGCCAAGGAAAGTCCCATCCGGACACGGGGCGAAGTCTTCAATCTTGTATCTTCATAGTCTTGGAGTCCGGCCGATGATGATAGTTCGGCTATCCGGACAGCCCCTAATCCAGGACTCCCTCAGTAGCCCCCGAACCAGGCTTCAATGACGACGAGTCCGGCGCGTATGCTGTCTTCGGCGTTTGCAAGGCGGGTTCTTCTTCACGCTCCATGTGTTTGCCGGATAGTGTCTGGTTGCTTCATAAATGCTGCGCTCCTTGGCTTCTACGTCCAATAATGGCCTTCTTCCACGTGTCGTATGAATGCGAAAAGCCAGGGTATTCTTACGTTTTTCCCCCTAGCTGCGCGAATAAGCTGCCTATAAGAGAGGCGAGGATCCAGATCCAAATCACATCATCCTCCTTCCGCAAGTGTTCATCGAGGCGCATCTGACAAAAAATCCATTCCAACATGGATAGTTGACATGGCTCCTCTTCTCGCGCTCCCAGTCCTCAGCCAGGAGATTGGAGGAGATGCTCAGTCCCGCATAGCGAGTTAGTGACGCTCCAAGCGGAGGGATTCCTTCCCCCGGCCTTTATGGTTCCGGTTCGAGCCGGACTGGCCACCTACAAGGGTGGGAAGCAGGAGGAGAGCGTCCCCAATCCCTCCAAAGGAGAGCGGGTATGCTTCGTCCCCTACTTAATAAGGGGACTCGGATTTCCTGTACATCCGTTTCTCCGGGGGCTACTGGAGTTCTATGGACTCCAACTTCACCACCTCACGCCTGCCTCCATCTTGCACATCGCAGGCTTTGTAGCTTTTTGCGAGCTGTTTTTGGGCATCGAGCCCCATTTTGCGCTGTGGAAGAGACTGTTCTGCCTCGTACCCCGTTCTCACGAGGGGTCGATATATCAAGTGGACGGAGCCGAAATATGGCGCATCGCCGGGACCGTATATCTATCCGGAACCCCGAAGAAGGCGTCCGAAGACTGGCCTTCAGAGTGGTTCTATATGGAAGACGCCCCGCTGCCGGATCCAGTTCGGATCGGCCTCCCGGAGTTCAGCAATGCTCCTCTGAAGAAACGCCTGAGTTGGCGCCCGCGGAGCCCTCAACGGGAAGATGATAGGAGCGTCCACTATCTAATGGGCCTATACGGCTACTAGCCCATTCCGGGTTAACCATGATTGGAGTCATGGCCACATGCATTATGCGAGGGCTACAGCCGCTCCAATATAGGGGCCACCCCATGTGGGATTTTAACGGGGAGAATGACGCCACCCGTCATGGCCGCACGGGACCGGGATCGCCCGACAATCTGGTGAAGATCCTGTCCGGCTTGTACAAGGGGGAGAAGGAGGACTTCCTCCGCATGAATCCATTGAATGGATTCTCCATGAATAACCCTCGAAGGTGGGTAAGCGGACGCTTATATATCTGATCCGTGCTTTCAAAGATAAGTATCTTACCCTATGATTTCGATGCAGGAACTGCATCGGGATGTGGAGGGCATAAAAATCCCAACTCCACAACCCGAGGATCTGGGAAGATCCCTTGATCCAGCCTCCGAAGAGGATCCGGACATTAAGGTGGATTTGATTAACTGGGTGTTCCACCAACTCAGCATAGATAATGCTTTAGTCGCCATTACGGCTGACTACCCCGGTTTGTGTCCGGCTTCCCAGGTGAGTACGACCGAAGTCCTGACACCGTTACTTTTTTAATGCTTATTTCTGACCACCATGCACCAATGGTGCTTGGCAGGAGGTGCCTTTACGGCAGGAGGCCGAGCCCGCGGCGACTGACCAAACGAGGTCAGTGCGGCCTAGCAGGCGGAAGAGGAGTGCGGCGCGAATCGAAACGTCGCCGCAAAGGTATGGTGCACCATTGTCCTTTAAGGGAAAGACTCCTGGGAGGCATATTAATGCTCATGATTCTTCCTGGAGAAAGAGCGCTCGCCGGACTGAGTCCAGAGAAGGTGCCCACCAAGCCTCCGCCAGCCATGCTCCAACGCCTGGTCCGGAGGGGGAGGCGAGCATACGGCGCGAGCCGGATGCTCCTCCAACGGAGGATGCCGACAGGTTGTCCGCCACCAGGTATGAGGTGGAGAGCGCCATGAATCACAGGCGCCGTCGGACAGTTCTTCGTGACACGTGTTTCTCCCCTGAGGCGTTAAATTCCTTTAATGCGGGAGACGCGCACCTCCGTGCTGCTCAAGATGGTTTAACCAGAGCCATGGAGTAGTATGTAAAGGACATACGGGTAAGGAATTTTAATAGATATATATGCCAGTAGCCCCCGAGACTTAAAATAGTTAAACTAACTGATTTAAGGATCATTTGTTATGCAGGATCTTACTGAGAAGAATACCCACTTGTCTCAGGAGCTTCAAGAATGCAAGGCCCAACTTGAGGCCGCACTAGCCGCTGCCGGGGGAGCCATGGAGACCCCCTCTGGTAATGCATATTTTGAAGGAAGTAGTTTATGAAGTGCGGCGTGTGTGTATAGTCTGACAATAATATTGCAGAGGATGCCGGACTAGATCCGGACAAGCAACAGCTGCTGCGCCAGTTGAAGGCCGGCGAGAGGGTGCTTATGAGGGTGTAGCAGGAGAGGAAAAAACTCCAAGACGCCAACACCCAGCTGGGCGAAGAACTAAAAGATGTTCGGGTCCAGCTGTCTAACTCTGTGAAGGAGAATCAGCGGCTTCGTCGCGGCATTTATAGTAAGTGCTTGAGCAAACTCTTTTGAAAAGAAGAGTTCGGCGAGGAAGTCGATTGACAGAAGTGTGTTTGTAGGTGTGCTCACAGGTCGTCCGGCGGAGGAGATGCCTGGTTCCACGGGAGACCCTCTTCCCGAGCTGCTGCAACTACACGAACGTGTTCGGCAGGCGATGAGCGGCGTTGTGCAGGCCTTATGGCCTTCCGTCTCCCTACCCGAGGGTGTTGGAGGGCTTGCTGAGAAGCTTCAGGGAGTACGGCGGCGTCTCCGTCTGTGGAAGATATCGGCCTGCCGTCAAGGCGCCAGGGAGGCCTGGGCCATGGTGAAGACGCGGTACCCGAAGGCTGACCCAAACCACATGGCCGAGGTCGGACCTGTGGGGCCCGATGGGAAGGAAATCCCTGTGAGCCTGATGTACGGCCAAGTAGAGTTGGCCGCGAAATATTCCCAACAGGACTGTAAATTAGACAGCCTGTTAGATGGGATTGAAGAGGAGTACAATCAGTCTGTTTGACAATGTAATTTTAAAATGACATGTAAAATGCCTTCTAGCCGGATTGTAGATCGTTTGCCTTTGCGGACCTTTTCGCTTCAACCTCGGGACCCAACAGTCCGGAGTGTGTCCGAATACCCTAACGGTTATAAAAGAGCCGGGGCATGCATGGAGACAAGGCGTAGGGGTCATAATTGCTTTATCAGACAAGTACCCAACTAGCTATGTTATATTACATGGTTAGTAAGAAACATCTTCCAGGGAGAATAGTTCCGTTAAGGGTTCCTTTCCCTGGGAGGCATGCCCTAAAGTGCATGTCCGGACTGCGAAAATAGCAGAAAAAGCATCTGGGGGCAGATAAATAAGTAAGTAATAAATCATCTTTCGGGTCACCGACCGAATATTCCCTTAAGAACGCTAGCCTTTGGCTTCACCCAGTCTGAGGTACACATCCGGCTGACCCAACAGTAACAATCGCAGAGGTGCTCCCTTTACCTCCCAGCCGAACAATCGGGAACGTAGGGGTAAGCACAGGAGCCAGGCAACCCGGCTTGGCCAAAACTTAAGTCATATCGATGCATAAAATGGTGATCAAAAGGTACATGCGGAAGTGTGACACATGTGGTGGACATGAAGCCCATATAAATAAGCTTCTGTTAAAGAAGCCCCCAGGTATAACGAGTGCGAGTAGCACATCGAGTGAATGCGAACAAAGCGCAGATTAGCCCTCAAGAGGTTTGTACTGAAGGAGGGAGGAAAAAGGAGGGAAAACAAAGACAGCGAAAAAACATGAAAGGTGGACGGAGGAAGGAGACGAACCCTGAGTCCGGCGCTAGGCGTAAAATCTTCGGAGACGGGCTTCGTTCCATGGGTTTGGCTCGAGTTGGTTGTCAGATGCATTGCGTAGACGGTATGCACCGCCGGTAAGGACTTGGTCGATGATGAAGGGACCTTCCCATTTGGGCTTAAGTTTGTCCTTTTTCTTGTCCCGCAGACGTAGAACTAGCTCGCCAACATTGTAAGTTTTGGCCCGTACTTCTATGCTTTGATATCTTCGAGCCTGCTGTTGATAAAATGCGGAACGGGATTTTGCCACGTCGCGCTCCTCCTCTAAAGTGTCCAAACTGTCCTGCCGATCCAACTCGGCTTCTCTTTCCTCGTACATGCGCACGCGAGGTGAGTCATGAATTATATCGCAGGGCAAAACTGCCTCAGCGCCGTATACCATAAAATGGTGTGAATCCGGTTGTGCGGTTTGGCGTGGTCCACAGCCCCTAGAGTACGGAGTCGAGCTCCTCTACCCAGTGCGTGTTAGATTCCGTGAGGGACCGCACTAATCTGGGTTTGATGCCGCTCATGATTAGACCATTTGCTCGTTCCACTTGACCATTAGTTTGAGGGTGGTAGACTGAAGCGTAGTCGAGCTTGATGCCCATGTTTTTGCACCAGAGTTTAACCTCATCGCCCGTGAAATTCGTGTCGTTATTAGTGATGATGCTGTGGGGGACACCGAAACGGTGTACTACCCCGGGTATGAAGTCTATCACAGGTCCGGATTCTGCCGTTTTAACCGGCTTGGCCTCTATCCATTTGGTGAATTTATCCACCATGACCAATAAGTATTTGTGCTTGTGGGTCCCCCCTTTAAGGGGTCCAACCATGTCAAGCCCCCAGACCGCGAACGGCCAAGTAATGGGTATAGTTTTGAGGGCGGTGGGTGGCATGTGGCTCTGATTAGCAAAGAGCTGGCAACCGACGCATCGTTGGACTAAGTCCTGAGCATCTTCCCAGGCAGTCGGCCAATAAAATCCTGTACGGAAGGCCTTGCCTACAAGGGCCCGGGCGGCGGCGTGGTGCCCGCCGAGTCTGGTGTGAATTTCAGCCAGGAGATTTTGCCCTTCCTCTTCGGAGATACACCTTTGAAGGACTCCGGTTGTGCTTTTCTTATAAAGTTCTCCCTCATGGCCCTTGTAGGCTTTAGGTCGCCGAACTATGCAGCGGGCCTCATTTTGGTCTTCGGGAAGTTCCTGCCGGATTAGGTAGGCTAGGAATGGTTCCGTCCACGGGGCAATTACTGCCAGTATTTCATGGGCTGAATCTGTTATTTCCTTGGCTGAGCCACCGACTGTGTCAGAATGTTCTGCGTTAGGTGATGCAGTTGGTTCCGGATTGTTATTTCCGGACTCCTCTTCCCATAATACGGATGGCTTAAAGAGCTGCTCCAGGAAAATGTTTGGAGGGACGGCGTTGCGTTTTGCGCCGATGCGTGCCAACACGTCTGCTGCCTGGTTATTATCCCGGGCTACATGGTGGAATTTGAGTCCTTCAAACCGGGCTGGCATTTTTAGGACAGCATTACGGTAGGCTGCCATTTTCAGATCCTTGGCGTCAAAGTCTCCATTTACTTGGGATATTGCGAGGTTTGAATCCCCGCGCACCTCTAGGCGTTGAATACCCATGGAGATTGCCATCCGGAGGCCATGTAGAAGGGCCTCGTATTCGGCTGCATTGTTGGAGTCCGTGTACATTATTTGAAGCACGTATTGGACTGTGTCTCCGGTTGGGGACGTCAAGACGACGCCAGCTCCCAAGCCAGCCAACATTTTGGAGCCGTCGAAATGCATGATCCAATTGGAGTATGCGCCGTACTATTTAGGGAGTTCGGCTTCAGTCCATTCGGCGATGAAGTCAGCCAGAACTTGTGACTTGATAGCTCGCCGTGGTTTGTAGGTTATATCAAATGGTAAGAGTTCAATGGCCCATTTTGCAATCCTGCCCGTCGCATCGCGATTGTTTATAATGTCGTTGAGAGGTACTTCGGAGGCCACCGTTATGGAACACTCTTGAAAGAAGTGTCGCAGCTTCCGGGATGCCATGAACACCGCGTACGCTATCTTTTGATAGTGTGGGTACCGAGACTTGCATGGAGTTAAGACAATGGATACGTAGTACACTGGTTTTTGAAGAGGGAACTTGTGCCCTTCTGTTTCTCGTTCGACGACGAGTACCGCGCTGACAACTTGATGTGTTGCTGCGATATATAACAACACCGGTTCGCCCAGCTTGGGTGCAGCTAGGACTGGATTTGTTGCCAATACGGCTTTAATTCTTCGAGTCCGGCTGTGGCAGCATCCGTCCATTCGAAGTGTTCGGTGCGCTAGAGGAGGTGATAGAGGGGCAGTGCCTTTTCTCCCAAACGGGAGATGAAGCAGCTTAGAGGCGCCATGCATCCAGTTAGTTTTTGTATTTGCTTGAGGTCTTTTGGGATATCCAATTGTGACAGAGCTCGGATCTTGGCTGGGTTTGCTTCAATTCCTCTACCGGATACAATGAAGCCCAAGAGCTTTCCGGCTGGCACGCCAAAAACACATTTCTCTGGGTTGAGCTTGATGTCATATGCTCGGAGGTTGTCGAATGTCACCCTCAAGTCGTCTACTAGAGTTTCGACGTGTTTGGTATTGAAGACCACATCGTCTACGTATGCCTCTACTGTTTTGCCTATCTTGGTGGCCAGACATGTCTGAATCATGCGCTGATATGTTGCGCCGGCGTTTTTGAGTCCGAAGGGCATTGTGTTGAAGCAGAATGGTCCGTGTGGAGTAATAAATGCCGTTGCGGCCTGGCCTTTCCCACCATCTTGATTTGATGGTATCCGGAGTATGCGTCGAGGAAGCACAATGAATCGTGCCCTGCAGTAGCATCGATGATTTGGTCGATGTGAGGGAGAGGGAGAGGGTCCTTTGGACAGGCCTTGTTAAGGTCTTTGAAATCGACACAAAGGCGCCAGGATTTGTCCTTTTTTGGTACCATTACCAGGTTGGCTAGCCAGTCCGGATGTTTGATATCTCTGATGAATCCGGCTTTTAAGAGTTTGGCTAGCTCCTCTCCCATTGCTTGTCTTTTGGGTTCGGAAAATCGCCGAAGAGCCTGTTTGACTGGCTTGAATCCTTTTAGGATATTTAGGCTGTGCTCTGCCAGCCTGCGTGGGATTCCTAGCATGTCTGAAGGGTGCCATGCGAAAATGTCCCAATTTTCCCGAAAGAACGCTCGTAGTGCGGCTTCCACATCAGGATTTAATTGTGCCCCAATGGAGGCCGTCTTTGTGGGGTCCGTTGGATGGACCTGGAATTTGACTATTTCATCTGCTGGTTTAGAAGAGGTGGACTTAGACCTCTTATCGAGTATCACATCGTCCCTATCCACCGTGGAGCGTAGCGCAGTGAGTTCCTCTGCCGCTAGGGCTTCGGATAATGCCTCTAGGGCTAGTGCGGCTATCTTATTTTCAGCGCAAAGTGCTATATCTGGATCACTGACGAGAGTGATTATTCCATTAGGCCCAGGCATTTTGAGCTTCATGTACCCGTAATGGGGTATAGCTTGGAAGATTGTGAATGCCTCTCGCCCTAACAAGGCGTGATATCCGCTGCCGAATGGGGCCACTTGGAACGTGACCTCTTTGGACCTGTAGTTGTCCGGCAAGCCGAACACTACGTCTAGTGTGATTTTTCCTGTGCAGCGTACTTCTCGACTAGGTATTATTCCCCTGAAGGTTGTGCTGCTTCGCTCAATGCGGCTCCAGTCAATTTCCATTTTTTGAAGAGTTTCCTCATAGATGAGGTTTAATCCGCTGCCGTCATCCATGAGTACCTTGGTAAGACGAAAGCCGTCCACTATCGGACTGAGGACGAATGCGACTGGTGCTCGAGCTGTTCGGAATTTAGGTTCATCGCTGGCATTAAAGGTGATAGCTGTGTCACTCCATGGATTCGTTGTTGCTACTTGGTAGACTTCGGCGAGGCTGCGGATTGTTCGCTTCCGCATGTTATTTGATGCGAAAGTGTCGAAGACTGTTAATACTGTACTGGTACTGTTGGGCTGGTTGTCCGGGGCTAGAAAGCCTTCGCCACTTTTGGCCACCTACCATAGTATCCAACATGCTCGAAGGCTATGTGTTGGAGTGGCACCCTCCGTACTGTGGATTTTGCAGGGTCTGTTGAGCCATCCCTCCAGTACGGTTCCGTGCCCTTTAGTGGGTTTCTGCTTTTTGGTTTTTAATCCAGGGGCTTGAGTATGACGCACCCTTTTATTTCGGACTGGGGTTGTATTCAGGGCCGGATTGTCCCAAAACCTGGTTTTTGTTTTCCAGGCGCTCTCCATCGCACAGTATTTTTGTACAATGGTCGCTAGGTCGGCAAAGCGTGTAACTTCGCAACGACTTATGGCGTTTATGATTCCTTTGTCCGTGCAATTGCAAAAAATTGAAATCACGCTTTCTTCACGGCAGTCCTTTATCCTGTTCATAACCAGGAGGAATCTGGCCCAGTAATGATGTACTGTTTCCTTAGGGCTCTTGCCGTATTTGAGATAGACCGCTTATGTTTGGGTGGGCGGGTGGAATTAAGTTCGGAACCCCGCCCGATCTGAGGCTCAAAGGCCAAAAGTTTCCGGACTTGGAAGCTTGGTTTGTTGGATGCCTTCCAACAAATCTGGTCCGATGCCTGACTTTAGGTTCAGTATTTGATTGACGTCCGTCCCTCCGCGGGAATCCGGCATGGAGGGATCGAGAATCCGTACATAGTTGGGTTTTAACATAGAAGAGGAGTCGCGGCATTGTTCCTCTACCACAACAACGTGGTGGGTGGCCTGGGGAGAGTTAATTTCTCTCAGATCAGTTTTAAGACCAATCTGATCGTAGTCTGTAGCGACTCCCAGGGCGGCGATGCGATCCAAGAGATCGTTTACGGAGGAGAGCTCAATCGGATCTAACTGCTCGGCGAATTCCGAGCTGACGTGAAGATCGCTTTTGATGACCTGAGAGGTCACCATCGGAGCGGTGGCCGAACAGGCGGTCATAAGAAAACCACCTAGCCGGATAGTTTGGCCGGCGGCCAAAGCTCCCTTGACGACGGCGCCGTCTTTAAAGACGGGAAAAGGCATCCTTCCTGATTGCGACGACACAGAGGAACTCTCAATGAAAGCACCAATGTCGGTGTCAAAACCGGCGGATCTCGGGTAGGGGGTCCCGAACTGTGCGTCTAGGCGGATGGTAACAGGAGACGAGGGACACGATGTTTTACCCAGGTTCGGGCCCTCTTGATGGAGGTAAAACCCTACGTCCTGCTTGATTAATATTTATGATGTGTGTTAAAAGAGTAGATCTACCACGAGATCAAGGAGGCTAAACCCTAGAAGCTAGCCTATGGTATGATTGTTGTTCGTCCTACGGACTAAAGCCATCCGGTTTATATAGACACCAGAGAGGGCTAGGGTTACACAGAGTCGGTTACAATGGTAGGAGATCTACATATCCGTATCGCAAGCTTGCCTTCCACGCCAAGGAAAGTCCCATCCGGACACAGGGCGAAGTCTTCAATCTTGTATCTTCATAGTCTTGGAGTCTCGCCGATGATGATAGTTCGGCTATCCGGACACCCCCTAATCCAGGACTCCCTCACCAATATTATTGAAACCATAACCCCTGAGGAATACATAAGAGACACTTTCCAGAACGTTCCAGACTCCAAAAAGGCATAGGTACGTGGTACGATAAGTAAACCGATTCCAAAACAACTCTAATAGCAATTTTCATCAGTTTGGATTATTTAAGGATTTTAGGAAGAAAGAAGTGGTCCGAAAGGGACACGAGGCTCCCACGAGAGAGGAGGGCGCCCCCCTATAGGGCGCCCCCCTGTCTCGTGGGCACCTCGTGTGCCTCCCGGAGTCTGTTTTCTTGTATGTTACGTATTTTGGTCGGTAAAAATTCATTATATATACTCCCGAAGGTTTTGGCCACTGTATCACGCAAATATCCTCTGTTTTCGTTTCGAGCTGTTCCTATTGCAGATTAGAGCACCATGACTTCTCCCTCCTACAACAACGAAGACAAGGATGCCTGGCTATTGAAGATAGAGTTGAAAAGAGAGTAACCGGAAGATATCAACAAGGGTGAAGAGATCAATAAGGCCATGGGGGTTCAAGCTCCGGTGGTGAAAGAAGAAGACGCCCTCACCCTTTACCTAACCTTTTCACTCCAACAGAGATTGAAGCTTTCAAGATGATTGAGTTAGCCCACATACAAAACAAGTATCTCACATAGGAGAATATTTTGTTGAAGGATCATATTGCTGGGCTCAAGGGCATTATCCGCAAGTTGGAGGAGCTTTTACGCTCGATGTGCGATTATCCACCGTCATCATCACCACCTCCATCACCTCCGAAGAAATAATCACATGGGTATGGGCACTCCCGTGGAAACTGCCAAGCTTGGGGGAGGTGCCCCGGTATCGTATCACCATCACACTCCTATCTTTACCGCTTTATTTAGTTCGATCCTTTTAGTAGTATCTTGATCTAGTAGATTGAAGTTTTTGATATCAAGTAGTTTTGAGTTTTTCCTTGTGATCTCTTTATGTAAGCGAGTCCGTGTGCTATCTATAATAAATATTAGTGTTGATTCAAGGGCTTTGATATGTTGCTACGATCTTGAGAAAGTAGAAAGAACAAAATAGTTCATATTGATCTTATGGATAGTGATAACTTCACACAAAGAAAGTATGAGGCATAAAAATTGTTGAGAGTTGATGAACGTGGCCTTGGTCATCGTTACAATTAATAGGAAGTGATAAGGAAAGAGGGGTTCACATATAGATATATTATCTTGGACATCTTTTATGATTGTGAAGCACTCATTAAGTATGACATGCTAAAAGAGTTGATGTTGGACAAGGAAGACAACGTAATGGTTTATGTTTTCCGACATGTCAGTTAAAGTATATTGTCAGTGACCTTCTAAACATGTTGAGCTTGCCTTTCCCCCTTTTGCTAGCCAAAATTCCTTGCACCAAGTAGAGATACTACTTGTGCTTCCAAATATCCTCAAACCCAGTTTTGCCTTGAGAGTCCACCATACCTACCTATGGATTGAGTAAGATCCTTCAAGTAAGTTGTCATCGGTGCAAGCAATAAAAATTGCTCTCTAAATATGCATGAATTATTAGTGCAGAGAAAATAAGCTTTGTACGAACTTGTTGTGGAAGTAATAAAAGCGACGGAGTGCATAATAAAGGTCCACATACAAGGGGCAATACAAAGTGATGTTCTTTTGCATTAAGATTTTGTGTATCCAACCCTAAAAGCGCATGACAACCTCTGCTTCCCTCTGCGAAGGGCCTATCTTTTACTTCATGTTTTTACTTTATACTTGAGTCAAGGTGATCCTCACCTTTCCATTTTTTTCATTTTATCCTTTGGCAAGCTCCTCGTGTTTGAAAGGTCATGATACACATATCAAATTGGATGTAAGTTGGCATAGGCTATTATTGTTGACATCACCTAAAGGTGAATACGTTGGGAGGCAACACAATAAGCCCCTATCTTTCTCAGTGTCCGGCTGAAACTCTATAACCACAAGTATTGAGTGAGTGTTAACAATTATAGGAGACTATGAGATGGTTGAGTATGTGAGCTTGCTGAAAAGCTCTATTATTGACTCTTTCTGATGTTACGATAAATTGCAATTGCTTCAATGACTGAGATTATAGTTTGTTAGTTCCCAATGAAGTTTATGAACCATACTTGACATTGTGAATTGCTTATTACTTGAACATAAGAAATCATATGACAAAATCTATATATGTTGTTGTTATTAGAATGATCATGATGCCCTCATGTCTGTATTTTATTTTTATCGACACCTTTATCTCTAAACATGTGGACATATTTCTTGATCTCGGTTTCCGCTTGAGGACAAGCGAGGTCTAAGCTTGGGGGAGTTGATACGTCCATTTTGCATCATGCTTTTATATCAACATTTATTGCATTATGGGCTGTTATTACCCATTATATTTCAATTCTTATGGCTATTCTCTCTTATTTTACAAGGTTTACCATGAAGAGGGGGTGTCGGTGTCAAAACCGGCGGATCTCGGGTAGGGGGTCCCGAACTGTGCGTCTAGGCGGATGGTAACAGGAGACGAGGGACACGACGTTTTTACCCAGGTTCGGGCCCTCTTGATGGAGGTAAAACCCTATGTCCTGCTTGATTAATATTGATGATGTGGGTTACAAGAGTAGATCTACCACGAGATCAAGGAGGCTAAACCCTAGACGCTAGCCTATGGTATGATTGTTGTTCGTCCTATGGACTACAGCCATCCGGTTTATATAGACACCGGAGAGGGCTAGGGTTACATAGAGTCGGTTACAAAGGTAGGAGATCTACATATCCGTATCGCCAAGCTTGCCTTCCACGCCAAGGAAAGTCCCATCCGGACACGGGACGAAGTCTTCAATCTTGTATCTTCATAGTCTTAGAGTCTGACCAATGATGATAGTTCGGCTATCCGGACACCCCCTAGTCCGGGACTCCCTCAGTAGCCCCTGAACCAGGGTTCAATAACGACGAATCCGGCGCGTATGTTGTCTTCGGCGTTTGCAAGGCGGGTTCTTCTTCATGCTCCATGTGTTTGCCGGATAGTGTCCGGTTGCTTCATAAATGCTGCGCTCCTTGGCTTCCGCGTCCAATAATGGTCTTCTTCCACGCGTCGCACGAATGCGAAAAGCCAGGGTATTTTTATGTTTTACCCCCTAGCTGCGCAAATAAACTGCCTATAAGAGAGGCAAGGATCCAGATCCAAATCACATCCTCCTCCTTCTGCAAGCACTCATCGAGGCGCATCTGACACCAAACCCATTCCAACATGGACAGTCGACGCGGCTCCTCTTCTCGCGCTCCCAGCCCTAAGCTAGGAGATTGGAGGAGATGCTCAGTCCCGCACAACGAGTTAGTGACGCTCCAAGCAAAGGGATATCTTCCCCCGTCCTTCATGGTTCCGGTTCGAGCCGGACTGGCCACCTACAAAGGTGGGAAGCAGGCAGAGAGCGCCCCCAATCCCTCCAAAGGAGAGCGGGTGTGCTTCGTCCCCTACTTAATAAGGGGACTCGGATTTCCTATACATCCGTTTCTTCGGGGGCTCCTGGAGTTCTACGGACTCCAGCTTCATCACCTTACGCCTGCCTCCATTTTGCACATCGCGGGCTTCGTAGCTCTGTGTGAGCTGTTCTTGGGCATTGACCCCCATTTCGCGCTGTGGAAGAGGCTGTTTTGCCTCGTACCCCGCTCTCACGAGGGGTCGATATATCAAGTGGGCGGAGCTGAAATATGGCGCATCGCCGGGACCGGATACCTGTCCGGGACCCCGAAGAAGACGTCCGAAGATTGGCCTTCGGAGTGGTTTTATATGGAGGACGCTCCGCTGCCGGATCCAGTCCGGATCGGCCTTCTGGAGTTCAGCAACGCTCCCCTGAAGAAACGCCTAAGTTGGCGCCCACGGAGCCCTCAACGGGAAGATGATAGTAGCGTCCCTTACTTGATGGGCCGGATACGGCTACTAGCCCATTCCGGATTAACCATGATCGGAGTCATGGCCACATGCATTATGCGTGGGGTGAAGCCGCTCCAATATAGGGGCCACCCCATGTGGGACTTCAACAGAGACAACGACGCCACCCGTCACGGCCGCAAGGGACCTGGCTCAACCGATGATCTGGTGAAGATCCTGTCCGGCTTGTACAAGGGGGAGAAGGAGGACTTCCTCCGCACGAATCCTTTGAACGGATTTTCCATGAACAACCCTCGGAGCTGGGTAAGCGGTCGCATGCATATCTGAACCGTGCCTTTAAAGGCAATTGTCTTATTGTATGATTTTGACACAGGAACTGCGTCGGGATGTGGAGGGCATAAAAAGCCCAGCCCCACAGCCCGAAGACCCAGAAAGGTCCCTTGATCCGGCCTCCGAAGAGGATCCGCACTTAGCGGTGGACCTGATCGATGGGGTGTACCACTAGCTCAGCATAGATAATGCTTTAGTCGCCATTATGGCTGACTACCCCGGTTTGTGTCCGGCTTCCCCGGTGAGTACGACCGAAGTCCTGGCGCCGTTACTTCTTTAATGCTTAGTTCTGACCATTGTGCACCAATGGTGTTCGACAGGAAGCGCCTTTACTGCAGGAAGTCGAGCCCGCGGCGACTGGCCAACAAGGGTCAGTCCGGCCCAGCAGGCGGAAGAGGAGTGCGACGCGAACTGAAACGTCGCCGCAACGGTACGGAGCAACTCTATTTTTAAGGGAAGGATTCCCAGGAGGTATATTAATGCTCATAACTTTTCCAAAAAGAGCGCTCGCCGGACAGTGTCCGGAGAGGTTGCCAATCAAGCCTCCACCAGCCATGCTCCAACGCATGGCCCGGAAGGGGAGGCGAATACAAGGCATGAGTCGGACACTCCTCCGACGGAGGATGCCGACAGGCTATCCGCCACCCGGTCTGAGGTGGAGAGCGCCATGAATCACAGGCGTCGCCGGACAGTTCTTCGTGACGCGTGTTTCTCCCCGGAGGCGTTAAATGCCTTTGATGCGGGAAACGCGCACCTCCGTGCCGCTCAAGATGG
This sequence comes from Triticum dicoccoides, assembly GCF_002162155.2. Classification (NCBI taxonomy): domain Eukaryota; kingdom Viridiplantae; phylum Streptophyta; class Magnoliopsida; order Poales; family Poaceae; genus Triticum; species Triticum dicoccoides. The sequence continues at coordinate 477,588,819 of NC_041383.1, read as the reverse complement.
GTTAACCAGAGCCACGGAGCAGTATGTGAAAGACATACGTGTAAGTAATTTTAATAGTTATATATGCCAGTAGCCCCCAAGACTTAAAATGGTTAAAATAACTGATTTAAGGATCAATTGTAATGCAGGATCTTACGGAGAAGAATACCTATCTGTCCCAAGAGCTCCAAGAGTGCAAGGCCCAACTTGAGGCCGCACTGGCCGCCACAGGGGGAGCCACAGAGACCCCCGCTGGTAAGACGTACTTTGAAAAGATAATTAATTAACAAAGTGCAGAGTGAATCTGACAATAATATTGCAGAGGGTGCCGGACTAGATCCGGACAAGCAATAGCTACTGCGTCAGCCAAAGGCTGGCAAGAGGGTGCTTATGAAGGTGCAGCAGGAGAGAAACAAGCTCCAAGATGCCCACACCCAGCTAGGAGAAGAGCTTAAAGGTGTTCGGGCCCAGCTGTCTGGCTCCTTGAAGGAGAATCAGCGACTTCGTCGCGGCATTTATAGTAAGTGCTTGAGCAAATTCCTTTGAAAAGAAGAATTCGGCGAGGAAGTCGTTTGACAGAAAGATGTCTTTAGGTGTGCTCACAGGTCGCCCTGTGGAGGAAATGCCTGGGTCAACAGGTGACCAACTTCCCGAGCTGGCGCAATTGTTCGAACGTGTTCGACAGGCGATGAGTGGCGTCGTTCAGGCTTTATGGCCATCCGTCTCCCTACCCGAGGGCCTTGGTGAGCTTGCTGAGAAGCTCTAGGGAGCACGGCGATGCCTCCATTTGTGGAAGATATCGGCCTGCCGTCAGGGCGCCAGGGAGGCCTGGGCCATGGTGAAGACGCGCTACCCGAAGGCTGACCCAAACCACATGGCCAAGGTCGGACCTGCGGGGCCTGATGGGAAGGAGATCCCTGTGAGCTTGATGTATGGCCAAGTAGAACTGGCCGCGAAATATTCCCAATAGGACTGTAAATTAGACAGCCTGTTAGATGGGATTGAGGAGGAGTACAATCAGTCGGTTTGACGATGTAATTTGAAATGACATGTAAGATGCCTTCTAGCCGGATTGTAGATCGTTTGCCTTTGCGGACCGTTTTGCTTCAACCTCGGGACCCAACAGTCCGGAGTGTGTCCGAATACCCCTACAGTTATAAAAGAACCGGGGCATGCATGGAGACAAGGCGTCGAGGTCATAATTGCTTTATCAGACAAGTGCCCAACTAGTTATGTTATATTACATGGTTAGTAAGAAACATCTTCCAGGGAGAATAGTTCCGTTAAGGGTTCCTTTCCCTGGGAGGCATGCCCTAAGGTGCAATGCCGGACTGCGAAAATAGCAAAAAAAGCATTTGGGGGCTTATAAATAAGTAAGTAATAAATCATCTTTCAAGTCACCGATCGAATATTCTCTTAAGAACGCTAGCTTTCGGCTTCACCCAGTCTGAGGTACACATCCGACTGACCCGACAGTAACAATCGCAGAGGTGCTCCCTTTACCTCCTAGCCGAACAATCGGGAACGTAGGGGTAAGCACAGGAGCCAGGCAACCCAGCTTGGCCAAAACTGAAGTCATATCGATGCATATAATGGTGAATAAAAGGTACATGCGGAAGTATGACACATGTATTGGGCGTGAAGCCCATATTAATAAGCTTCTGGTAAAGAAGCCCCCAGGTATAATGAGTGCTAGGAGCACATCAAGTGTGTGCGAACAAAGTGCAAATCAGCCTATAAAAGGTATTGAAAAAAAGTGGGAAGAAGGAGGGAGACAAGAGACAGTAAAAAATATAAAAAGGTGGACGGGGGAGTGAGACGAACTTTGAGTCCGGTGTTTAGGCGTAGAATCTTCGGAGACGGGCTGCGTTCCATGGGTTCGGCTCGAGTCGGTTGTCAGATGATTTGCGTAGACGGTATGCTCCGCCGGTCAAGACTTGGTCGATGATGGAGGGACCTTCCCACTTGGGCTTAAGTTTGTCCTTTTTCTTGTCCGGCAGGCGTAGAATGAGTTCGCCGACATTGTAAGTTTTGGCCCGTACTTCTCTGCTTTGATATCTTTGAGCCTGCTGCTGATAGAATGTGGAATGAGCCTTTGCCACGTCCCGCTCCTCCTCTAAGGCGTCCAAACTGTTCTGCCGATCCAACTCGGCTTCTCTTTCTTCGTACATGCGCACACGAGGTGAGTCATGAATTATATCGCAAGGCAGAACTGCCTCTGCGCCATACACCATGAAAAATGGTGTGAAACCAGTAGTTCGAATTGGCGTGGTCCGCAGCCCCCAGAGTACGGAGTCAAGCTCCTCTACCCAGTGCGTGTTAGATTCCTTGAGGGACCGCACTAGTCTGGGTTTGATGCCGCTCATGATTAGACCATTTGCTCGCTCGACTTGACCGTTAGTTTGGGGGTGATAGACTGAAGCATAATCGAGCTTGATGCCCATGTTTTTGCACCAGAGTTTAACCTCGTCGGTAGTGAAGTTCGTGCCGTTATCAGTGATGATGCTGTGGGGGACGCCAAAACGGTGTACTACCCCGGATAGGAAGTCTATCACCGGTCCGGATTCTGCCGTTTTAACCGGCTTGGCCTCAATCCATTTGGTGAATTTGTCCACCATGACCAATAAGTATTTGTGCTTGTGGGTTCCGCCTTGAAGGGGTCCAACCATGTCAAGCCCCCAGACCGCGAACGGCCAGGTAATGGGTATAGTTTTGAGGGCGGTGGGTGGCATGTGGCTCTGATTAGCAAAGAGCTGGCAACCGACGCATCGTTGGACTAAGTCCTGAGCATCTGCCTGGGCTGTCGGCCAATAAAATACTGTACGGAAGGCCTTGCCTACGAGTGCCCGGGCTGCAGCGTGGTGCCCGCCGAGTCTGGCGTGAATGTCAGCCAGGAGATTCCGCCCCTCCTCTTCGGAGATACACCTTTGAAGGACTCCGGTTGTGCTTTTCTTATAAAGTTCTCCCTCATGGACCTTGTAGGCTTTAGATCGCCGAACTATGCAGCGGGCCTCATTTTGGTCTTCGGGAAGTTCTTGCCGCATTAAGTAGGCTAGGAATGGTTCTGTCCATGGGGCAATTACTGCCATTATTTCGTGAGCTAAAGGTGTTATTTCATTGGCTGAGTCGCCGACTGTGTCAGAATGGCCTGAGTTCGGTGATGCAGCTGGCTCCGGATTGTTATTTCCGGACTCCTCTTCCCATAACACGGATGGCTTGAAGAGCCGTTCCAGGAAGATGTTTGGAGGGACGACGTCTCGTTTCGCGCCGATGCGTGCTAACACGTCTGCTGCCTGGTTATTATCCCGGGCTACATGGTGGAATTCGAGTCCTTCGAACCGAGCTGACATTTTTAGGACGGCCTTGCGGTAAGCTGCCATTTTTGGATCTTTGGCATCAAAGTCTCCATTTACTTGGGATATTGCGAGGTTTGAATCCCCGCGCACCTCTAGGCGTTGAATGCCCATGGAGATTGCCATCCGGAGGCCATGTAAAAGGGCCTTGTATCCGGCTGCATTATTGGAGTCCATGTACATTATTTGAAGTACGTATTGGATTGTGTCTCCAGTTGGGGACGTCAGGACAACGCCAGCCCCCAAGCCAGCCAACATTTTGGATCCGTCGAAATGCATAATCCAATTGGAGTATGCGCCGCACTCTTTAGGGAGTTCGGCTTCGGTCCATTCGGCGACGAAGTCGGCCAGAACCCGCGACTTTATAGCTCACCGTGGTTTATAGGTTATGTCAAATGGTAAGAGCTCAATAGCCCATTTTGCAATCCTGCCCGTCGCGTCGCGATTGTTTATAATATCGTTGAGAGGTACTTCGGAGGCCACCGTTATGGAACACTCTTGAAAGTAGTGTCGCAGCTTCCGAGATGCCATGAACACCGCATACGCTATCTTTTGATAATGTGGGTACCGGGACTTGCATGGAGTTAGAACAGTGGATACATAGTACACTGGTTTTTGAAGAGGGAATCTATGCCCTTCTGTCTCTCGCTCGACGACGAGTACCGCGCTGACAACTTGATGTGTTGCTGCGATATATAATAACATAGGTTCTCCTAGGTTGGGCGCGGCCAGGACCGGATTTGTTGCCAGTATGGCCTTTATTTCTTCGAGTCCGGCTGTGGCAGCATCCGTCCATTCGAAATGTTCGGTGCGCCGGAGGAGGCGGTAGAGGGGCAGAGCCTTTTCTCCCAAACGGGAGATGAAGCGACTTAAGGCCGCTACGCATCCGGTTAGTTTTTGTATTTGCTTGAGGTCTTTTGGAATATCCAATTGTGACAGAGCTCGGATTTTGGCCGGGTTTGCTTCAATTCCTCTACCGGATACGATGAAGCCCAAGAGCCGAAGATGCATTCTTTCGGATTGAGCTTAATGTCATATGCTCGGAGGTTGTCGAATGTCACCCTCAAGTCTTCTACTAGTTTCGACGTGTTTTGTCTTGACGACCACATCGTCTACGTATGCCTCTACTGTTTTGCCTATCTGGGTAGCCAGACATGTTTGAATCATGCGCTGATATGTTGCGCCGGCGTTTTTGAGTCCGAAGGGCATTGTGTTGAAGCAGAATGGCCCATATGGAGTAATGAATGCCGTTGCGGCCTGGTCTTTCTCCGCCATCTTGATTTGATGGTATCCGGAGTATGCGTCGAGGAAGCACAATGAATCGTGCCCTGAAGTAGCATCGATGATTTGGTCGATGCGAGGGAGGAGGAAAGGGTCCTTTGGACAGGCCTTGTTAAGGTCTTTAAAATCGACGCAGAGGCACCAGGATTTGTCATTTTTTGGTACCATTACTAGATTGGTGAGCCAGTCTGGATGTTTTATATCTCTGTTGAATCCGGCTTCTAAGAGTTTGGCTAGCTCTACTCCCATTGCCTGTCTTTTGGGTTCAGAAAATCGCCGAAGAGCTTGTTTGACCGGCTTGAATCCTTTTAGGATGTTTAGGCTGTGCTCTGCCAGCCTGCATGGGATTCCTGGCATGTCTGAAGGGTGCCAGGCAAAAATGTCCCAATTTTGCCGAAGGAATTCTCGTAGTGCGGCTTTGACATCAGGACTTAATTGTGCCCCAATGGAGGCCGTCTTTGTGGGGTCCGTTGGATGGACCTGAAATTTGACTATTTCGTCTGCTGGTTTAAAAGAGGTGGACTTGGACCTCTTATCGAGTATCACATCGTCCCTATCCACCGTGGAGCGCAGCGTGGTTAGTTCCTCTGCCGCTAGGGCTTCGGACAATGCCTCTAGGGCCAGTGCGGCTGTCTTATTTTCAGCGCGGAGTGTTGTATCTGGATCACTGGCAAGAGTGATTATCCCATTGGGTCCGGGCATTTTGAGCTTCATGTACCCGTAGTGGGGTATAGCTTGGAAGATTGTGAATGCCTCTCGCCCTAACAAAGCGTGATATCCGCTGCCGAATGGGGCCACTTGGAACGTGACCTCCTCGGACCTGTAATTGTCCGGTGAGCCGAACACTACGTCTAGTGTGATTTTTCCTGTGCAGCATACTTCTCGACTAGGGATTATCCCTCTGAAGGTTGTGCTGCTTCACTCGATGCGGCTCCAGTCAATATCCATTTTTTGAAGGGTTTCCTCGTAGATGAGGTTTAATCCGCTGCCGCCATCCATGAGTACCTTGGTAAGGCGAAAGCCGTCCACTATCGGACTGAGGACCAATGCGGCTGGTGCTCTAACTATTCGGAATTTAGGTTCGTCGCTGGCGTTGAAGGTGATAGCCGTGTCACTCCATGGATTTGCTTTTGCTACTTGGTAGACTTCGGCGAGGCCGCGGATTGTTCATTTTCGCATGTTATTTGATGCGAAAGTCTCGAAGACTGTTAATACCGTACCGGTACTGCTGGGCTGTTTGCCCGGGGCTAAAAAGCCTTCGCCACTTTTGGCCACCTGCCGTAGTATCCAACATGCTCGAAGGCTGTGTGTTGGAGTGGCGCCCTCCATACTATGGATTTTGCAGGGTCCGTTGAGCCAGCCCTCCAGTACGGTTCCATGCCCTTTAGTGGGTCTTTGCTTTTTGGTTTTTAACCCAGGTGCTTGAGTATGGCGCACCCTTTTACTTCGGACTAGGGTTGTGGTCAAGGCCGGACTGTCCCAAAACCTAGTTTCGGTGTTCCTGGCACTCTCTACCGCACAGTATTTTTGTACGATAGTTGCTAGGTCGATGAAGCGTGTAACTTCGCGATGACTTATGGCGTTCATGATTCCCTTGTCCGTGCAATTGTTGCAGAAAATTGAAATCGCACTTTCTTCGCAGCAGTCCTTTATCCTGTTCATAACCAGGAGGAATCTGGCCCAGTAATGATGTACTGTTTCATCAGGCTCTTGCCGTATTCGAGATAGATCGCTTATGTTTGGGTGGGCGGGTGGAATCAAGTTCGGAACCCCACCCGATCTGAGGCTCAAAGGCCAAGAAGTTTCCGGATTCGGAAGCTTGACTTGCTGGATGCTTTCCAACGAATCTAGTCCGACGCGTGACTCTAAGTTCAGTATTTGATTAGCGTCCGTCCCTTCGCGGGAATCCGGCTTGGAGGGATCGGGAATCCGTACATAGTTGGTTTTCAACGTAGAAGAAGGGTTGCTGCATTGTTCCTCTACCACGACAACATGGTGGGTGGCCTGAGGAGAGTTAATCTCTCTCAGATCGGGTTTAAGCCCAATCTCGTAGTCTGTAGTGACTCCCAGTGCGGCGATGCGATCCAAGAGCTCATTTACAGAGGAGAGCTCAATCGGATCTAACTGCTCGGCGAATTCCGGGCTGACGTGAAGATCGCTTTTGATGACCTGAGAGGTCATCGTCAGAGCGGTGGCCGAACAGGAGGTCATAAGAAAACCACCTAGCCGGACAGTTTGGCCGGCGGCCAAACCTCTCTTGACGACGGTGCCGTCTTTAAAGACGGGAGAAGGCATCCTTCCTGATCGCGACAGCACAGAGGAACTCTCAATGAAAGCACCAATGTCGGTGTCAAAACCGGTGGATCTCGGGTAGGGGGTCCCGAGCTGTGCGTCTAGGCGGATGGTAACAGGAGACGAGGGACACGATGTTTTTACCCAGGTTCGGGCCCTCTTGATGGAGGTAAAACCCTACGTCCTTCTTGATTAATATTGATGATGTGGGTTACAAGAGTAGATCTACCACGAGATCAAGGAAGCTAAACCCTAGAAGCTAGCCTATGGTATGATTGTTGTCCGTCCTATGGACTACAGCCATCCGGTTTATATAGACACTGGAGAGGGCTAGGGTTACACAGAGTTGGTTACAAAGGTAGGAGGTCTACATATCCGTATCGCCAAGCTTGCCTTCCACGCCAAGGAAAGTCCCATCCGTACACGGGACAAAGTCTTCAATCTTGTATCTTCATAGTCTTGGAGTCCGACCGATGATGATAGTTCGGCTATCCGGACACCCCCTAGTCCAGGACTCCCTCAGGGGGAATGCCGGCAGCTGGAATTCTGGCTGGAAAAGGAGCAAACGTTGGAAACCTATTCTGCATAACTCCAAAAGTCCTGAAAATCCACGAAACTACCTTTTGGATTTATTAAGAATTTATGAGCGAAAGAAATAGGCCAGGGGGCCCACACCCTGTCCAGGAGACAGGGGGGCACGCCCCCCTATAGGGTGCGCCCCCTATCTCCTGGGCCCCATGGTGGGCCTCCGGCGACCATCTTATGATAGATGAAGGGTTTTGTCCTAGAAAAATTCATGGGCAAGCTTACGGGACGAAACTCCGCCGCCACGAGGCAGAACCTTGGCTGAATCAATCTAGGGCTCTGGCGGAGCTGTTCTGCCAGGGACACTTCCCTCTGAGAGGGGGAAATCATCACACACGTCATCACCAACGGTCCTCTCATCGGGAGGGGGTCAATCTCCATCAACATCTTCACCAGCACCATCTCCCCTCAAACCCTAGTTCATCTCTTGTATCCAATCTTGTATCCAAAACAACAAATTGGTACCTGTGGGTTGCTAGTAGTGTTGATTACTACTTGTAGTTGATACTTATTGGTTTACTTGGTGGAAGATCATATGTTCAGATCCTTAATGCATATTATTACACCTCTGATTATGAACATGATTATGCTTTGTGAGTAGTTACTTTAGTTCTTGAGGACATGGGTGAAGTCTCGCTATTAGTAGTCATGTGAATTTGGTATTCGTTCGATATTTTGATGAGATGTATCTTGTCTCTCCTCTAGTGGTGTTATGTGAACGTCAACTACATGACACTTCACCATTATTTGGGCCTAGAGGTAGGCATAGGGAAGTAATAAGTAGATGATGGGTTGCTAGAGTGACAGAAGCTTAAACCCTAGTTTATGCGTTGCTTCGTTAGGGGTTGATATGGACCCATATGTTTAATGCTGTGGTTAGGTTTACCTTAATACTCCTTTTTGTAGTTGCGGACGCTTGCAATAGGGGTTAACCATAAGTGGGATGCTTGTCCAAGTTAGGGCAGTACCCAAGTGTCGGTCCAACCACATATCAAATTATCAAAGTACCGAACGCGAATCTTATGAACATGATGAAACTAGCTTGACGATAATTCCCAATGTGTCCTCGGGAGCTTCTTCCTTATTATTAGAATTTCTCCAGGATTATCCTTTGCTACATAAAGGATTGGGCCACCTTGCTGCACCTTATTTACTTTTCTTACTTGTTACTCGTTACTATTTATCTTATCACAAAACTATCTATCACCTACTATTTCAGTGCTTGCAGAGAAAACCTTACTGAAAACCGCTTATCATTTCCTTCTACTCCTCGTTGGGTTCGACACTCTTACTTATCGAAAGGACTACGATAGATCCCCCACACTTGTGGTTCATCATTATTTATAGTGTTTTGATGCAATATAACACTTTGTAGAGTAATTCTAATGCCCTTTCTCTCATAATAGTAAGGTTTACACAAAGAGGGAGATTACCGACAACTGGAATTCTGGACCTGAAAAAGCTATGTCAGAGATACCTATTCTTCACATCTCCAAATGAGCCAAAATTTTATGGAGAATTTTGGAATATATAAAAAATATTGGAATAAATAAACACCAGAGGGGGCCACCCAGGTGCCCACTAGGCACCAGGACACGCCTGCCCCCCTGGCGTGCCCTAGTGGGTAGTGGACTCTCTGACCCGCTTCTGGTGCCCATCTTATGGTACATAAGGTCATCTGCCCTAGAAAAAAATAAGGAGAGGACTTTCGGGATGGAGCGCCGTTGTCTTGAGGCAGAACTTGGGCAGGAGCACTTTTGCTCTCCGATGGAGCGATTCCGCCAGGGATACTTCCCTCCGGGAGGGGGAAATCGAAGCTATGTTCATCAACATCTCAGCGTGGGAGGGCCAATCTTCATCAACATCTTCAACAACACCATCTCATCTCTAAACCCTAGTTCATCTCTTGTGTTCAATCTTTATATCAAAACCTCAGATTGGTACCTGTGGGTGACTAGTAGTGTTGATTACATCTTGTAGTTGATGCTAGCCGGTTATTTTGTTGAAGATTACATGTTCAGATCTATTATGATATTCAATACCCCTCTGATCTTGAGTATGAATATGTTTTGTAAGTAGTTACTTTTGTTCTTGAGGACATGGGACAAGTCTTGTCATAAGTAATCATGTGAATTTGATACTCGTTCGATATTTTGATAATATGTATGTTGTGATTCCCTTAGTGGTGTTATGTGAACATCGACTACATGACACTTCACCATCTTTGGACCTAAGGGAATACATTGTGGAGTAGTTGTTAGATGATGGGTTGCTAGAGTGACAGAAGGTTAAACCCTAGTTTATGCGCTATTCCGTATCGAGGCCAAGCGAGTCGTTGATATTTACATTTTGCATCATGTTTTCCTACTATTATTTATTATGTTTTGGGTCATTGTTTCACTTTACTATTGTAATGACTTTCCTCTCTTATTTTGCACGTTTCATATGAACATGGAGATTGCTGGCTGATGGCTCAAGAATTAGCGATGTTTTTTCATAGTGATTTCCATTTGGTTTCATTGAATTTTTTTATTCTTCGGATATTTCTAATGCTAATCCAACAAAAGAGAGTAAAATCTACTTTTGTCCTTTGGATGGCAGGAAATATCACATTTGGAATGAAACCAAAGGAGATCGGTGCAAATCAACTCAATTGGAGTAACTTTCCTAAAGAGAGCAGTGTCAAAAGGCGCACTAGAGTGAAAGATGATGTTTCATATGACCGCACACACTCATTTTAGTGGTTGTTTGGAGTGCCCACAACCCCTGCTTATCTATACAAGCAAGTTTCATGAAGGTACAACGGGGAGGAGAGAACCCTAGCTGCCGCCACACCAGCCAGATCAGGAGAGGAGAAGATCATTGTAGTTTTTGGTCCTTTCATCTCCATCATCATCATCACCTCCTTCACTATTGTAAGAGGGACTGAAACATGTAATCTCTACTCCATCTCATCTGGGATCAAGACTATTTCAGTACCATTTCATCTCACTGTGGAACCCCTCAATATTATCAATATGGTTTTCATGGTTTTTCTCTCTGTTGTGATTGATTCCCCTTTTATGATGTGTGAGTAATTTTCCTAGGTGTGGGAGATGTAGGTGAGTGGTAAGGTTGATATGTGCCTATCCTATATGTCATCATTTGGATTCGTAGTAGTATGATCTATTTAGTATGTTGTTACTACTGTGGTGAACTCTATGCGTGTTGTCCAATTTAAGGGCCCAGGCAAAATGATCTCAAGACCAGGTAACACATATTGTTTAGGAACTCTGTGAGCTCTGACGTGGCAGGTGGAGATATCTATGAGAACCGAAGACAGTATGAGATAACGGTTATCCATTGAACTTAATGCTTGGTTCCGATCTTATGACCTTTATTGTGGAAACGACCACTCTGTGGCAACGGAGAAGAAGGACCATATAATGAAATGTAATCCCTAGTGGAGGAGTTTCATGACTCTAGGGAGAACCTCCTATAGAAAGTTATATCAAATACTATGAGTACAATACAAGGTAACTGGTATTATCATCGCACTAGCACAATTCATATATTCTTGCCATGAACTGAAATCTCTCCGCACCTAATCTCTTCATTGCACGAAACACCCTTTACATTTTAAGCTCATGTTATTTACTTTATTTAGTTATTTAGTAGACATCTTTAAATCCTCTTTCTACTAGCATTTTTAGTTTATCATTTACCCAGGACAGTAATAGTATTTGCAGAAGCTTAAGCAGTACTTCACACAAGAGCTGTGACACCTTGTATGTGACAGAAATGCGTCCATAAATACTCTCATCCACTCTTTGTTGGGACGATTACTCATTGGGATACTTCTGTGAAAGTGCTACACTACCCTATTTGGTCTGCAGGTTCCAAGGCATTTTTGGGCGCCGTCGCCAGGGAGCTAAGTGCAGAGTATTTGTTTTGTAACTGCTTTTTGAAGGTATTCTTATTGATGCTTTCCATAACACACAAGGGATCTACTCGTTCAGGGAGAACATATCTACCAGATTACATTACTCGCTTCAGGAGCAACAAGCTTCGTTAATAGAAAAAATACAAAAATAGTGAAACAGTCGAGCTTAACACTTTGTTTGCAGAAATGACGATTATTGAAAATCCAAAGAAGAATACTAGAGATCACTATGCACTAGTGCTTGTCTCTAGATCTCCTATAGTTTATCCTACTAATTATGCCCAAGAGTATTCAATTGATTGTGATCTTATTGTAGAGGTAAGAAAACAAGCTTTTGCCGGAAGTGAAGAGGAAGACCCTCAAGCACATTTGATGGTGTTTGACACTTTATGTGGGACATTTAAGTTAAAAGATGTTTCACGAGAATTTGTGCTATTGAGACTTTTTAGGTTTTCTTTAAAAGATGATACTGAGAAGTGGTATAATCGATTGCTTCAAAACAGTATAACCAGCTGGATTATGTGTGCTGAAAAGCTTATGGCTAAATTCCTTCCAAGCTCAAAAATTACTAAATTAAGAAGAAACCTCACTTTGTTTGTCCAGGAAGACGGTGAAGCACTATATAAATCTTGGGAGAGATACTTCAAATTTTTAACCTTATGTCCTAACCATGGTTATGCTAAATATGTTATACTACATATGTTTTGTCATGGAATTAGTGAGGAATGAAAATCCATTCTTGATCTAAGTGCAGGTGGACAATTTATGTCATTGACCTTAGAAGAAGGGAAGGAACATATTGAGAAGATTCTATCCGCACACAAGCAATGGAATAATGAAGAACCTATTAAACCAACTGGAAAGGTGTACCATATTGAAGACATGGAAGAATTCAAGAAGGTAACTCGAGAGAAAGGTAACCTGTTGAACAAGTTACCAGTGAAAAAGTGGATATATTCAGTATTTATCATCAGGAAGACGAGCTTCAAGATACAATGAACAAGTTTAAATTCCACCAAGATAACTTCAACAAAGACTTCCGAAGATGTATCTATCATAATGAAAAGGTAATAGCATGTCTCTCATGAGAGGTAGATGGGTTAAGCCAAGAGGTAAAGAATCTCGATAAACACTATCGTATGATAGAGACTCAATGTATTCAAATCTCTGAAACTCAAGCTTTGATTCTTGCTCAATTAGATAATCCTATTTCTACTGATGGAATATCTACTCGAAGTGTTAAGAGAACATGGGATCTCAAGGGCTTGGAATGGTATGAAAAAGAGCAAGAACAAAGAAGAATAGAGAGCCAAAGCCAAACTCAAGAGAATGGAGAGTTGCTCTTTGGTGAAGAAGAACCTGAAGAATAGGTACATCAAGATACTCAGGGAGATGAACCAGAAGTTGAAAAAGAAGTTGACTCTGATGCAGAAATGACTGATGGCAATGACAATGAAGAAGAAACTCTGGAAGCATAAGAAGAGGAAGAACCTAGGGTGGAAAGAAATAAACAACCACCTGATCCAACCAAGAAGGTTATTGGCCAAGCACCGAAAAACAAATGGAAAGGTAAGGATAAGGAGAAACATAAAGGTAGATCTAATAAGACTCTTCCTTATCCCAAGGCTGTGCATTATACTCTTCTTTTCTGCAAGCCATGGCAGATCTTAAAATGGCAATGCATGTAACTGATATGTTAAAGATTCCTACCTTTGCTACATGTGTGATGTTGTGAATAATAAAAGGAGTATGACTCTGAAGGAACAAGATACCAGAGAAACTGGGAGACCCAGGTATACCCACCATATCTTGTTCGATTGGTAATCTTGATATAAACAATGCTCTTTGTGATGTATAAGCAGGTGTAAGGATGATGCCTCTAACTCTTTATCACAAGTTAAATTTATCTGAATGCATACCCATGATAACCCACAAGTATAGGGGATCAATTGTAGCCTCTTTCGATAAGTAAGTGTGTCGAACCCAATGAGGAGCTAAAGGTAGAACAAATATTCCCTCAAGTTCTATCGACCACCGATACAACTCTACGCATGCTTGATGTTTGCTTTACCTAAAACAAGTATGCAACTATTTCGCGAGAATAAAACTACGAGTACTTTGCGAGAATAAAACTAAGAATAAATTGCAAGGTAATAAAAGCAGATAGCTTTTGTCAACAAGAAACTCATTTGTCCCTAGGCAATCGATAACAAGTACCAGTAATCATTCTTATGATTTTATATGAGGGAGAGGCATGAGCTAACATACTTTCTCTACTTGGATCATATGCACTTATGATTGGAACTCTAGCAAGCATGCGCAACTACTAAAGATCATTAAAGTCGTGAAACCCAACCATAGCATTAAGTATCAAGTCCTCTTTACTCCCATACGTCATACCCCACCTACTCGGGTTTAAGTTTATGTCACTCTCGTAACCCACCGTAAGCGAACCATGAACATATTGCAACACCCTACAGCGGGGGCCCCTCATGTTTGCGCGAGACGGAGGGCACCATAGGACAACACCATAAATACAATATACAATCATACCAACCAAGATCACGATTAACCCATAGGACAAAACGGATCAACTCAAACATCATAGGATAACCATAGATCATTGGGAAATAATATATGGAGTTGAGCACCATGTTTAAGTAGAGATTATAGCGGGGGGAAGAGGTGTTACACCCCTGCATAGAGGGGGAGAAGGTTGGTGTTGACGGTAGCAAGGTTGTTGATGTAGATCGTCGTCATGATCCTAGCCCCGTCGACATTCCGGCGCCACCGGGAGAGAGGGGGAGAGAGCCCCCTCCTTCTTCTTCTTCCTTGGACTCCCCCTAGATGCGAGGAGGTTTCCCCCTCTGGTCCATGGCCTCCATGGCTGTGGAGGGGTGAGAGCCCCTCCGAGATTGGATCTGTCTCTCTGTCCTCTTCTGTTTCGTGTTCCCTGGATCTGGATGAAAACCGTTTCTTATATTCCTGGAGATCCGTAACTTAAATTGCGCTGATCTTTTTACACGGTTTTTTCCTGATATAAGCTTCCTTGCACCCAAAGTAGAGATCCAACCGACGTCCAAGGAGGGCACAACCCACCACCACGCGCCAAGGGCCTCTAGCGTGCCCTGGTGGGTTATGGTCCGTGTGGGCCTCCGTTTGCGATGATTCCAACTCCCAAAAATCACAAATATTCCAAATAATTCTCCGTGGAGTTGCATCTCGTTTGGACTTCGTTTGATATGTATTTTCTGTAATACAAAAATAGGCAACAAATAGGAATTGGCACTGGGCACTAGATAAGTAAGTTAGTCCAAACAAATCATATAAAAAGTTGCCAAAAGTATGTAAAACTTGTATAATATTGGCATGAAACAATCAAAAATTATAGATATTATGGAGACGTATCAGCATACCCAAGCTTAATTCCTGCTCGTCCTCGAGTAGGTAAATGATAAAAAAGATAATTTTTGATGTGGAATGCTACCTAACATAAACTTGATCATATGTCTAGTCATGGCATGAATATTACGACAGAAGTGATTCAAAGCAATAGTCTATAATTTGACATAAAGAAATCAAAACTCAGGCATCCCAACAAACAATCATGTCTTTCAGAATATCAATGCTAAAGAAAGCTATCCCTACAAAATCACAGTCTTGTCATGCTCTGTCTTCTTAACACAAAGGATAAATCATGTACAACCCCGATGACAAGCCGAGCAATTGGTTCATACTTTTTAACGCGCTTCAGCTTTTTCAACCCTCACACAATACATGAGTGCAAGCCATGTATACATCACTACAGGTGGAATAGAGTATGATGATAGGGGTAAATATAAAGAAGACAAAAAAGTAAGAAAGTCTCACATCAACGAGGCTAACCAACGGGCCATGGAGATGCCCGTCAATTGATATCAATGCGAGGAGTAGGGATTGCCATGCAACGAATGCTCTAAGAGCTATAAGTGTATGAAAGCTCCATATGAAAACTAAGTGGGTGTGCATCTAATCCTATAATGAAATATTCCCACTAGTATATGAAAGTGACAACATATGAGACTCTCCATATGAAAAACATGGTGCTACTTTGAAGCACAAGTGTGGTAAAGGATACTAACAATGCCCCTTATCTCTTTGTTTATTTTCTTTCTTTCTTTTTTATTTACTTTTTTATTTTTATTTTTTCTCTCTCATTGTCCGGAGTGTCACCCCGACTCGTGGGGGAATCATAGTCTCCATCATGCTTTCCTCACTGGGGCACTGCTCTAAAAATGATGATCATCACACTTCTATTTACTTATAACTCAAAAGGAATAAAAATTACAACTCGATACCTATGACAAAGTATGACTTTATATGAATGCCTCTAGCAATGATCAAGCGTAACATGTATAAAAGAAGATGCACGGTGGCTGAGCCACAACTATTATGCCAGCTATATGATCATGCAAAGCAATATGACAATGAATGCTCAAGTCATCAAACGGAAGCGGTGGAAGTTGCATGGCAATATATCTCGGAATGGCCATGGAAAAGCCATAATAGGTAGATATGGTGGCTATTTTTAGGAAGATATAATAAGGCTTATGTGTGATAGAGCGTATCATATCATGGGATTTGGCTGCACCTGTGAAGTTTGCACCGAGTCTTAAGGTGAGAAAGGGGAATGCATGGTACCGTAGAGGCTAGCAAATTGCGGAAAGGTAAGAGTGCGTATAATCCATGGACTCACATTAGTCATAAAGAACTCACATACTTATTGCAAAAGCTTATTAGCCCTCGAAGCAAAGTAATACTACGCATGCTCCTAGGGGGGAGGTTGGTAGGAGTTAACCATCGCGCGCCCCTGACCTTCACACAAAGGTAGATAATCAAGGATAAATTGTGCTCCAACTTTCATAGCATAACGAGAGACTATACGTGCATGCTTCGGGAATCACAAACCTTAACACCAATATTCTTACTAACCACAACCGTTTACTAGTACCTCCCACATATTTACCATCTCTATATCGCAAAACTATTGCAAGGAATCAAACATATCATATCCAGTGATCCATAAGTTTTATGTAGGATTTTATGACTAACCATGCAATTGACCAATTCCTGTTGACTCTCTAAATAGATATAAGTGAAGCATGAGAGTTTAATTCTTTCTAAAAAAGATCATGCTCTAACAAATATAAGTGAAGCAAAAGAGCATTCTACGAACATCGGTTTTCTATGTGAAGAGAAACGGGCAATCCACACTTCAAATGATATAAGTGAAGCACATGAAGCATTCTATAAAGCCATACTCAAAAGATATAAGTGAAGTGCAATGATCATTCTATAAATCAACTGTGGAGTATCTAATACCAACATGGTGCATAAAAGAAAAGTGAAAAATAAACACAAAAGACGCTCCTTGAATATTTACTTGGGGTGCCTTGGGCATCCCCAAGCTTGAGATCTTGCCTCTCCTCCTTCTCCTCATATCAAAACTTGCTCGATCTTCAAACGCTTCATCCACACAAAACTTAAACGAACTTTTAGTGGCGGGGTTAGTGAAAATGGAAATGAAATCCCATCATGTACTGCTGCAACATTATTGTATAATTATAAACAAACATTACCCACTATATTCTATAACAATTCTATGGCCCCAACTCAAGGAGGTTTCAACAAGAATTCAAACATACACAAATAATGAAGCTATAATAGCAATATGTGAAAACAGGACAGTCTGTAAAGATTTGAACATCCACCATACTTCTATAAATCTAAAAATTCTGAGAAATTAGGAAAAACAAACATTTTGTATATAAATACAGTTCAAAAAGTTTCAGAACCGTTTGATGTTCCAGTAAAAAAATGTAAAATCACGCACTACAAACAAAGTTTTTGTTTTGCACCCCACAAACCAACAAGCAATCTACCCATCCTAAAGGCAAATCTTGGCACATTATTTTTATAATACAATGGAATTGTACCAGGGGATAATTATTTTGTTGAAAAGTTTCTGTAATTAAGATTCACAAAGTTTCCATGAGCATGAACAAAGTTCAAGGAGCTCCCCCACTTCAACAATGCTTGTCTCTCTCACTTTCACTTTCCTTTTTGAAAAGTTTTGTTCTCCCCTCTATATTTTTATTGTTTTTAAACTTTATAAAAGCACTCAACAGAAAGAAATGACTCTCTAAAACTTCTGGGTTGTCTCCTTGGCAGTGCTTTCTTTAAAGCCATTAAGCTAGGCATAAAGTGCTCAAGTAATGAATCCACCCGGATCCCAAGGTATATCAAAGCCAATTTTAATTAACAATGATTTGGCATTTAGTAGTGAGCACAAAGCAACATATATCAAGCAATGACGAAGTCTAACTCTCTTCCTATGCATCGGCATGTCATATAAGAACAATTCATGCACATCAAGTAAAGGCCAATACATAGCATAAGTAGTTTCTTGCAATTTTATCATGTTGGAAACATAGAGAGGTGGAGATGTAGTTCCTCTCTCATAGTAATTGCAAGTAGGAGCAGCAAGCACATGCATATTACATTCATCAAAATCATCATGTGCAATGGTAAAATGCAACCCATCAACATGATCCTTAATGAGATCAAACTTTTCCGATATAGTGTAGTTTTGAGAATTCAAAAAGATAATAGGACTATCATGTGTGGGTGCAATAGCAACAATTTCATTCTTAACATAAGGAGCTATAGCAAGTTCATCTCCATAAGCATAATTCATATTGGCATCTTCGCCACAAGCATAACAAGCATCAGGTTCATCAAAAAGGGATATTTCAAATGAATCAAGGAGATCATAGCAATTATCATAGCATTCATCCTTAGGTAAGAATGAAGGGGCATTAATAATATATGAGTTGGAGGGTTACTCTCATTAGAAGGTAGCACTACAAAAAAAATACACATATGTGACATTTTGGGCCGAACGAAATTTTTTTCTGTCATACATATGACACTTCTATGATGATAATTCTGGCAAAACCAAGTATCATCATAGATGTGGTGGGCTCCTACTTCTATGACAAAAAATCATGACAAAAAATGGGCTTTTCGTCCTGGGCGGGTCGGAGACGCAACTGCATGACATTCATTGGGCCGTCCATGATGGAAAAAAACCATGGTAGAAGCGAGGGGGAGGAAAATTTCGAGGAGTTACCGGTTATGGTGGGAGGTCGGGGGTGGAGAGATGCACGTTTCTCTCGTACGTGCGCGCGTGTGTGCGAGGTGTTGGCTCTAACTGAAGCCGAGCGAGGCATTGGGCTCTAACTGAACCCGAGCAATTGCACTGCAGGCTACGCGTTACTGAACCCGAGGGATCAATCGATGGCTGTTAACTGAACCCTATGGAGCGATTCCTTCACTACTGCTACTAACTGAAGCCGATCGATTGGATGAACAGTGAGTGTTGCGGGGGAGGGGGGGGCGGATGAACAGTGAGCGATGGCGTTGCCTCCGGATGAACAGGAACCCGTGGTGTGGAGGGCTGGATGAACAGTAGATGGTGGAGGGGTGGCCGTGGAGGGGTGGTTGAACAGGACCCCGTGGTGTGGAGGGCTAGATGAACAGTAGACGGTGGAGGGGTGCCCGTGGAGGGGTGGTTGAAAAGTAGCCGGTGGAGTAGCGCGCAGTGGAGGCTGGATGAACAGGAGCCTGTGGAGGCTGGAGGAGGTCGACGGTAGCCCGTGGAGGCTGGAGGAGGTCGACGGTGGAGATGAACAGTATCCCGTGGAGTCCCATTTTACGGTACGCCACACCCCTCCCGATGAACAGGACCCCCGTTTCGACCGTAGCGCTCCAACACAAGTCCGTTTCGTCCGTTTTGCGGTACGCCACACCCCTCCCGATGAACAGGACCCCCGTTTCGACCGTAGCGCTCCAACACAAGTCTGTTTCGTCCGTTTTGCGGTACGCCACAGCCCTCCCGATCAACAGGACCCCCATTTCGACCGTAGGAGGTCCGTTTCCTCCGTTTTGCGGTACGCCAGGCCCCTCCCGATCAACAGGACCCCGTTTCGAATGTGGCCGGTCGAACACAAGGCCGTTTCCTCCGTTGTGCGGTACGCCAGGCCTTGTTTCCATAGCCTGTTCCGTCCAAGCCCTCCCGATGAACACGACCACGCATTCCGTTCCGACCCAGCCGGTTGGCTCCCCATGAACACGACGACGATGCTGTTTCTCCGTTCCGACCCAGCCATGTATGTATGCGCGATAGGCGTTAGAGACCCTGCCCATATGTACGTACGTGGCTGTATTTTCTTTCTTGCACCCTCGTGTATGTACGTACGTGTACATGCTACGTGCGCGCCTCTACTAAGACACGTGCGCGCCTCTACATCTACGACACGTGCGCGCCTCTGCATCGACCAGTATGTACGTACACGTTTGCGACCGGAATGATAACACTACGTACGCTTCGACCAGGTGGGTCCCGACTGTCAGGCACTTCCTTGCGTGCGAAGATGTAGCTGGTGGGTCCCAGCAGTCAAGGGGGCGAATCGTTTTTTTTTTTTGCCCGGACGCACTTCCTTGCATGCGAAGATGTAGCTGGTGGGTCCCAGTAGTCAGGGTGGCGAATCATTTTTTTCACGAAATATAGTGGCCCGTCCGGTGGGTCCCTGCTGTCAGGTGGTGGAATCATTATTTTGCGCATAATAAGGAGGCACTTCCTTGCGGCGGCCGTGGACCCAGCTGTCAGCCTCTCCATGTACAGTCCACATCCGATGGAAGTCGTTCCTTGACCACGTTGACCACGCCACGCTGAGAGCACCATGGCGGTGGACGACGGCGAGGCCTAGGAAGGGGAGGACTCGGAGCCGGGGAAGACGCAGCAGTGGATGCCCACGCGAAGAGGAGTACGAGGATTCACTGGTTCAGCTGCGGTGTGAGGCTGCTGTCACCGCAGAATAACACGGGGTGTGGGTGAGTAGAGGGATGCCCTGGACAGCGGTGGGAGTAGTAGGGGCGGCGAGGCCTCTGCGGCATCACAGCCGGCCACGGGAGGCAGGAGCACGCGGCACGACCGGTGCTGGTTTTGGCGGCTGGAGCAAGAAGACCAAAGGTTGAAGAAGCACTACGGCCATTGGATTAACATCGTACGGTAACAGGAGCTAGAATCATTCATATTGACTAAGTTGACAAAGCCCTCCATCCCCGTCAACTTGGTAGGCCCACAAGTCAGCCTCCCACTATGCTGGGTTCCAGCTGGCAGGGGGAGTATTCATTTTTTTGTGCGTAATAAGGAGGCACTTCCTTGCGTGCGAAGATAGCTGGTGGGTCCGACATGTCAGCTGGGGGCACGTTTTTTCATGAAATAAATAGAGGCCCTTCCGGTGGGTCCCAGATGTCAGGTGGAGGAATAATTATTTCGCGCGTAATAACAAGGCACTTCCTTGCTGCGGTCGTGGACCCAGCTGTCAGCCTCTCCACGTACAGTCCACGTCCGATGGAAGCTGTTCCTTGACCACGTTGACCATGCCGCGCCAAGAGCACTAGGGCGGTGGACGACAGCGAGGCCTAGGAAGGGAACAACACGGTGGCAGGGAAGACTCGGCAGTTGTTTCCCACACGGAGGGGAGTACGACTGTATGAGGGTTTACTGGTTCGTCTGCCCTTGCTGGAGAATAACAGCACGTGTGGCCGTGTGGGTGAGTAGAGGGATGGCTAGGCCAGCGATGGGAGTACGGTGGGGCGGTGAGGCCTATGCGGCAACACAGCCGGCCGCGGGGAGGAGGGAGCAGGCAGTCCCGCCGGTGCTTGTTTGAGCGGCTGGAGCAGGAAGAGCAGAGATTGAAGAAGCACGACGGCCGTTGGATGGACATTGTACGGTCAATGGAGCTAGAATCATTCATATTGACTACGCTGACAAAGCCCTCTGTCCCCGTCAACTTAGTAGGCCCACAAGTCAGCCTCCCACCATGGTGGGTCCCAGCTAGCAGGGGGTATTCATTTTTTCTGTGCGTAATAAGGAGGCACTTCCGGTGGGTCCGAGCTGACAGCGGGGGGAACATTTTTTTCGTGAAATACGGTGGTTCGTCCGGTGGGTCCTAGCAGTCAGGGGCAAACATTTTTTTCGTGAAATACGATGGCCCGTCCGGTGGGTCACAGCAGTCAGGGGGGGAACGTTTTTTCCGTGAAATATTGGTGGCCCGTCCAGTGGGTCCCTGTTGTCAGGTGGAGGAATAATTATTTTGCGCGTAATAAGGAGGCACTTCCTTGCGGCTGTCGTGGACCTAGCTGTCAGCCTCTCCACGTACAGTACTCTTCCGATGGAAGTCGGTCGTTGACCACATTGACCAAACCGCGCCGAGAGCACCAAGGCGGTGGACGACGACGAGGCCTAGGAAGGGGACGACACGGAGCCGGGGAAGACGCGACAGTGGATGCCCACGCGGAGAGGAGTACGAGGGTTCACTGGTTCGGCTGCGGTGTGAGGCTGCCGTCGCCACAGAATAACAGGGGGAGTGGGTGAGTGGAGGAATGGCCTGGCCGGCGGTGGGAGTAGTATGGGGACGGTGAGGCCTCCGCGGCAGCACAACCGGCCACGGGAGGCAGGAGCATGCGGCACGACCGGCGCTGCTTTGGGCGGCTGGGGCAAGAAGACCAGAGGTTGAAGAAGCATTACGACCGTTGGATGGACATCGTTGACCACGCCGTGCCGAGAGCACCATGGCGGTGGACGACGGCGAGGCCTACGAAGGGAACGACAGGGAGCCGGCGAAGACACGGCAATGGCTGCCCACGCGGTGGAGAGTACGAGGGTTGACTGGTTCGGCTGCCATCGCCGGAAAATAACAGGAGGTGTGGGTGAGTAGAGGGATAGACAGGCCAGGGATGTGAGTGTGATGGGGCCGTGAGGCCTGCCCGGCAGCACTGCTGGCCACGGGAGGCGGGAGCAGGCGGTTCCGACGACGCTGGTTTGGGCGGCTGGGGCAGGAAGATCAGAGACTGAAGAAGCACGATTGCCCTTAGATTGACATCTAACGGTCTGACGCTGGTAGAGTCAATTGTTGACTAAGTTTCTTTTTTAAGAAACCTTGTGTACGCATGAACTTAGTAGGCCCACAAGTCAGCCTCCAAATCTGTGGCAGACAACAAAAAGCCCATTTGCTATTTTTTACAATTTGCAGCCCATTTGCTATTTTTTATAGTTTGCAGCCCATTTGCTAATTCTTAAGTAATTTATTACAGCCCATTTTCTGCCCAGGACCACGGTCAAAAAGTTCAACCTTATTTTTCATATTTCGGTGGAGTCCAAACTGTTGTAATCCCGAAATGATAAACATTTTTTAAGAACTTATTGATTTGCCAAAAATCGTTTTGTTTTTGTAAGCAAATAAGACGTGGGGCAATTGAGTTGGTTTAAGGGAAAACCAGTGGTAAAAAAATCAGCGTTGGGTGGGAAAAACAACAAAAATAAGGATGTAAATATGAAAAGGGAATTTTATGTGTTTTCAATATAATGATACGTGTATATGAACTAGTAAAACTATAGGTAGAGATTAGAAAACGGATGTAGGACATGCGTTTCAAGAGGAAAATAGATCTGGGCTGTGTGTTTGATTCAGTAACAAAACTGCCTGCGAATGTTGTAAGACAAAATATAACTAACGCTGGCGGTCCAGAGGCCAGTAGATACCTGCTGGATCTTTGTGCCTCGTTGTCGTCATGGGCTGGGCCTGTTAAAAACAAAACCAACCCTGGTCAGTCTATAGCCCAGTTGAAACTTGCTCGACCTGAAAAAACAATACACGTGCTCAATAAACGAGAGAATTCTGCAAGAACAGACTGATAACTGGGACGCAGCACGGATATTGTTTTTTTATCGTGATAATAAGTGCATGCACTTGTTTCGAAAAAACTGCAGAACTGGGAATTCGAATGGCGGGTGCTTATGCTGCCTATCAAATAAAAATCAGGTGCCTGAGAATTCGTTTCGAAACAAATGAATCAGCTTTATATCCACGTCGACCCCCGGCATGATGGTTGGAAGCAAATGCAAGTTCATACCAAAAGATCGTTAACAACAATACCAACTTGCGGAAGACAAGGTAGTACAACTACTAATACCAAACTACTCCTGGCCCTAGTGTTCGTCTGGTAGAAAATCTTGCAGAGGACCAGCTCCCGCTCCTTCTCGTGCTCCAGGTCCCCGATGTGGTACTGGTGCATCACCCAGTTGGTCCTCTGCTGGTTGAAGTTCTTGTTGGTGTGCAGCACCAGAACCTTTTTTGCTGCCCGTTTGCCGGCCGTTGACCATCACAGGCAAGGTATTGCCGGTCTTGTGCCACATCACGCGCGTGCCGCACTCCGACTGTATCTTGCAACGTGTCCACGTGCCCCTTTTGAACGCCCTGGAATTGCGCTGGAAGAAATACTTCCTTAGGCCACTCAGTGTGATACCTGCAGTACTGTGGAATACAGGTTTTAGTGTACCTAGTTGGCATTTTCATAACATCTTTGGCATGTTGCAGTCACTTGTTTCACTTTTTATTAACTGTCAAATTGTAATTGTTTCACCAGGTCTGCGTCTAAAAAGAAAAATAGAGCTATAAACAAAGGAATATGTTTGTGCAAGTAGACGGTCGATCAGTGTCTTACCTGGAAGTTTCTCAGGTTGGGTGTAGCATATGCCGTGCTCGCTGTCGATGGTTTGTATGAACAAATTGATGAGAGACTGAAATCTCGCGCTGTCAACACTCACTTTGACCTCAAGGTGCTCGATCAGCTCTTGATCCGTGGGATCGAACTTGACGCCAGCCGGCAGCACCGGCCAATCCTTCTTCGACTTACATTGGTAATTCCAGTTATATGGTACTCAATGTATGACCAATCAACTGTTTTAAGTGAATGATGAAAGATTTCGACAGAGTAAAAACTCGCGCTTATTCGACAGTTGTACGAGAGTAATTGCCATGCCGTTTTGCAAGGGCGCTTGTAAAAACTCTAAATTCTATTCTCCTCTTATTTAATGGATGAGGCAAATCTTTAGCCTCTGTTTCAAAAAAAAAAGATTTCGACAGATAAGTGGTACTCCAAATCTGAAGTCCGGAATACCCGAAAACGCTGTCGGGATTCTTGTGTCACCTCGCGTGCAACATGTTGTCACGTCAATTCAATGTGTGGACATGATGAATAATTTGATCGACGTATAGTAGTACTGCTACTATACTACTTACTAGTCGTATTTAGTGTCACAATTTATACATAGGTTTAACTAACAAGTACGCACTTGAAGCCTAACTGATATATATGTATGTATATATATATATGGCTTCTGCACAGCATCTCCATCATCATTATCAGTACATCCTACGCAGGTGAGTTAGGATGCACTTGATCCCAGGAAGGTATCTATCCTTCAAACCAGAGGAGTGCTTCAAACTAACAACAATACATAATATCCAACAAAAGAGGGTCGTGCTACAGCAGCAGAATACATGGCTCAGTCTAGATATCAGCACGAATCAAGTTGTGCATATTTGCTGTTGGCATGAACCACATCGCCGCATGTCAGGTTTGCAAAAGCCATCCATCACATGGAAGCTTGATGCCTTTCACACACTGAAGATTACCTGGCAACAAGCTGTGTCGACGAATCTCTGGATATGGTGATTCATGAACCCCGTGGTATGATGTGTAAACACAGCCCTCCTCGCGAATGGAAGTTGCATAGCACAGTAATCATCGCCGGTGATATGATCGATGATTGGTTGGATGATCGGATAATTGAGCCCGAGGAACAAGGAGTGGTTGCCGAGGCTATAAACCCGCCTCCAGTTGAATACGCCTGGCCCAACGGAGCTGGGATCTTTCTCGAACACGAAGCAGCCATAGCCATCAATGTCATGAACGCCCCACGCATTGTACTGCATGTGGTTTGATGTAATGGTTTGGCCAATTTGGTATGTGCGAATGAGCATCAAATGACCGCCGTCAGCTGAACGAGCGATAAACTAGCACCCATCGGCTGGTATGATTCCAGGTCCTGGAATCATGAAGGCCAGCGCATTTGCGTCTGCTGCAACAATTCAAATTGGAGACCACAAGGACAAAATAAACAATCATATTCAGAGTATGTGTGGAATTAAGATTATTATAACAGTGACACATATCATAGACAGAGAATTGCAATGCCGTGGTCATAATCATACCCCAAGTTAAAAAAAATAAGCCAATGGCTTTCATATTCTAGCAACATGTCATGGTTCAAACATCATGTAACAATGAGAGGAAAACAGCTATGACAGCATCTACTCATATTCTACCATAGCACTTACTACTACTAGTCTCATATCAACTCTAAGCAATAACAAGCATTGTTATAAAAATCTAGTAAACGAGAGTAACATATAGCAATCATGATGTTATGCTCATAATATGTATTCTAACAATCATTAGATGCCAATTGTTCTCATATCAACTCTAACAATATCATGTGTGGTCATAATAATCTAGGAAATGAGAGGAACATATAGCAATGATGTGGTTATAGACATGCTATGCATTCTAAATTTGTAACAAATGAACATGCAGTCGTATTCATAAGGTAAAGATGAGATGAGATAGAACAATTACACGACGATAGATTCCACCAGTATAGGCAGCCAATCTGTGCGTCGACCGCGTAAACGATGCCATCATGCACTATAGCATCAGACAGAAATGTTGCCTCAACAAGATTGATGATGAGCCATAACCATGTATGGCGACCGGATTCCAGATAGACTAATCCCATGTTGAACAAGGCAATGAGCTTGTAATCCATGTAGTCTTCTGATGGTGTGGGCACTTCGCAGATTACAACTTTCTGCGAACAGAGGTCGAGCCAAAAGCCCGACACGTCTCGTGCATAGTAGGCAGGAGTGTCCGGCGGGCCGCGAGGCTCGATGTCGGCGATATCCAACGATGGAAGGGTGATCTCTCGCTGGGTGTAGATATCCACGAGACACCATGGAGTACTGGTGTGGTGGATGAGGACGATCCAGTTGGCCTTCATGCCCACCTAGTAGTGGCTGCGCATGAAGGACAGGTGGACGGGTAGTGGTAGCATGTCGAGGGGCACCACAGGAACCTCCGTAGGATCGTCAAGTCGGTGTTTGGGCCACCTGCGAGGATCAGGCATCAGCAAGCAGGGTGTCTTGAAAAGAGCCGGCCGGTTGTAGATGAGTAGATGGTACAAAGACACCGAGCATGCGGCCAGACGGACGGTGCTGAGTAGGTCCATACGACTACAGATCTGCTCCAAGAGAACATCGGGGAGGGAATTCCAATCGCTGCTCTGCGTGTCAGTCGGTTCTGCCATTGGGGTTTTCGGTGCCTGCGAGCCAGCGGGGAAGTGGATTCGGGCGGGCGAGCGAAGAAGCTTCTCCTCGTGTGGCCGAGCAGTGAGCGGGGAAATATGGTACGCGCGAGCTACCAAGGAAGATGGCGCGGGTGGGCGAGCAGTGAGCGGGGGTAAATGGTGTGCGGCCGACAATGGGGAAGAGAGGAGGAAGAAGAAGAGAGGAGGAAGAAGAGTGGAAGACGGGGAAGAAAGTGCATTAAATCTCAATTCTACTAGTACTACTACCAGGATATAGGCACCGTCCTCCGGAGTGTAAATAGTTACACTGATGACATGTGGGTCTACCACAAGAGGGCCCATATGTCAGTTAATGGAGGACACATGTGCGTAGGCGTATTTGCGGAAGCGTGCTCTACTGGCAAACATGATGGCAGTACTGGGTAAGGCTGATTTAGTAACACCAACACGCTGGTTCAGCTTATTAATTACGTGTCCCATCTGCTGCAGCGTGTATTGTCACTTCACTGCGAAGACTAGTTGAATAGTTCTCTCTGACCGAGATGGGGAATGATGGATCGCGAGGATTACCTTTCTACAGTATCCCTATGCCTCGACGCTCACTTCACTCATTTTGCTCTGTACCTAGTCACTTGTTGAAATCTGTAGAAAGACAAATACTTCGTATTTGGGAACAGAGGGAGGCTTTTACTCTCTACTAGAGTATTTGGGAACAGAGGGAGTATCACCATATGGAGGGAACAGAGGAAGTTTGAAATATGAACATGTCAATGGGAGGGAGTAAGCCCAATGCATGCATGCATGCATGCAACATGCAACACTCACACGTACTCCACATGGGCGCACGCAACACTCACGCACCCATGCAGCACATAGCACACGAGGCAACACACACGCTCACTCTCAAGTGCTCAACCTACTCCCTACGTCCGTGAAAGACTGTACATTTAGAGATTTACACATTGACCAGGGTATAATTAACGCCCAAAAGTAGCAGACTTATGTGTGCATGCGACCATTGAGATAAGAAGATTAAATGAAAGTCGTTGCATGCTGTAATTAAGGATAGACATGTAGCCTATACCTACAGCACAAGTTGGTGCATTAGTCAATCAATATCGATTTAGATTAAAGGCTAAATGCATTGGAAGTGTAGATATACATCATGTACTACTACACTCTTTGTTTTATAGCCGATGTACACTCTTTGTTGGAAGGCCGAGGGAGGACACGTGCATGCACTCACATACACAGCCAGGGCGGTTCGGGCGCAAGGGTTGGACTCGTGTGGCGCCTGCGTAAAGTTTTGTTTAACTGATTTCTTTGCTCCGCCAACTGACAGGTGGGACCCAGAAACCAGGTGACAACTTAACCAGTCAACAAAGTGCCACGTCGACTATGTGGCCGGTCAGTAGGGTGCAATACGGTGCTCTATGATGAGCTAGTGATCGTATAATCGACGCAAGACTATATATAGTGACCGTAAAGAGCGTATTGTTACATACGTTGACCGCCATTGTATTTTTCTCGTTTCAAATTAAGCCATATTAATCGGAAAGGACGCAGTATGGACTACTACTAGTACTAGTACTGCTTTGATGTGTCCCGTCAACTCGCCGAACGAGGAGAAGCCTGCTTACTACGCCTCTCCCTCGCCCACGCGCGTGGTGGTTCGCAGGACGAGGAGAGGGTTTTGACTACAGCGCCCTCTCCCTCTTCCTCTCCCTCGCCGTCGCCCTCGCGGTGGACGTGCAGCAGTTCAATTGGTGTCAGATTGCCAGACGCATATTGTACTATAGTATCATCATTGTTGGACCTTCCGAAGAGGCAAGTGCAAGGTTCACACGAGTACGAACAATTGAACCTTCCGAAGAGGCAAAGAGCCAAGCACAAGGTTTTATAGGAGTTGTCGTCCTAGTAGGAGTGTACTACAACTATAGCAAACGATGCTACTGTATGATGCTGCCACGTCACGTATATCCAAAGCTGTGCCACCTTTTTTTCTCAAAGAGCATGTTGGAGCCCGTGCAACAACCACACAAGTTGCACGTACACATAAAACATTTACTAGTAATAAATTCTAAAGGACAAATGCCAGTATGCCACACAAGTTCATCTCCAATTCATGTGATAAATTTGTGCACGACTAGTCTACATATATTCACAACGCTAACATTCAAAATTACCGTACTCCACTTACACGTTATAGATCGGCTACATGCACGTCCTCCTCCAGGTTCCAGTCCCAGGTGTTCTTCATGGATGGCACGATCCATAGCGGTGGGCAACGGGAATCATTGTCGCAGCTTTCTAGTCTGGTTCCACACGATGGAGACTCATCCAAGCTGAAGCGGCATAAATCAGGGATAGCGTGTCCCAGCATGTCGTTCATCCGGCGGTGCGCAATGAAGACACAACCATGCTTCATGAACGGCAGGCCTTCCGTGTCGTGCACGGAAGGTGGCATCCGCTTCACAATGGGGTAGCTGTCCCTGATGAAAAGCGAGTACTCTCCAAGAGTGTTCCTCGGCACCCACGTAGCACCACGGGGGTCGAACTCGGTGCTGTTCTTTTATAGTAGAGCCGATAATGGAGTGAAGTCCATGCGTGCAACACCACAAGCTATAGAGTACTAGTAGTACAACACTTTACATAGAGTACAGAGCCATATTGCATAGTTCCCAATGCCCCGCCAGGCTTTTCCGGCTCCTCGGGCTTAATTGGGAGGCGCTAGTTTAAATATTCTACTACTAGCTGATGAGGAAGCTGCAAGCGAGGTGCGGCCAGGGCGAGCACGCGAGCCACGGGATGCTGGGAAGGAAAACCCGTTCACATGGCTAGGCTGTCCAGTGAACCCAGATTGTGGGGCCGCACATCCGTTTGACTTCAAAACTCAAACTACCCGTGTAAAATATTGGCTCGCAGCGAAGTGTAGTACTAGTACTATTTTTTTAAAAAGGCCGCTGTGCGTTCGGCCAGGATCGAACCCACAAAACAAGGTATATACTCCCGCGACCACTAGTAGTACTTGTTGGAGTACAACGCAACCTAGAATCGCCTTTTGTCGCTAGTAGTACGTACATTGTTCCTTACCAGAAACCCCTAATAATGCAAGAAACCACTAAAATGCCAAGAAACTACTACCACTTGCATATGTGGCAGACTTAAGATAAGACTACCTTATCAACCATTGTACATGCTCTTACCAACCAAAATCCTCGAGTGACCTCCTACCTCCGGCCCGTCCACCTAGTCATCCTCGGCCATGGGATGCAGCTACCGCCGCCGGCAGAAGGCGAGGTCAAAACCGCCGGCGGTGCGGAGCCCATGTTGCGGCAGCCCGGATGCCATCTCCATCCGGCACTCGCGGCCGCTAGCTAGCCAAGATAGCTCCATCCAGCTGCTTGTCTGGAAGGTCTGCTAGCTAGATTGGCACGGCAGCGCGGCGGCTTGCTCGCGCGCGCCGCGCTCAGGCCAGCCATCTAGCTCGAGCGAAGGCCAGCACGGCAGCTTGCTCTCTCGTGAGTCACGCTCGGGCCAGCCTGCCAACACGTGCGGAGGCCAGCGCGGCGTCCAGCCCGTCCGGCGGAGCGGCGGCCAACTCGCTCATCACCTGCGTCACTGACGAACACACATCAGTACTGTTTTAAGTAATGTTCAGGAAAAATAATGATTTGAGGGGGAATAACAGGATAGAAGGTCAGATGTGAGTCCCTCATGTCAACGGTCAAACAAAATGTGTTGGTTTAAGCTGCCTCGTCAGCACGGACGTGTGGGCCAACCCAGTCATAAATGGGTTTAAACGAACCTAATCGGTAGGAGTACTAGGTAGTATAGAAGTTTTTGGCATGGATTAAGAAATTTTGGGTATGTTTTTGCTATTTTTTGTACAATAGATTCTTCCTAGGGCTGGTTGAAAGTGGTAGTTTTTTTGTTAAATACTCTACATATTGTAAGTAGGAGTGAAAGTTAAGCTTTGGAAGCCAATAAGCAAGGCTAGTTACATAGTGCATATGTGTACATGATTGAAAGTAAATATCAACCATGAGTGACTAATATCTTGATGGAAAACTCGAAACTATGGAATTCTAGAAAAAAAATACATGGTTGGAAATACTAGCAATGTTCATGTCCTTTGCAACGAATCATAATTAGAATAATACTTACTTACAAACTTGGTACAAAACACCCTAATTTTGATATACATATGTATATTATGTTTCAATTATAATATATTCCTTGTGCTGTTTTGGTGAGGTCAGGGAGGGATGTGGTTGGTTTTAAGATACTAATTATGGGTTTTCTGCAAATTGGTAGATAAGTGGGATGTTGGTGAGAAAAGGCAACAACTTACCTCACAATCGTTAGATGTAGATCTAATGGTCAGAAATGACGGATGGCGGACACACCAGCATCACCAACTTAGTCTTGTGTAGGAGTACTAGCAAGATCCGTGCATTAACGGAACATCAAGATGCATTTTTTTAAATAAAAACACTTGTTGTGATTGACCCTTGCGGGAGTAATCCCATGTGTAAAAACTAATGATATCTCGAGAAATATGAGATAAGGTGAAGAGGAGTTGGGTGTGGTGGTGGTTTGTGGTCGGACTGAGCGGAGGCATGGGGATTGACGACGCCGGCAGCGGCCATTAGGCCAGTTTTTTCCAGAGGCTTCCTTTCTTAATTGCTCAACAATGAGGTTTGTTGGAGATAAGGATGAACGAGGGAAGGCCTTGTCTGCAAATGTGGAGAGCGGTGCGGGTATCTTTTAGTTTAATTTCCATCCGTCAGATATAGATCAGACGGTCTATATTGCAAAATGGCACACATACCATCATCACCAACTCGGTTTATTATAAAAGAAGAAATATAAGTATGGAGATACAAACGTATTATCGATACTTGCTTCTGTAAACTAGCATCTACATTCTATTCAACGCCTCGGCATGTGGGGCCTTAGCACAATGACTTCTCGACTGTGTAAAACAAAGATTTTCCCGTCGCCGACAAGGAGGGGGTGACGGCGGCGTGCTTTTTGGCTTGCTCTAGTCCTACTAGGTGGTCTAAGCACGTGTAGATTTATTCTTTTTCACGTCTCGTGTTCACCGTACTGCCACGACTATTGATGAGTAGACGGCAAGTTATTCACGGGGAAACCCTTGTTGAGCGTGTTTGTGTGTGAGAGAGAGAGACAGTGTGCGTGTGCGATATGTTAGAGACTGAGGCAATGATAATAGATTCTTTGTGTCTATGTGTGTGGAGGATAGAGAGAGACATGTACATGGGGCTTTGTGTTGTGTAACATGGAGACACATATACATAATTAGAGAGTGAGTGTGTGAGATAAACATGCGGACATGGGGAGAGATGAGGATCCAGATAAATGTGTGTTTGTGCATGTCTGTGTGTGTTTGTGCACGTGTTTGTGTGTGACAGGGAGAGAGTGTATGTGGAGTAGAGAGACCACTGATGATGTAAACCTAGTATAAGGGAAGGGGGGAATGGTGTGACATGTGTAGTAGCGAGATAGCACGGGTGCGGGCGGGGGGAGCAGACTATTTGGAAGAAACATCGAGTTTGTGTGTGGGAGAGGGGTGTGAGAGCGAGAGAAAGAGAGAGCTAGCGACGAGAGAGAGAGAGAGAGAGAGAGGAAGAGAGGGGGCGAGAGGGGTCGTTTGTGTCCATAAATGGCGTATAGATAGGGAGACAATGTTGATGTTGTCCGAAATTGGCCTATGAACGGAGACACGGGGGAAGCGAGTCATCGTGTGTGTGATAGGGACTTCATGAGAGATCTAGAACGATTATACATTAGGGAGCTATGCAAAGAGTCACGACATATATGTATACAGGGAAGGAGCTGGGGCGGGTCCGCATGTAGGAGAGATAGAAAGAGGAGAGTGGTGCACAAGGAGACAAAGTGTGCTTGTTTGTAGTGGGGGTGGTGTGTGAGGTGAGTGCGTGAGAACCACATAACTAGGGAGATAGACGTTTGGGGGTGACGTTTTGTGTGTATGGGAAATATACACCTACATAGAGTGTGTGCTTGGGTAAGAGAGATAGCGAGAGACCTAGAGAGTGAGGGAAGAGATGTGTGCATGCCCGGGAGACAAAGTGATAGAGACCTATGTTGGGGTCCGGACTTTACAAGAGAGAGGGGTGTTAATGTGCTCGTGTGTTGGTGTTTGGGGAGAGAATGACTTCTCTATGTGTGTGTGTGTGTGTGTGGTGGTGGTGGTGGTGGGGGGTGACTTCAGATAAAGAGTGAGGTGTCTATATTTGAGGGACTTTAGCGTAATTGAGATATTGTGCACTCATGGTTGATCAATTTGTTTCACAATTTGTACTATGAGATAACGATACTTTTGAACATGCGTGATATACCATGATGTACCAGAATTACAAACCTAAGATTGGAATTTTGGAATTCGACTCCATCATTAGCTTTTGTAATTCATTTAAACGGAGGTACATTTTTTAAGCCGGAATTTGGTGATTTCAAATTCATATATCAAACCTAGAGATATACACATACGGGCATGTTCAAACTTTATAATCATTCACTTTATTCATACACATACACATTTTTGCTTTTGTCATCATATTTAGGATAAACACATTTGGAATTTCATTTGAATTGGACCGTATGATGGTATTTGCTTGTAGTAGCTCAATGATCCAAATTTGAATTGAATGGACAATCTAAGTTTCGAGTTGGAGACATTGATTTTCAAAACTTGCACTTTTTTTGCGTGCAAAACAAACAAATTGTCGGCCATGATATCATAGTCGGCCGTACGAGAGCAGAATACTTATAATTTTAGGCGTCAAAAGCTTTCAAACTTCCCGCTCACATCGAAATATCATGCGCCCAAAAGTTTAGCCCTGCGATATTCCTGTTTTACCCCTGCCACATGAACGGAAAAGGGCTGCTTTGGTAACTCCATTGTTTTCCCCTCTTTGCCCCCAACATTCTTCCCCAGAGCCCCTCCCCTTCCCCTCCCCGACCCCCCAACCACGGCAAGCCGCCGAATCTAGTCCTCTGCCGCAGCGGTGGACCTCACACCCCGTCAGATCTACCTTCCGCACCTTGGAACCCCCAACTGCCAACTCACCACTTCACCGGAGCCGCTTCAGCGACTGGCTTGTCCACTGCTCCAGATCTCCTTGACCGCCATCATGGTCCACCGCACCGGATCTGCTTAACCGGTGCCCTCGTCCACCACAGCGTAGGCCCTTCACTGACTCCCTCGTCCACCCCTTCGCTGGCCCTTCATACAAGCCCTCGTCCTCGGCAACAGATCCGCCTCACCGAAAGCACTGTACAACGCGCCCACTAAAGCCTTCGTCAACTGCACCGGACCCGCTCCACAGACGCCATATTCAACTCCACCGGCCCTGCTTTACCGACGCCGCAGGCTCATCAGGTTATTTTGATTTGTACTCCTTCGGTTTTTCTCTTTATCGTGCAACTGTTCACTTACCACAGATGAGCTTTCTTGTATGTCGACAGGCACCGCAACCATAGCACCTGAGCCGCTTCAGCGATGGTGATAGCGGCCCAAACTCAACCGCAACACGAGCACCATCAATGATCCTTAGCTATCAAGTATGACAATGACTACGTTCACTTTCCTAGCATCAGGTACTATCATCCAACGGCCGACGCCTACGTTCACTTTCCTAGCATATGCACCGCACCTTTGAATTTCTTCAGGGCATCATTCAGTTTTTCATGAGACGCGTTATTCTGCTTGCACCTGTAGGGCCATACTTCTGGCAGTGAACATGTTACATGTGCTAAATTACATACCAGT
The DNA here is from genome assembly GCF_002162155.2 of Triticum dicoccoides. Taxonomy (NCBI): domain Eukaryota; kingdom Viridiplantae; phylum Streptophyta; class Magnoliopsida; order Poales; family Poaceae; genus Triticum; species Triticum dicoccoides. The sequence continues at coordinate 477,554,272 of NC_041383.1, read as the reverse complement.
GCACATCTATATCTATATCTGTACTACTATATAGTGTACCAGTTTTGAGATGGATCCAGAGCATCAATCATAACCGTTGGTCTCCAAAATCCAAGGGCTAAGATCAGCCGGATTCGCCATGAATAGTAGACTATTGTTGCCTCTGCTGTGTTCTAGAATATTCACGTGGCCCTTCCAGGAAAAAAAGGCCCATATGCGATGCCTCATGGGCTATATTACTGCTTGAGCACATGACGGCTTGAGCCCAGATAAGAAGGTTTGGGAGGAGAATGGGAAGAAAAAATAATAGAGTAACATACAATTTTTTAATGAACCTCCAGTATTTTAGATGTGAATGTAAAGTTTTTTGTGTGAATATTAAAAACAATTGTGGGTGGAATTCCATTTATCAAAATCACTCCATTATACTTTTTTCGAGTCACACTCCAAAATCACTCCATTCTTTTAAGACGTGCATTGCATGTGCATACATACTAGTATAGTTAATATGCTTTAGTTTTGTTCTGATGCCACCTGTTGGTTCCATCAGACTGGTTAATGTTCTCTATGCTTAATTACACATCAGCAAACTAGCATGTGGTTTCGCTGCTTTTTGTTTGTTTTACCCTACATTTTCTGATGCTAGCTATTACATCACTGCTCCAAGCCTCTGTTCATTACTTGTTTGTGTGTTCTTGATCTTCCCAAGTTGCATGACTAGTTTGATGCTTCTATTAATTATAGAGCTGCCAACCCCATCAAGCAAAATATTTGTTCTTTTGGGGCCGGCACCCCGAACAAGCATAAAAATAGAGGGAAGCAGATATATTCTCATGTATGCACACACCCTTCTTTCATTAGTTTTGATGAACCATTGATGATAAATTCGGACCAGTGCATGCGATTAAAATTAATTTTACCTAAATAGATGGTGCAGAATAAACTACAACAACTAGATTTGCAACCACGGGATGCTGACGATATTTTGAAAGAACATTGCAACAGCAGCTAGGCTTCACAGCAACATATGGTAAGCCAATGTGTTTTAGTATATGTGAAATGTAATGCGAGTGGGCTGTTTTCTTGGCTTGTGCCCTCAACGTGTAATCCTACCGAATTACAAATAGTTCAGTTGTCTGCTTTGCTGTATTGCTTGATCCGAATGCTTGTTTGTTGTTACGCTATACCTGAGTTGGCCAATATGTCAGCAGTGCCTGCTGTACTATCGTAAAGAAATACATGCCTATTTCATTTGAGTCCTTAACTTTTCCTCTCAACTTCATCACAAGACTGTCTTCGTAGTTTATATGAGGCCACACTGTTAAGTGCTTTCTCAGATTATTTCAACTGCTTAGATGCCTTGGCAACTTAAATATAGCGGTTGTACACTCCCTTTCAACTAGGAATGTCAACTGGGTCCCGTTTAATCCCGATTAAAGTCCACTAGTGGTATGATAGTTCAGAAGAGTTCTTGTTTTTTGAGGAAAATGAACTAGGGAGGTAGCAAAAACTAAATAGATGGGACTGACGGATGTCGTTTATTTGCCACTTACATCCCTAGTTTCATCTTACCATTTTAATTTCTTTTCGGCTGATGCTGCTTCGGACCATTCAAATATAGTTTGCCATTCTCGGCAGTAATTCGTCCATCGTTTAGCATGTAAGCTTACTGCCTGGATCATACGATAACTATCTCTTACTTATGTCCAGCGGAAACCTTTCAGGATGCCGTTCACACTAGGACACAATGTACAACCCCATAATCTATTTGTGGAAGCAGTGCGCCATCCATGTTACCAGATGGTAGCAGTTCAGAGGCAACACCGCCGGAGAGCAGTCTGAGCACAGATATTATAGTGCTTGAGGCTCTACTAGAGGCAGAAAGAGATGGTGTGGCTGCCATGAATGAGGTAATCTTTATCTTGAGGCTGGAAATTACGGAATTAGCGGCACGCATTATGCAAGCAACCCAAGAATTGGAGGAAGTAAGAATGTTGCATTTGAAGACGGAGGAGGTCCTGCTGGTTCTGCTATCTGAAGCCCAAGGTAATCCCTGTTCTTCTTTAGATACCAGTTGAAATTGTCATTGGATTATTGTACTTGCATGTTGTGTCATGTCTCTGAATGGATTATGTTGCAAGACCCCCTATATTGTCCGGAATACCATGTTGTCCATGTGTTGTAATGATCCGAATTTTTTAGGCGAGGTAATCCTCAGTACTTGTATGATTGACATAAGGTGAACTGTTTTTCGTCTGAGCATATTGTATTGGATGAAATAACTGTTTGAATAAGAGTATATCCAACCTACTGAATTCGAAGATCACGGTATTTCTGAATCATAATCATATATAAAGGTGAATAAATCTTTGTTGTGGTGTTGAAGAAATAAATAACAAAACGTATAAATATCTGTGGATATTCGTAATCAAATACAAATTGGATTTGAATTTAGTTTGCCAGATCCCAGGGTAAACGTGAATGCTAATTCTCCCAAGTTTTGAACGAAGTGGCTAAACACCCACTATAATTTGTGGGCTGCCCAAAGCAAGTGTTTGCGAGATGGAAATTACTGTCTACCCCTGACACTGAGTACATCCTTATCGACCGTATTTACACTGCTGTCGATGGGGCTAGACTAGTAACTTCAATCAGACATGACACGACGGCCTCTGAGCCCATTCAGACACGGTGGGCGCCAAACGTGGGCGGCAAAACACATTTGATTCAAGCTCGTCCGAAATACATGTGTCTCTTCCTCCATTTCCCCATTCATACACGGTGGGCGGCAAAACAAACTCTCCTCGTCCGAAATTGATGTAGGCTAATATTTTAAATAGGGGCAGATGTGTAACTTCCATCAGATGTGACACAACCGCCCTACCTTTCAGCCCCGTTCATACACCATGGGCGCCAACCGTGGGCGGCAAAACACCCTCTCCTCGCCCGAAATAGTTACCGGCAAATATTTGGGAGATGTGAGATTACCGTCCTATCGCCAACCGATGCGATGTCCGAAATTTTAAACGGGGGATAAGTTCGTAACTTTCCCCCATTTCAGAGAAGCGCGTCCCAAAGTTTGAGATCCCCCCTCCCCTCCATTTCCCCATTCATACACCGTCGGCGGCACGACAACCTCCGCACTACGGCTAGCCTCCTCCGTCCGCCACCCCATCATCCACTTTGCCGGAGCCGCTACCCCTACCCCGTCGTCCACTACAAGAGATGGACGTCTCTCATCCATGGCGCTGGACCAGGATCCTTTCATCACCTCCTCTCGCTTCATCGGCGCCGTCGTCCACCTTGCCGTTGCCGCTCCTACGACCGCGTCGTCCATGGCAACAGGATATATCCCCCGACCCGGTCGTCTGCCATCTAAAGTCTTCTTCCCCGCCGCCGAAAACCATCGCACCCGCAACACCCTCAACGTATCAGCATAGGCCTACACGGCGTCGCAATAGAGGTGGTACTCTTCCATATGTGCTTAAGTTATTGATCTCACCCGGAAAATAGATCGTAATTTGTTTACTGTACTTTTCTTGTCTGTACCAAATCGTAGTGGCTAGTTGAAAGCAAACATTGGTTGCGATGTAGCTTTGTCCGGTTTGCACCTTCAGATCCGCCATGGCACGGGCACTATACTCGTAAAGCTTATGGTTTCCCCCCTTTATATTCACTACCATCATCGTAGGTGCTTCATGTCGTGCTAGCACTGCTCCTCAAGACCTCAACCCAAAGCTTACGTGTTGAAACACGAATCTGATATGATGCTCATATCACTAAAACAGAGAACGTTTAATTGGCCACCTAATGTTCCTATATTCGTTTCGAAAAGCATGTGCGCCACCCACTGGTCTAGCTAGTTTCACTTTCCTGATTTTTCTCTTGATGCTTAGGGTTTTCCCCTTTTATCTACTCTACTATGATCTGCGTAGGTGCTTTCTGTCGTACTGGCATTACTCCACCCTTCAAGCTAAACAACACAACACTCAGAATTCGAAACCTTAGTTGTTCAAATATGATTGTGATATGATACTGATATTAGTTAACCGACACATTTAATTGGTTAGCTAAAGGTCCCACTTGAGTTTCCAAATGTATGTCACGACATATAGAGAGACAGCATAATTGCATTTATTTGTCACTTGTTGACCTTACTTTCTTGTCCATACCAAATCTTAGTTGTTATTTCAAAGCAAACATCGGTTGCTAACTACCCTTTGCACGGTTTGCAACTTCAGATCTGCCATCCCACTGCCACGGTCAACATTGTACTCATCATGCTTATGTTTTCCCCATTTTATGATGACCACAATAAGCCTAGATGGTTGGTGTCGTAATAGCACTGCTCCACCCATCGAGCTAAACAAGCTTAGTTGTACAAATTCATATCTGATATTATTGCTGATATTAGTAAAACTGAGAGATGTTTAATTGGTGAGCTAAATGTTCCTACTTTATTTTCGAAATGCATGTGAGCCACATATGGAGAGACCAGAAAGAATAGTATTTCTCTGTGCGCTCTGGTTCATCATGGGTGGCCAACCGACATTGTATTGAAAGACTTGTAATATCTTCAATCTGCTTGCTCTTCTGCTCTTCTTTAAGATGATACTCTTCTCTTGCGGTCGACTGGTCAGATCGAGTTGTTCTCCCTTACTATATTTTGAATCTGTCAGGTCAGGTTGACTTGTTCTTCTTTACTCTATGTTGAAGCTATCATCTGCGAAGTGTCATCACTTATGGAGCTCTCATATTTTGAGTAGTAGGCCACATTATATTAATGCACACAACAAATTACAACATGCATGTCATCTTTTAAAAGAATTACAGAGATAGCACAAAGGGGTTTACAGGGAGGCAGTATTGGATTAGAATCACTTCTGCATTACAAAGAAAATCTCACTTGTTTTTATGTTTTCATGCATGTCAGATATTGAGCATTATCAAAATGAATATGAGAATGGGCGCACGAGAGGAATATTGCGGAACGATCCACTGGCTAACAAACTTGGCATGATGGAGGATGGCCTATCTTATTCACCCATCAAGGTGCTTGCTCTAGCTTTGCAAAGTTCTATTGGTCGCACATATTGTGCATCTGACCTCTTGCATTACTTCTACTTTGTTACACCATCTGCTTAGTTTAAGCATCATATATGATTATATGCCATACCTATCCATTTTCTGTACCTATTCCATGTATCGTCACACTATGTTTTTCCAGTCAAATGTTGTTCTTTCGTAATAGATGTCCAAAAGGAAGAGGGTGAGTGCAGATCCTCAAGGAGTACAAACTATGTATTTGGAAAAGGTAGTGATACCTGTTAAATTAGATAGATCAGCAGCCACAGAAAACACAGGCCCAATTGTACCACACATTACCCCTACTCCAGTGGTCAAACCCCTATTAGAACTGCTGGGAGCCCAACGTCAGGTACTATCTATGATATCAATTCAAAATTTGAACTCCTAAATTTCTTCTTGTGCCTTACCTTCTCTCTTGTATGAAAAGTAATTTCAGATGAATCTCCTTGCTCAAAGGATCATACGATCTCAAAACAATAATGGGCTCTGCATTGCTCTCGTCAGTACCTCTCTCCCTTTTGCCTTGTAACGCTGTACTTAATTAATTGCTATTTGATTATGTATCATCAGTCTGCACCTGAGCTTCATTATCCTCTGTTTCTTCCAATATTATTTGATCTATATTTACTCTTTGCAAAATGTAGAACAATGGCAACGCTTATAAAGAATTTTCTTTGGGGAATTTATTGAATTATCCTTCCATCAACATGGAGAAGGGCTTTGTCCAGCCCGTGTTAACATGTAATGTAAGTCCATCCTTCTCAAGCCTTCAAACTTTGTTCTAGTATAGATTTGGATAGGCATCATTTCCTCCACTGCTGTTTGCTTTGCTGTTTACATCTGATTGGATGTTTGCAACAACTACCAGTTTCAAATTGTAGTTGTAAAAACATGTTCCTTATGCAGAACAGATCCATTTATTTGCTTATATAATTGTGAAACCTATTACGTGTCTTCGTGTTTCTCTTTCAGATTCGTATCTCTTACGCCAGGCAGAACTTAAGGGAAGATAGTGAGCCAAACCATCTTGTGGACAGCGAGATGACCCCGAGGTCCTGTCTTGATGAAGACAGTGAGTTGAAGCTACTCACCAGCAGGTGTGAGACAACCTCTGTGCAGTCGCTGCCTCAATCAGTTCGACTTCTTCAGTCTCAACTTAAAGCGGAAAGGATTGCTTCAGCTCAGCTCCGACTTGAAGTCAAAGATGCAATGAAGATGTCAAAGAACTGCCGTGCGCACCAACAAGCCTTAAATCTAGTGTTGATGCATCTATGGTTGACACAACTGAGGTCTACTCAGCTTCTTCAGCTGTTTGGGGGGCCCTTCCTGGCCAGGCCTAGTGCCTTCTGAAGTGCTCTCAGTTTTGTATATTCTTTTGTAGGCGCGTTTATTTGCACTGGTGGCGAACTTTGATGCCTAGTGGATGTAATATGTGATAGCCGTGATAGCCTAGCGTAAGTTGCTTGCTTATTTATTTCCTTGTTGTCTTGTTTATTTGTTTGCTTGTAGTCATTGCAGTTCTTTTTCCGCAGTTTGCTAGTGGCGGCAATAACCTATTTTTTAAAACTAGGCTTCAATAACCATGGGCTAATATTTACTGTAGTGACACTGGGCCTCCTACGGGCCGTAGAAACAGTGGGCCTTCTATGGGCCGTAGAAACAATGGGCCTTCTTAGGGCCGTACAAACAATGGGCTTTCTAGGGGCCATATCATCAATGGGCCTTATACGGGCAGTATGATAACATGGGCCAAAAACAGGCCGCATTATGGCCGTAAACGGGCTAGAGTTGGAATCGTCCGTTCATGGGCCGACCATAACGGGCCATAAATTGGCCGTATTTCATGACGCTATGAAAACGGCCCAACGTATTAATGGACCACAAATGGGCCGACTGTAACCACGGGATGAATTTGGCCCACAAGCAGAAAATGATAGTAATGGGCCGTAAGTAAACGAATGCTGGAACAAGAATAAATGGGCTCCGAGAAGACCGAAAGATAACATGGGCTGGAAACGGCCCAACGGAATAGCGGGCCATTAATGGGTATAAAGTGATACACTGTTCATTACGGGCCAGTTTCACCACGGGCCGTTAATGGGTGTAAAGTGATACACTGTTCATTACGGGCCAGTTTCACCACGGGCCGTTAATGGGTGTAAAGTGATACACTGTTCATTACGGGCCAGTTTCACCACGGGCCGTTAATAGGCCAAGAGTTACATAGGGCCTCATATGGGCCGAAAGACGTCATGGGCCATACATGGGTCAGAAGTGAAAACGGGCTGGAATCATATTGGATGGCCCAGATGACGCTACTGGGCCTAATTTGGATAGGGCATAACGGGCCTTGGGTTAGCGGGCTGTAAATGGGCTATATGCGAACAGGTCGTTAACAGACTTTCCATGGGCCAGCCCGCCACCTTTTGACCAAGTCAAACGGGCTGGCCTTTTCATAGGAATGGGCTTCTGTTGGGCCGTGCCATGTGTCGACGTATCATAGGCGCCTTCTGTCCAATGAGTGGATGACATATGTCCCAACGGTGAGCCGACACGTGTTTCCTCCAGCGAATGATGGTTTTACACGTGGAAAATCCCCATTGGTCGGGGCTGTTAACGGGTTATCGGATCCAAAACCTGACCCGATAGCTTAACGGTGTTCCGTTACGGTGGATGCCACGTGTCGGTCACCCTTGATGAAAGCAGTTCTGTGACGCGCGATTTATCATCATGGAAGTGGACACTTCTGTGATGATAATTTTGGTAATGTCATGGAACACTTCTACGACAGCACATGTATGACTATCTTGATTCTGTCATAAATTTTTCATGGATGTACATGCATGACAAAAAACGCGACCTACTGTGACAAACACGTATCATCACGGAAGTGTATTTTTTTTGTAGTGTAGGCATGGGTAGCTAATTCATTCTTCCTCCACTTGTTCTTTGCTCTCCTCATCATCCTTTTCATCCAATGAGCTCACAGTTTCATCAATTCCTTCTTCCATAGACTCCTGCAAAATATTAGTCTCTTCTTGGACAGCGGAGACTTCCTCAATAAATGCATCAATATCGGAATTGAATTTATAATTATCATAGCAATATTTAAGGATGGCAAAATTTCCAGGCCTATAAACATCATCATCAAAAGCCTCAAATTTCATAAGCACCCTTAAAAGCAACAAATTCTTCTATTCATTCCACATCATAATTATCATATATACCTCTAGCATAAGAAGCCAAGGTTTCATTATCATTAAATTCACATGAAAAGGGAAGGTGTGGAGCATTCATCCTAGAGCAACAAGTAAAATCATATCTCAAGCATACCAATGCAACATCTAAATTTGATCCCATAAAAGTTTCCCTTTTTGTTTCAAGCGATAATCCCTAAAGTATTCACATTAATACAACGTTACTCCCATTATATAGTTGAATGGGGTTTTCTCAGGATTATCAAGGTAGTGCATAATATCTTTTACATAACGAGCATCAAGGGTTTTAGGAGGTTCCCCATGTCCATGAGTAGCAAGTACAACTAATTTTTTTGGTGTTTCGTGTTCCATATCCATAACTAAAGATAGAGAACAAGTTAGAACAGGAAATAAAAACTACTTAGTGATAAAGCAAACAAGCACACACGAGAATATTCACCCGTGCTATTGCTCCCCGGCAACGGCGCCAGAAAAAGGTCTTGATAACCCACAAGTATAGGGGATCAATTGTAGCCTCTTTCAATAAGTAAGAGTGTCGAACCCAATGAGGAGCTAAAGGTAGAACAAATATTCCCTCAAGTTCTATCGACCACCGGTACAACTCTACGCATGCTTGATGTTTGCTTTACCTAAAACAAGTATGAAACTATTTTGCGAGAATAAAACTACGAGTACTTTGCGATAATAAAACTAATAATAACTTGCAAGGTAATAAAAGTAGATAGATTTAGTCAACAAGAAAGTCATTTGTCCCTAGGCAATCGATAACAAGTACCAGTAATCATTCTTGTGATTTTATATGAGGGAGGGGCATGAGCTAACATAATTCCTCTACTTGGATCATATGCACTTATGATTGGAACTCTAGCAAGCATCCACAAGTACTAAAGATCATTAAGGTCATGAAACCCAACCATAGCATTAAGTATCAAGTCCTCTTTACTCCCATATGTCATACCCCACCTACTCGGGTTTAAGTTTCTATCACTCTCGCAACCCACCGTATGCGAACCATGAACATATTGCAACACCCTACAGCGGGGGGCCCTCACGTTTGCGCGAGACGGAGGGCACCATAGGACAACACCATAAATAAAATATACAATCATACCAACAAGATCACGATTAACCCATAGGACAAAACGGATCTACTCAAACATCATAGGATAACCATAGATCATTGGGAAATAATATATGGAGTTGAGCACCATGTTTAAGTAGAGATTACAGCGGGGGGAAGAGGTGTTACACTGCTGCATAGAGGGGGAGAAATTTGGTGTTGACGGTAGCAAGGTTGTTGATGTAGATCGCCGTCACGATCCTAGCCTTAGCGACGTTCCGGCGCCACCGAGAGAGAGGGGGAGAGAGCCCCACTCCTTCTTCTTCTTCCTTGGCCTCGCCCCTAGATGGGAGGAGGGTTAACCCTGTGGTCCATGGCCTCCATGGCTGTGGAGGGGTGAGAGCCCCTCCGAGATTGGACCTATCTCTCTGTCCTCTTCTGTTTCATGTTCCCCAGACCTGGCCGAAAACCGTTTCTTATATTCCCAGAGATCCGTAACTCCGATTGCGCTGATCTTTTTACACTTTTTTTCTTGGTATAAGCTTCCTTGCACTCGAAGTAGAGATCCATCCGACGTTCGAGGATGGCACAACTCACCACCATGCGCCAAGGGCCTCTAGCGTGCCCTGGTGGGTTGTGGTCCGTGTTGGCCTCCATTTGCGATGATTCCAACTCCCAAAAATCACAAATATTCCAAAATAATTCTCCGTGGAGTTGCATCATGTTTGGACTTCGTTTGATATGGATTTTCTACGATAAAAAAATAGGCAACAAACAGGAACTGGCACTGGGCACTAGATAAGTAAGTTAGTGCAAATAAATCATATAAAAAGTTGCCAAAAGTATGTAAAACTTGTATAATATTGGCATGAAACAATCAAAAATTATAGATACAACGGAGACATATCAACCCACAGGCATAACCCTGCAGATGGTAGATAAGTCCACAAAGAAGCCCGTGGGGATGGCTAAAATCGTTCCGTTGAGATTGGACGGGCATGTTATACCTACTGATTTTATTATTCCTGACAAGCCCTAAAAAATTGTCAATTATCCTAGGTAGACCATTTTTGAATACTGTAGGTGCATCGCTAGATTGCTCAGAAGGGAAGGTAACATTTAGAACCAGTGAGGACGAAATAGTCAAGTACTTCTCGAAGAAGCCAGGAGCAAGGGTGAGGTTATGTGCCACTGCCTAAACGATTATGTATGTTGAGCAGAGAAAACCCATGACCAACTGATACTTGATAAAATACTGAGGTAAGAGGTTGAGCTAAGGAGCCTAAAAACCAGCATTTTATGGGAGGCAACCCATTATCCTTTTTTTTGTAAAATTTTGTCTTTGTTTAAGTCAATATTTTTCTCTTATAAGTGAACTGATGAAAATCCCTCAAAAAAGTTATGTGTAATCTTTTTGTTGAAGGATAAGTGTTGAAAAGGGGAACTAGGAAAAGAAATAGAGGAGGAAAGCAACACGGAGAATGATGGCGTATACGACGAGCATTGCCGCTCGTATGTGTTGTTGCATGAAAGTTCAGAAGAAACACAGAAAAGAATAGCAAGATCGACAGTGTTTCATACGACTACACGTGTCTGTTTGCACGGTCGTATGACACTCACACCGAAATCAACCAAAACTCACAGAGCAAAAGACAGCGTTCTGAACAAGGGAAAGCGCCCACTTGCGCGGTTGTTTGATTCTTAAACTAGGAGTATCCACGGGAATAGAGTGAACAACGGCCTTCCGAACGAGCGTCCTCGACCGTTCGAGCACTCGTTTGGCCCTTTGCCCAACACGACTTCGAATAAACAGGTCTGACAATGGCATTTTAAACGAGTGCCTGTGCCCATTTTAGCACCCGTTTCAGGTAATCCTAGATCGGCTGATTTGAACGTGAAACGACATTTCATACGGAAGCCCGTGCCCGTATGAGCACCCGTTTCGTTGGAATTTTTATAAATTTGAGCTGCTCGCGCTGGGAAGGTTTCTTATTCTTCCTCCCAACGCCCAAAGCTCCCACATCTCTCTCTCTCTCAAACCCTAACAGATATCCTCCAAAACCTTCGTTTCTTCGCGAATTTTCTTCATTTGATCTGTGCATCTTCATCCTCGGTGAGTTTCTCCTCCGATCCATGGTTTATTTGCAAGTTTTGGTGGTGGTTTCATCAATATCTGTATCCTAGATGATATGAATAATATTTTTCATTTCTGGTCAATTTGCATGTTAGGATTGAAAGTAATAGGTTAGAATCGATCTTATATAGTATTAGAACTCAATCTCCATGTGAAACTTACATTTTTCTGTTGTTATTTTTGTTGTGTGTAGAAAATGATGAGATCGGCGATTGCCGCGCGGAACAATGTCGTGCGCTCATGCTCTAATCGTGCCCGGAATGAGGGAGATGAACTCCGTGCTGTTGCAAACAAGGACTTCCAACGAGTGAACAATCGGGGGATGACCCCAATGAAGTGGAAGTGTGATGCATTCTTGGAGTCCCAAGGGCTTCACAACGACTTTGCATCGCTTGTGAACAACGTTGGGATGGGTGTTTTCAATAACTTGCATTACCTTACGTACGGCAGCATCACCGTGGAGCTCATCTCCACCTTCTCCCACACTCTCGATGACTTGAGGGTGGAACCGAGCTGCTCGTTCATGCTCGAAGGAGTTCGGCGCACCATGACGCTGGAGCAGTTTTGTGATGCCTTTGGTTTCATGAACCAAGGTGTTCTCGACAATAGGGGCATGCTGATTGCTGATGCGTTGGGTTCGTGGGAAGTCATGTCCGTCAAGGATGAACATGACCTCTCCGGGAAGAAGGTATCGAGCATCCAAAGCCCCGCCATTCCCTACTTCGTGATTTTCCTTCACTAGTGCAGAGGCGTGATATACAAACGGTTTTTAACCCCTTTCCGCGACGGTGTTTCGAACTGTCGCCAAGTGAGTGACTGTGATAGGGGGGTCCTTCCCACACGACCCAGAAACCATCGGGATAGGCCCTCCTGGCACACAGCCTGGGGCAAAATGAGCTCCTGTGCGATTGGGTGAGGCATCGAAAACCAATCGTTTCCGTTCGTATGTACATCCACGGTGAATCCCAGAAAAACATTTCCATTCCTATGTATATCACACAATCTTTTTGTGTGGAAACGTTTGTGCAAGGTGGCCTAACGCAAACAGTTCTCCGCCGGAAGTCGTGTGTGATTGTTAGTTGAGCGAACACGCCTACTTTCTAGAAACCATGTGGGTTGTTTGAGTTCATAGCCCACGGTGTTGTCTAAGTAACCGTCTGCAATAGAAAATCCCAATAAGCAGGATAATTAGCCTATTATTGATAATCCATGTAGTAATCAAATATGCATTTCTTAAAACACACACCAGATATTTCATATCCATATAACGACAACCATGATTTCATAACCGAATTACATCAGATAGCTTCAACACTCAGTTACGCCATTACACAACAGCACCAAGTTTCACATGCAACATCGAAAACCTTTAGAAAGTAGCATCATTCACGGTAAATAGACAGATGAACCTCATCTGGGAAACTACAGAAGTGGAAGTCAAATATTGAGCCATCCGTGATGTTGAATGTCCTTGCAACTTTAGGACAGTGGCTATGGATAATTTCCCGCCCAACCTTCGTCCTCTTCAGGAAGACTTCGATATTGTACTATGGGTGTTGAATGAATACCTTCCTTGCCTCTTGACCATGCAGGTGGTTTGAGAGGTAATCATCAGTGAACTGCTTTGAGAAGTACTAAAAACAAAGATATGCATAAATCACTGTTATAAATTTTGAAATGGCGCAAGGGGTATAAAGAAGGTAAAAGAGTTAGTACCATCCTATAGTTGACGGATGTCTTCTTCATTGTGCAAACAAAGATCTTGCTATTATTTGTCGCAATTTTCTTGATCCTAATAACAATCTTTCTTAGTTTCTTGACTTGATTGATACTCATGGACATCTCATTTCCTCATATGCAAAATGGGTCGAACAGTGGGTCTAAGCCTCTGACAGTAGGACCTACATGTGCAAGACCATGCATGAGCAAACATCAATGGTAAACCACAGTGTCTCCCATTGTTTCCCTGCAACACACATAAGGAAGATCTTGATCAGGTTAACTGAGAGTTTCCATACTATCAGTAGAATATGTATTCAGTACAACCAAATTTGATTTATTTCTCAATTGCATAACAAAACAAAATTGTACCCACATCAAATGAAAATCAAATTGCAGAATTGAACCAAACAGTTAAATGGACAACAGACCAAATGAACCAAAACAGTTAACTGAGCATGACATTGCAGAATAGAAACATGTACTAGAAGATAAGACAGTTAACAAAACAAAGAGTGCTTGAGAGCAGTTCTACAAAATGTAGCAATTCTTGGACCAAACTCTTAACTGAACATTACATTTCAGAGGACCAGACTATTAATTGAACATCATATTGCATATTAACATTACAGAGGACAAATCACTAGAAGGCACTGGCGGTGGCCTCGAGAAAACCGCACAAATTGTATTTTAAAGTAGACAACCGCATGCCAGTATCGATGGTGGCCTCGAAGACGAGGTGCTCCTCCAAGATCTGGTGTTCGGCATGCATGGCAGCCATAGTGACCTCATGCCCGCGTGCGGCCGCGATTTGCTTCTCCGCTGCCAGATGCTACTGAGCTCCATGTTATACTGCGTGCAAAATGGTTGTGGGTGGCTCTTAATTGCAGGATGGGGCTAGTGATTTCGGCGGATGGGGCCTCCCAATGTATTCACCTCAAGGGTGATGTCAACAATATTAACTCATGCCCACCCATATCCAACTGGATATATGTGCCTAGATCTTTCCTCACCACATGGTGCTTTCAAAAATAGAAAATAAAAAGGAATATGGAAGAATACTTTGACTCTTGCATAAAAGTAAATACATAAAAGTAAAAGATAGGCCCTTCGCAGAGGGAAGCAGAGGTTGCCATGCGCTTTTTGGTTGTTTTGCTCAATATCTTAGTGCAAAAGAATGTCACGTTATATTGCCCCTTGTGATAGCAACCTTTATTATGCAGTCTGTCGCTTTTATTATTTTGCCATCACAAGTTCTTACAACGCTCAATTTTCTCTTACACTAAATGATCTAACACATTTAGAAGCAACTTTTATTACCTTATTGCACCAATGACAACTTACTTGAAGGATCTTACTCAAACCATAGGTAGGTATGGTGGACTCTGATACGTCTCCAACGTATCTATAATTTATGAAGCATTCATGCTATTATATTATCTATTTTGGATGTTTACGGGCTTTATTATACACTTTTATATTATTTTTGGGACTAACCTATTAACCGGAGGCCCAACCCGTATTTCTGTTTTCTTGCCTATTTCAGTGTTTCGAAGAAAAGGAATATCAAATGGAGTCCAAAAGGAATGAAACCTTTGGGAGCGTTATTTTTGGAACGGAAGCAATCCAGTGGACTTGGAATGCAAGTCAGGGAAGCTTCAAGGAGGCCATGAGGCAGGGAGGCACGCCCACCCCCTGGGCGCACCCTCCACCCTCGTGGGCCCCTCATGGATCCCCGATCGACCTCTTTCGCCTATATAAGTCCATATACCCTAAAACCTTCGGGGAGCAGAATAGATCGGGAGTTCCGCCGCTGCAAGCCTCTGTAGCCACCAAAAACCTCTCGGGAGCCTGTTCCGGCACCCTGCCGGAGGGGGGATCCCTCACCGGTGGCCATCTTCATCATCTTGGCGCTCTCCATTACAAGGAGGGAGTAGTTCACCCTCGGGGCTGAGGGTATGTACCAGTAGCTATGTGTTTGGTCTCTCTCGTGTTCTTGATTTGGCACAATCTTGATGTATCGTGAGCTTTGCTATTATAGTTGGATCTTATGATGTTTCTCCCCCTCTACTCTCTTGTAATGGATTGAGATTTCCCTTTGAAGTTATCTTATCGGATTGAGTCTTTAAAGATTTGAGAACACTTGATGTATGTCTTGTCGTGCTTATCTATGGTGACAATGGGATATTCACGTGACCTACTTGATGTATGTTTTGGTGATCAACTTGCGGTTCCGCCCATGAACCTATGCATAGGGGTTGGCAGAGGTTTTCATCTTGACTCTCCAGTAGAAACTTTGGGGCACTCTTTGAAGTACTTTGTGTTGGTTGAATAGATGAATCTGAGATTGTGTGATGCATATAGTATAATCATGCCCACGGACACTTGAGGTGACAATGGAGTATCTAGGTGACATTAGGGTTTTGGTTGATTTGTGTCTTAAGGTGTTATTCTAGTATGAACTCTATGATAGATTGAACGGAAATAATAGCTTCATGTTATTTTACTACGGACTCTTGAATAGATCGAGCAGAAAGGATAACTTTGAGGTGGTTTAGTACCCTACCATAATCTCTTTGTTTGTTCTCTGCTATTAGTGGCTTTGGAGTGACTCTTTGTTGCATGTTGAGGGATAGTTATATGATCCAATTATGTTATTATTGTTGAGAGAACTTGCACTAGTGAAAGTATGAACCTTAGGCCTTGTTTCCTACCATTGCAATACCGTTTACGCTCACTTTTATCATTAGTTAACTTGCTGTTTTTATAATTTCAGATTACGAAAACCTATATCTACCATCCATATTGCACTTGTATCACCATCTCTTCGCTGAACTAGTGCACCTATACAATTTGCCGTTGTATTGGGTGTGTTGGGGACACAAGAGACTCTTTGTTATTTGGTTGCAGGGTTGTTTGAGAGAGACCATCTTCATCCTACGCCTCCCACAGATTGATAAACCTTAGGTCATCCACTTGAGGGAAATTTGTTACTGTCCTACAAACCTCTGCACTTGGAGGCCCAACAACGTCTACAAGAAGAAGGTTGTGTAGTAGACATCAAGCTCTTTTCTGGCACCATTGCCGGGGAGGTGAGTGCTTGAAGGTATATCTTTAGATCTTGCAATCGAATCTTTTTGTTTCTTGTTTTATCACTAGTTTAGTCTATAAAAGAAAACCTACAAAAAAATGGAATTGAGTTTGTCTCATACGCTTCATCTTTTTAATATCTTTCGTGAGAATGATGGGGTGGAAAATTGTGCTCAAGTGCTAGAAGAAGAAGTCTATAAAATGTTCGGTACTAAATCTTTGAATTATGAGCATGATCGCAATGTTGTTAGTATGAACTCCTTGAATATCCATAGTACTAATGATGATTGCACTAGTCATGATGAAAATATCTCTTATAAGCATGTCGGTTTTTGTGGAGTATATTGGGTTTGCAAGTATGCACCAAATAGGGAAGATAGATATTGCAAGAGCATAAGCATTTAGAAACTAAAGGGTTGCAACAAAGGCTAGATAAGAGTGCTGAAAATTTAAGATATCTTTACTGTACTTGTGAACTTTGCAATGAACATGGTCATTTAAATCTCCGATGCAAATTGTTTCACGATCAAATCGTATCCAAAAATTGTGATGATTTTATTTCCCTTTCTCATCATAATGAACTTAGTTTGCTTTTGGGTTATGAAGAATTGAAACGTGCAACTAAGCATATTCCAGAATTTAATCTTAAGAATTTTCTTGATATTAATCTAGAGGAAATTTTTATTTGTATTGTGCGGTGAATTGCATTGAAAATCCTTATATTGCCAATTACATAAAGAAAAGAAAGCAAATAGAAGATGAAGAGAATACTAATGAAAGGGAAGAGACTTTCCAATATCCTCCTATTATTTCTTATGATGAATCAGGTAACGAGGAGGATCTTTCTATTCAACCAATCTCATCAATAAGGAGCTTAGAGAAGAAGGTTGAATCCACACATAATGTGAAGAAGAAAAAGAAAAAATGGAGAAGCAAAGGTAAAAAGGTATCCCTCCCAAATGATGTTGCTCCTGCTACTCATTGTGATGATGATAATTGCTATACTATTGGTGCTATCCATACTATTAACGATGAGAGTGACTATGCTTATGATATGAAAAGGCCCAAGCTTGGGGAAGCTATGTTTGATGAGAATGACATATTTGAGAATATATTTGCTGCAATTAATGTTTGTCCTAAGCTTGGGGATGCTACGTTCAATGAAGATGATATTTTTAGCCTCCCAACTTTTGATATGCAAAGTTATTATGATGATAGCATGCCTCTTACCTATGATGATTATATTGATGAAAGTGGGTTTGGAAGAGTGTCAACTTTAGGAAGTAGTGATCCCACTATTTTGGAGGATCTTGAATCTTATTGTGATGAATATGAAAGTGGATTTGGAGAGGTCATGACTTTATTTAGTGATGATTCCACTATCTTGGAAGAGGTTCCAATCGATTATGATGAGAACAAAGTTGCTACTTATGATGATTATTGTGATGAAACTTATGCTATAAAAAGTAGTGATGATTATATTTATAAAACTTGTCATGATTATGATTACCCTTTTTCTTAACATTACTCTTTTAATATGGAAACAATTTATAGTGTTCGAGTCTCTTATGATACTCCCACTATTCCGAATAAGAAGAATTTTGCTTATGTGCAGAGTAGTAAATTTTCTATGCTTGTAGATCATGAAAAGAATGCTTTAGGTGCTGGTTATATTGTTGAATTCATTCATGATGATACTGAAAATTATTATGAGGGAGGAACATATGCTTGTAGGAATTGCAATAATATCAAGTTTCCTCTCTATGTGTTGAAAATCTTGAAGCTATGCTTGTTTTACCTTCCTATGCTAGTTGATTCTTGTTCCCATAGGTTGTTTGCTCACAAAATCCATATGCATAGGAAGTGGGTTAGACTTAAATGTTCTAGTCATATGCTTCATGATGCTTCCGTTATGTTTCAACTCTTATCTTTTATGTGAGCATCATTGCCATCATCATGCCTAGCTGGAAAGGCATTAAAGAAAAGCGCTTGTTGGGAGACAACCCAATATTTATCCTTACTGTTTTTGAGTGTTCACATGATTATTCTACTGCAGTAATCATGTTTTATAGCTTTTGTTTCAATAAAGTGCCGTGTAAGACCTTTAGGATAGCTTACAGTGATAGTTGTGTTGATCCTGCTGAAAATCAAAAACTTTTGCACCCAGTAAATTAGTTTTGATAATTCACAGTAACGTGATTTTGATCTGATTCTTTTTTATCTGGATTGGCACACAAATTTCTTAAGACTTCATAATTTTGTAGGATTGTTGGAGTTCCAGAAGTATACGTTTGATACATATTACTACAAACTGTTCTGTTTTTGACAGATTCTGTTTTCTATGTGTTGTTTGCTTATTTTGATGAATCTATGAGTAGTATCGGAGGGTATGAACCATAGAGAAGTTGTAATATAGTATATATTACACCCAGATGAATTTATAATGAGTTCATTACAGTACCTAAGTGGTGGTTTTATTTTCTTATACTAACGGAGCTTACGAGTTTTCTGTTGAGTTTTGTGTTGTGAAGTTTTCACGTTTTGGGTAAAGATTCGATGGACTATGGAATAAGGAGTGGAAAGAGCCTAATATTGGGTATGCCCAAGGCACCCCAAGGTAATATTCAAGGACAACCAAGAGCCTAAGCTTGGGGATGCCTCGTATGGCATCCCCTCTTTCGTCTTCGTTCATCGGTAACATTACTTGGAGCTATATTTTTATTCACCACATGATATGTTTTTTGCTTGGAGCATTATTTTATTTTGTTAGTATTTTCTTGCTGTTATTTATAATAACTTTTTGCATCTATATTTTCAATAAAAATGTCAAGGATAGCCTTTACCATGCTTATTTGGCTAGTATACATGTTGCTGTTTGAAAACAGAAAGTTTACCGCTGTTGCAAAAATTCCCTATAAAAGTCAGAGAATGATATAATGTTGAAACTTTTTGCATAATTAGATCTGATAAATCTTATACAGCTTATTATTTTTCTCATAATTTTTGGAGTTAGTAAAGTATGATTAATCTTGCATTCTTTACAGACTATACTGTTTTGGCAGATTGCTGTTATGTTTGCATTGTTTGCATATGTTTGCTTGTTTAATGATTCTATTTGAGGATAGGAGTATTAAATATGCAGAGAAATTTAGTATGAAATGTTGAATAATAATTTTAGTGATTTGTTATAGTAGAATATGATAAGGTTTTTGCATTGGTTTATACTAACTTATCTCACGAGTTCTTGTTGAGTTTGGATGAAGCTTTCAAGATTTAGGAAACCGAGATATAAAAGGAATTAAGGAGGAACAAAAGCTCAAGCTTGGGGATGCCCAAGGCACCCCAATATAATATTTCAAGAAGTCTCAAGCATCTAAGCTTGGGGATGCCCCGGTAGGCATCCCACCTTTCTTCTTCAACAATTATCGGTTTGTATCGGTTGAGCCTAAGTTTTTGCTTCTTCACATGAGTTGTGCTATACTTTCAATGTCATTTTATTTTGCTTTGCTTTCTATTTGAATAAAATACCAAGATCTGAAATTCTTAAATGAGAGAGAGTCTTCACATAGTTACATAATTATTTAACTACTCATTGATCTTCACTTATATCTTTTTGGAGTAGTTTGTCATTTACTCGTGTGCTACACTTATATCCTATGAGTAAATGGTTGAATGTCATAAATCTGAAATTTATATGTTTCATTTGCTTATCCCATGGGGAGTAATGACTTCACATCTAAGAAGTAGAGGTTGTAAATTTATTGAAGGTTAGCAAGCATTGTATTGGTCACTTGAACAATTATTGAAAGAATATTGAAGGAAGAGTGATTTCACATATAAATATACTATCTTGGACATCTTTTATAATTGTGAGCACTCATTAAAGTATGACATGCTAAAGAGTTGATGTTGGACAAGGAATACAACATAATGGTTTATGTTTTCTCACATCTCAGTTAAAGAATATTGTCATGGATCATTCAAACATGTTGAGCTTGCCTTTCCCCCTCATGCTAGCCAAATTCCTTGCACCAAGTAGAGATACTACTTGTGCTTCCAAATATCCTTAAACCCAGTTTTGCCATGAGCCACCATACCTACCTATGGATTGAGTAAAATCCTTCAAGTAAGTTGTCATGTTGCAAGAAATAAAAATTTCTCTCTAAATATGTATGACTTATTAGTGCAGAGAAAATAAGCTTTATACGATCGTGTGATATGGAAGTAATAAAAGCAACAGACTGCATAATAAAGGTTCATATCACAAGTGGCAATATAAAGTGATGTTCTTCTGCATTAAGATTTTGTGCATCCAACCCTAAAAGCACATGACAACCTCTGTTTCCCTCTGCGAAGGGCCTATATTTTACTTTATGTGTTTTACTTTATGCAAGAGTCAAGGTGATCTTCACCTTTCCCTTTTTCATTTTATCCTTTGGCAAGCACCTCGTGTTGGAAAGATCCTGATATATATATCCAATTGGATGTAAGTTAGCATGAACTATTATTGTTGACATCACCCAAAGGTGAATACGTTGGGAGGCAACACTATAAGCCCCTATCTTTCTCAGTGTCCGATTAAAACTCCATAACCATAAGTATTGCGTGAGTGTTAGCAATTGTAGAAGTCTATATGATAGTTGAGTATGTGGAGTTTGCTAAATCAAAGCTCTGACATAGACCCTTCCTGAAAATAAGATGAATTGCAATTGTTTGATGACTGAGAATGAAGTTTGCTAGTTTTCACGAAAGTTTATGGTCTATGCTTTAACATGTGAATAGCTTGTTACTTGATCATGAGAAGTTTTATGAGATGAACTATTGTTATGACATGTAATCATGCTAGAAAAGGTGATATGAATTATCATTGATCAAACTTACGAACCTGCTAGCATTCACACTTCATAAATTCTTTCTTTTATCATTTACCTACTCGAGGACGAGTAGGAATTAAGCTTAGGGACACTGATACGTCTCCAAGGTATCTATAATTTATGAAGCATTCATGCTATTATATTATCTGTTTTGGATGTTTAGGGGCTTTATTATACACTTTTATCTTATTTTTGGGACTAACCTATTAACCGGAGGCCCAACCCATATTGCTGTTTTCTTGCCTATTTCAGTGTTTCGAAGAAAAGGGAAATCAAACGGAGTCCAACCGAAATGAAACCTTCGGGAGCATTATTTTTGGAACAGAAGAAATCCAGTGGACTTGGGGTGCAAGTCAGGGAAGCTTCGAAAAGGCCACGAGGTAGGGGGGTGCGCCCACACCCTGGGTGTGCCCTCCACCCTCGTGGGCCCCTCATGCCCCCCCCCCGACTTCTTTCGCCTATATAAGTCCATATACCCTAAAACCTTCGACAAGCAGAATAGATCGGGAGTTCCGCCACCGCAAGCCTCTATAGCCACCAAAAACCTCTCGGGGGCCCGTTCTGGCACCCTGCCGAAGGGGGGGTCCCTCACCGGTGGCCATCTTCATCATCCCGGCGCTCCCCATGATGAGGAGGGAGTAGTTCACCCTCGGGGCTGAGTGTATGTACCAGTAGCTATGTGTTTGATCTCTCTCGTGTTCTTGATTTGGCACGATCTTGATGTATCGCGAGCTTTGCTATTATAGTTGGATCTTATGATGTTTCTCCGCCTCTACTCTCTTGTAATGGATTGAGTTTTCCCTTTGAAGTTATCTTATCGGATTGAGTCTTTAAGGATTTGAGAACACTTGATGTATGTCTTGCCATGCTTATCTGTGGTGACAATGGGATATTCACGTGATCTACTTGATGTATGTTTTGGTGATCAACTTGCGGGTTACGCCCATGAACCTATGCATAGGGGTTGGCACACGTTTTCGTCTTGACTCTCCCGTAGAAACTTTGGGGCACTCTTTGGAGTACTTTGTGTTGGTTGAATAGATGAATCTGAAATTGTGTGATGCATATCGTATAATCGTGCCCACGGATACTTGAGTTGACAATGGAGTATCTAGGTGACATTAGGGTTTTGGTTGATTTGTGTCTTAAGGTGTTATTCTAGTATGAACTCTATGATAGATTGAACAGAAAGAATAGCTTCGTGTTATTTTACTACAGACTCTTGAATAGATCGAGCAGAAAGGATAACTTTGAGGTGGTTTCGTACCCTACCATAATCTCTTTGTTTGTTCTCCGCTATTAGTGGCTTTGGAGTGACTCTTTGTTGCATGTTGAGGGATAGTTATATGATCCAATTATGTTATTATTGTTGAGAGAACTTGCACTAGTGAAAGTATGAACCTTAGGCCTTGTTTCCTACCATTGCAATACCATTTACGCTCACTTTTATCATTAGTTACCTTGCTGTTTTTATAATTTGAGATTACAAAAACCTATATCTACCATCCATATTGCACTCGTATCACCATCTCTTCGCCAAACTAGTGCACCTATACAATTTGCCATTGTATTGGGTGTGTTGGGTACACAAGAGACTCTTTGTTATGTGGTTGCAGGGTTGTTTGAGAGAGACCATCTTCATCCTACGCCTCCCACGGATTGATAAACCTTAGGTCATCCACTTGAGGGAAATTTGCTACTGTCCTACAAACCTCTGCACTTGGAGGCCCAACAACGTCTACAAGAAGAAGGTTGTGTAGTAGACATCAGACTCTCAAAACAAGATTTTGGGTTAAGGGGTTTTGGATGCACAAGTAGTATATCTACTTAGTGTGGAATTTTTGGCTAGCAAAGATATTGAGCAAGCACCACATGTTAAAGGATCTATGACAATATAGCTTCTATGTGAATACGAACAAACATAAATCATTACGTTGTCTTCCTTGTCCAACGTCAACTATTTTGACATATAATATTTTGATGGGGGATCACAATCATAAAAAATGTCCAAGATAGTGTATTTTCATGTGAATCTTCTCTTCCCTTATTAATTCTTTCATGAATTGCATCATTGACCAAGGCTATGTTTGTCAATCTCCAATAAATTTTACCACTTATACTTTTCCTTATGTGATGTCATTACTTACCATA
Organism: Triticum dicoccoides; assembly: GCF_002162155.2. NCBI lineage: Eukaryota > Viridiplantae > Streptophyta > Magnoliopsida > Poales > Poaceae > Triticum > Triticum dicoccoides. The sequence continues at coordinate 477,530,959 of NC_041383.1, read as the reverse complement.
ACATTAGCATATGATCTTTTTCATTTATTTCCCTTTATTTTTATTGAAACATAAAAGTAAAGAAAGCAAAACAGAAACTAAACTTTCTTATATGTCTCGAACACGATTACATAGATAGATCACTAAGTAAGCACTTGAAAAGAAAGGATCAAACTAAACTTTTATTCAACTAAATCATAGGAAACTAAAGATCGAACTAAAATAGATAAAGGCAAAGACAGTGGTGGTGATACGATACTAGGGCACCTCCCCCAAGCTTGGCACAAGCCAAAGGGAGTGTCCATACCATGAGCTCAAGTCTCCTTTGGTGATGAAAAAGGTGGTGGTGATGATGAGGTAGTGTCCTTCTTATCTTCCGGTTTCCATGGCAATGGCTCACCATCATAAGACTTGGTTTGGGAGATCATAGATTTGGCTTTAAACCTTGCCTCATATTCAAAGACTTGGTTCTGGAAATCATAGATTTGGCTTTGCAGAAAGTTGATTTGCTCGTTGAAGGTGAAGACGACATCCTTCATGGATTTGCCATCCACCTTGAGATCACTGGTGTAATGCACGATCATTAGGTGATTGGCATTGAGTCCATGTTCGACCATCCCCTTGCACTTGAAGACCTCCTACTCCATAGCTACGAGCCTGGCCTCCATGGTCCCCGTCCCCATGGGACCCTGGACATCCCGGATCTGGAGAACCCCCTCATGCATCTCAATGGCTTGAGGGTGTTGCATCACCTCCTGCAAATACGGGTTGATGACATTATCGAAGAACTCGTCCTTGGAGAAGCTCGAAGCAGCCATGGCGATCCAGATCTGTCAGAAAAATAGCAAGAAAGAAGAACATGAGATTTCTCCTTGATACGGTGTTCAATACGTCCGGGGGGTAAATAAAGATTTTTTTTTGTCTTGGGAAACAAGCAAATGGGAGAAAAAGGAGTCGGGAAGGTTCTCGAGGTAGGCACAACCCACCTGGGCACGCCAGGGGGCCCTGGCGTGCCCAGGTGTCTTCTGCTCTCCTTGGGGTGCCTTCCTGGTTGTTTCTTATTTCCTAATTTTTAATATATTCCAAAACTTACAGAAAATATTTTTGTGGATTTTTTGGAGTCCTTTTACTTATCGTATCACGTACCTCCTCTTTTTTTTCTAGAGTGTTCCGAAAGGTCTCCTTTATGTGTTCCTCAGGCATAGTTTGAATAATATTGCTTCCAACATTAATAGGCGTACCTAAGATATAGTGTTTAATTCTTTGCCCATTGACCACCTTTGGTTAGTACGTTCGGCATTATTTATTTTGATAGCCCTAGAGCGGTAAACCTCTTTGATGACATATGGTCCTTCCCATTTAGAGAGATATTTTCCTGCAAAGAACCTAAAATGAGAGTTGTACAATATAGAACACATTTTCTGAATTTGAATTCTCTCTTTTGTATTCTCTTGTCATGCCATATTTTAACTTATTCTTTAAATAACTTGGCATTTTCATAAGCTTGGGTTCTCCATTCATCTAATGAGCTAATGTCAAATAACCTCTTTTCACCGGCAAGTTTGAAATCATAGTTGAGTGCTTTAATTCCCCAATATTTTTTATGTTCTAACTCAAGAGGCAAATGACAAGATTTTCCATAAACCATTTTATAGGGAGACATACCCATATGATTTTTATATGCTGTTCGGTAGGCCCAAATTGCATCATCCAATTTCTTAGACCAATTCTTTCGGGACCTATTAATAGTTTTCTGTAATATTAGTTTTATTTCTCTATTGCTAAGTTCAACTTTACCACTAGATTGAGGATGATAGGATGATGCAATTCTATGGTTAACATTGTATTTAGCAAGCATTTTAGGAAAGCACCATGAATAAAGTGTGAACCATCATTAGTCATTAAATATCGAGGGACTCCAAACCTTGGGAAAATAACTTCTTTAAGAATTTTAATGGAAGTGTTGTGAACAACACTACTAGTTGGAATAACTTCTACCCACTTAGTAACATAATCAACAACAACCAAAATATGAGTATACCCATTAGAGGAAGGAAAAGGTCCCATATAATCATAACCCCAAACATCAAATGGCTCAACAGCAAGTGAATAATTCATAGGCATTTCTTGACGCTTATCAATATTACCAATTCGTTCATATTCATCACAAGATAAAACAAACTTACAAGCATTCTTGAAGAGAGTAAGCCAATAAAACCAGATTGCAATACCTTGTGAGCAGTTCTATCTCCCGCATGATGTCCTCCATAAGCCTCGGAGTGACATTCTTGTAGGTTTTGTTCTTGTTCATGCTCAGGTGCACAACATCTAATAATACCATCTACTTTATCTTTATAAAGATGCGGGTCCTGCCAAAAGTAATGTCTTAAATCATAGAAGAACTTTTTCTTTTGCTGGTATGTGAAACTAGGTGGTATGTATTTAGCAACAATATAATTATCATAGCCAGCACACCAAGGAGTGTTATGAGAAACATTTATTGCAGTTAGTTGCTCATGAGGAAAACTATCATCTATAGGTAGTGGATCATCAAGGATATTATCTAACCTAGACAAGCTATCAGCTACGGGGTTCTTAGCTCCTTTTCTATCAGTTATATGTAAATCAAATTCTTGTAGCAAGAGAACCCACCTAATGAGTCTAGGTTTAGCATCTTTCTTTTCCATAAGATATTTAATAGCAGCATCATCGATGTGAAAAGTAAATTTAGAACCAACAATGTAAGATCTGAATTTATCACAAGCAAACACAACTGCTAAAAAATCTTTTTCAGTAGTAGCATAATTTCTTTGGGCACTGTCTAGAGTTTTGCTAGCATAATGAATAACATTTAATTTCTTATCAACTCTTTGTCCTAGAACAACACCAACAACATAATCACTAGCATCACACATCCTATATAACTAAGAAGTTCACCCACACTAACATATTTATCTAAACATGCATCCTGTCCACATCAGCATCAAGCCACGTCAGCAACTCTTGCTAACTCTTTGCATGCATGATGACATGTCAAGAAGCATTTCCCTCGCAGCGGTCAATAATATTTATCTCCTTCTTCCCATCCGTTTTCTTGCCTCTTCGTAGATAGTTCTCCTCATCTCCCATCCACCATTCAATCTCCACTGATGTCTTCTGGATTCTTCTCTCCCCTCTTTATTTGGGTCATTATCCATACCTCATCACCATTGGACAAGCCAAGCCTCCATAGACCAGCGCTTTGGCGTTGTCTGGGAGCCCCGTGATTGCCCCAGCCGGGACTATGCCGCCAAGCCATATTCCCTAACTTCGCTCGGGCCTCTCGGTGTGTGTCGGCGTCCTCCGTCAACACCACATGCGTCAAAGGTGAGGGCTCCCTTTCCTGTATAGCTCCTCAGATCTCACCGGATCTTTAGCTATCTTTGTTGGAACCTCTGGTTCCCAGCCGGAGTAGCTGCGGGAGAGGAGGGTGTTGGCCACAAGGTGTAGTTTTGCTGCTCTGTCGGAGGCCATGCCGGTTCTAAGCAAGTTCAAGTAGTCCGCCGGATTGAAGTAATGCCTCGATCTATCACCAATGTAGGAGGAGTCAGGTCGCTCCTGCATTTTATTTGTTTATTGAACTTTTTTTATTGGACAGAAGAGACGCATATGTGCTCTCCGGGTATGACGTATTGTGTGTACCACTGTTTATTATTTATTTATTTTTTTGCGAGGGATGTGTGCCACTATTTATGCACCTTCTTTTTTCGTTTCTTTTTGGTGATTGCCTGTGTTGTGGGGGAACCACGACCACCTATGGGGCTACGAGCCCCTTTCTGGTTCGGCGGGGGCATGGCACATTGCACAAAGAGTGGAGGAGTGTGAGGCAGCACAGCAGAGCTCACACGGGCAGTTTTTACCCAGGTTCGGCCGCCGGGAGGCGTATGATGACCCACAAGTATAGGGGATCTATAGTAGTCCATTTGATAAGTAAGAGTGTCAAACCTAACGAGGAGCAGAAGGAAATGACAAGCGGTTTTCAGTAAGGTATTATCTGCAAGCACTGAAATTATCGGTAACAGATAGTTTTGTGATAAGGTAATTCGTAACAGGTAACAACTAACAATAGTAAACAAGGTGCAGCAAGATGGCCCAATCCTTTTTGTAGCAAAGGACAAGCCTGGAAAAACTCTTATATAAAGCAAAGCGCTCTCGAGGACACGTGGAAATTGCTGTCAAGCTAGTTTTCATCATGCTCATATGATTCGCGTTCATTACTTTGATAATTTGATATGTGGGTGGACCGTTGCTTGGGTACTGCCCTTCCTTGGAAAAGCATACCACTTATGATTAACCCCTCTCGCAAGCATCCACAACTATGAAAGAAGAATTAAGGTAAACCTAACCATAGCATGAAACATCGCGATCCAAATCATCCCCTTACGAAACAACACATAAACTAGGGTTTAAGCTTTTGTCACTCTAGCAATCCATCATCTACTTATTACGTCCCAATGCCTTCCCCTAGGCCCAAATCATGGTGAAGTGTCATGTAGTCGATGTTCACATAACACCACTAGAGGAGAGACAACATACATCTCATCAAAATATCAAACGAATACCAAATTCACATGATTACTTATAACAAGACTTCTCCCATGTCCTCAAGAAAAAATGTAACTACTCACAAATCATATTCATGTTCATAATCAGAGGGGTATTAATATGCATTAAGGATCTGAACATACGATATTCCACCGAATAATCCAACTAGCATCAACTACAAGGAGTAATCAACACTACTAGCAACCCACAAGTACCAATCTGAGGTTTTGAGACAAAGATCGGATACAAGAGATGAACTAGTGTTTGAGAGGAGATGGTGCTGGTGAAGATGTTGATGGAAATTGACCCCCTCTCGATGAGAGGATTGATGGTGATGACGATGGCGATGATTTCCCCCTCCTAGAGGGATGTTTCCCCGGCAGAACAGCTCCGCCAGAGCCCTAGATTGGTCATGCCCAGGTTCCGCCTCAAGACGGCGGCGCTTCATCCCGAAAGCTTCCTTCCGATTTTTTCCAGGGCAAAAAGATGGGCGTCGGGGGCCTGCCAGGTGGCCCACGAGGCAGGGGCGTGCCTAGGGGGTAGGGCGCGCCCTCCACCCACGTGGGTGGTGGGTGGCCCCCCTCTAGTGCTTTCTTCGCCCAATATTTTTAACATATTCCAAAACTGACTTTCGTGGAGTTTCAGGACTTTTGGAGTTATGCGGAATAGGTCTCTAATATTTGCTCCTTTTCCAGCCAAGAATTCCAGTTGTCGGCATTCTCCCTCTTCGTGTAAACCTTATAAAATAAAAGAGAAAAGGCATAAGTATTGTGACATAATGTGTAGTAATAACCCATAATGCAATAAATATCAATATAAAAGAATGATGCAAAATGGAAGTATCAACGTAAAACCCTACTCCTGCTTTGGTGGATTGATGGTGGATTGTGGTGGAAAGCATAACGCCCTTGCCCGGCAAGGTTGCCTTGGGACGAGAACTTCTACGCGCGTATGAGTGTACAAGGGTCCGAATCCTTTCTATGGTTGCCATGGGCTTCCTTTTATAGATCAAGGGGTCACCATAGTGGCAAATCCTTCATTACGCACTGATTAGATAGAAAATAGTCCTATCATACCTAACTCTGCAGGCTGACAGAGCGCATTAAATGCACCACTCAATGTCACATCATGGCCCGCCCGGCAGGCACTGCCAGGCCATTTCGCCAGCTTGGTGCCTGCTCGCTCAACACATCGCGGGACGGGTGTTGCTTGTAGGTATTTTTTGTAGGAGGTGGCTGCCATGTGGCATATAGCAGCCACTTAGTCACCTTGGAGCTTGACACCGTGATGGACGACATACGTCATGGTGAGGTGGTGTAGTGAAGTGGCTGGCCTTCGCTAGTCCCGGCAGGCCTGCCGGGATGACTCAGGGGGCTCGCTTCCGGGGATGACCTTGCCTCCGCCAAGTTCGCCTGCCCGGCAGGGGAGGTTTTTCCATTGGTAGTATCTCGCCCTTCTGGGTAGTTTTAGACATCTTGATCTTGCACTTGAATCCTTCGGGGGGGTCGATTCATCTTGCTTGAGTTGATCATTGCGTTGTGAGCTTGTCCTCGTGCCTGTGCGCAATCTGGGCAATGGACCCAGGGTCTGTTGTACTGACAGAAGCCCCCGGGCCTGGCACGATCACGCCGCTGGGCATCATCGGTGCAGGTCCTAATTAGTGCACATGCAAGAGTGGTGAGGCGGCTTCGTCCCTTGAGATCTTCTTTACTTCTTCATTATCTTGAGGCCAGGCCAGTTTCCAGTTTTTTCGCATGTCGTGCCGAACGTTATGGAGAAAACCGGATTGTGGCCCATGGACTGCCCACGCCCCATGATCATGGGGCGAAAACTGTCACCCCACTTTCTTCTGCCCCTTGGGATGCTTGCGGTTGCCGAGAAGTTGGATGCAAAGGTGGTGATGGTGCTCCCTGGCTTCTTCCAGCTGGACCCCGACAGGCTTCCTCTTGGGCTGCAGCTCCATTAGCCATGCCGCGTCCTGCTGACCCTGGTGGAGGTGGTAGGGAGGTCGTCTCCTCCATGCTCTCCATCGTCACCTTCGTCCGTGTTCTCCCTTCCCCACCGGGCTACCTCTCCTGGAGCCCGATAGGGTCGGACTGGGCTCCCGCCCAGGCGTTCGTTTTGCCCTCTTTGCCTTCACCTACCATGCCTGCTAGGAGAGGGGCAAGAAAGGGCATTACGGGGCACTTATCTTTTTTCAATCTTAAATATGTAGGCACTTGCCAAATTTTAGTCCAAATAATGTAATCCCTTGAATCCATGTTTGTGTTCTATAAGGTTTGTACTTGTTTGAAGCATATTAATGAAAAAGATAAACCTTGTCGGGGACTCGTGCATGTAGATTGCCATACAGAGGTGGAATGCCTCTATACTTAAAATAAATGAGTTTCCTCGGTAGGCTATCCTGCCGGTACCCTCTATTTGGCTGTCGGGAAGCTATGCTTCTCGGGCACAAATCATAACAAAGGACCAGCCACCCGCCAATCTTTCTTCACCAAAGGCCACTACGAGAATTGTCGGCATCCTAGATATGGGGGTATCCAGCCCTGCCTGCCTGCGGCCCACCGCGTGGCTCCATCGACGGCCTGGTACGGCCCAGCTTCAACACCAACTCAAGACCCTCGCGAGGGGCCAAGCCTCACAAGGCGGATGACTCTAAGACCCCCGAGGGGATCAGCCTTCTCAGGCTGGCTCCCGAGGGGCGGAGAGTTCTATGCAAGGTTTATGTCGCAAGGATCGGCTGATGTGAGCCATGACGACCAAGGCCAGGCGGGCGCCAAGCGGGTGCAGAGCGCATGTTTCCTCTTTGGTGCAAAGGAGGCAAGCCACAGGCCGCAGGGTCCCGAGGAATCAGCCAAAGGTTTCCATTCTGGTGCAACGAGACCAATACCGCCAGGACGGCAGGACGGAGGTCATTGACGAGCCCACCGCAGCGTCACGACCAGAGGCTTTTCACATGTGAAGACTACTTTTGTCAGGATAAGCTGTACAAATTGTCCCCTTTCAAATCCATCCATAATGGGATCCCTTCCCGCCAACATTGACCAAGGCCACTATAAATAGGACTAGCCACCACCATAGAACACAAGACAAGTCAAACTAGCTCACACCACACCAGCTCCCTCGAGCTCAAGAACACCTCACCTCCTGAGGCCAGTTCATCCACTATACTAGTTCATCCTCAGCCCTCTGAGGCAATCCACCAAAACGCTGGAGTAGGGTATTACACCGCAAGGTGGCCCGAACCAGGATAAACTGTTGTGTCTCTTTGTCTCTTTGAGCTTGACACGCTAGGCTTAGGACGATCATGAGTAGGCAGGCTGGGTAGGTTGAGATCTCTACATACACCCCAGAGTTCGAACCTCTCAAGGGTTTGCGGAACCCGTAGTCCGGAAACTTTATTATCTCTATCAGATCTCACTTTTGCGAGTGACCGTGAAGGGATTGACAACCCCTTTATCACGTTGGTTGCAAGGTTCTTGATTGTTTGTGCAGGTACTAGGTGACTTGTGTGTCGTCTCCTACTGGATTGATACCTTGGTTCTCAAAACTGAGGGAAATACTTATGCTACTTTGCTACATCACCCTTTCCTATTCAAGGGAAAACCAACACATGCTTAAGAGATAGAAAGAAGGATTTGTGGCACCGTTGACGGGGAGATCTATGCCAAGTCAAGACATACCAAGTATCCATCATAAACTCTTCTCCCTCGCATTACATTATTTGCCATTCCCCTCTCGTTTTTCTCTCCCCCACTTCTAAAACGATTTTCGAAAACCTTTGCCTTTTCTTTGCCCCTGTTACGTTCGCCTCTTTTTGCTTGCTTCTCGTGTGTTCGTTCATTAGTGACGTTTGTTGCCATCATGTCTGAAACTCGGGAGGTTATCATTGAAAATCTTGAAGAAGCTCTTGAGAATTGTTCTTCAAATCGTGATACTAAAACTCCACCTAATTATAAAACAAAATTATTTCGCGTGGGGGATGGTAATATTATTGGAAAAAGTATTATCCCAGAAGATCCACCTCGGAGCGATCCGCCTCGCCCTACACCGGCTCAGGAGGACGTGAGCTGCCAGGTGGTGCAGCGACCTCAAGGAGAAGCACGCGTACTTCCAGCACCCCAGCACCAGGCCCACGTACCACCATAGGAGGTGGCGGTGCGCGTGCACCAGGACCAGTTTCCACCCCTCAACGATCTCCGGTGGCCATGGCAGGATGTCGCGCATTCACTCCGGACCTCTGCAACATCGTCTGGCCAAGCAAGTTCAAGCCTGACCTGCCTCTGCGCTACGACGGCACTGCCGACCCCGCCGAGTTCCTGCAGCTCTACGAGGTGAGCGTTGAGGAAGCCAGCGGCGATGAGAAGATCATGGCAAACTGGTTCCCGATGGCCCTCAAGGATGGCGCATGTTCTTGGCTCCTGAACGTACCCGAGGGGTCGGTTTCTTCTTGCGAGGAGATGCGCAACTGCTTCATCGCCAACTTCCAGGGCACTCGCGACCATCCACCGGCCGCAAGTGACTTGCATCGCATCAAGCAGCAACCTAGAGCGACCCTGCAGAAGTATATCCAGCGCTTCAACAATGTTCGCCTCAAGATCCCCAAGGTGTCGGACGAGGCCATCATTTCAGCATTCACTAATGGCGTCCGTGATGTCAAGATGGAGGAGCTCGCTATCCATGAGGATCTCTACAAAGCTCTGGAGATGTTCCACATGGCGAACAAGTGCGCGAGGGCTGAGGAGGGCGCCTCTCCCTCCTCGAGCTCCCCGATGCTGATCCAGAAGACAAGAAGGCCAAGACCAAGGACGTGAAGTGCAAGGGGCCGGCCGTGCTTGTAGCCGAACCAGAGACGAAGCACGGTTGCGACCACCCCGAGTCATCCAAGAGAAACCGGCCGTTCTTCGTCTTCCACAACATTCACAAGCACAACACCAACGACTGTCAGGACCTCAGGGCCCTCCGTGACGGGCGCCTCGGTCAACTCCCCAAGCGCAATGATCGAGGCTATGGTCGTGGAGATGTCCGAGGTGGAGGACGCTGGGACGGATGCAACCATCATCAGGAATGGAGCAACCAGCCTCGTGAAGACCGCTGGCAGGGCCAGCCTCACGAGGGCGCCTGGAGGGAGCAACCTCGTGAGGAGCATCCTCAAGGCAACGCGGCTCTGCCTCCTCCTCCTCCACCACCAAGAAGGAATAAAGATCACCACTAGGACGAGGGGGCTGGGGGCTTCCAGGAGCCTCGAGCCATCGCCTGCATCCTGGGTGGCTCAGAGGCCCCAACTTCCCACCGCGTCTTCAAGCAGTTCACGCGCGAGGTGAATGCGGCGCTCCCCAAGCCCGAAGCAACTCGCCCTCTCAGGTGGTCCAAGTGCGCCATCACCTTCAGCTCGTCAAACCAGCTCAAGTGAGCGGCCACTATGGGCGCGCTCCCTATGCTCTGCTCCCCTGTTATCACCAACATGGTCGTCACCAAGACTCTCATCGATGGCGGAGCGGGGCTCAATGTTTTGTCTATTCAGACGTTCGACATGCTCCAAGTGCCATACTACCAGCTTCACCCAACTAAGCCATTTTCAGGAGTGACCGATGGTTCTACACACCCGATAGGGCAGGTCCACCTCCCTGTCACCTTCGGCGAGCGCAACAACTACCACACCGAGCTCATCGACTTCGATGTGACATCCACCTTCCCTACAATGCCATCCTAGGGTACCTAGCACTAGCCAAGTTCATGGCAGCTATGCACCATGGCTACAACATCCTCAATATGCTAGGAAGTGGTGGTGTCATCACTTCGTGTGCCAAGAGAAGGATGCGGTGTGCTCCCTTGAGCGCGCCTTCCAGGCTGCAGCGGTTGAGAACCCTGAAGACGAGGGCGGTTGAGAACCCTGGTGTTCTAGCACTGCATGAGGGGCGCCCTAGTTGCTCGCGAGGCCAGGCATCAGGCGATCCTGTTGGGGATGGAGGAGCACCTTCAGGAGCCTCCCGAGCCCTCTGAGTCTCCCGAGGCTCGATACCAGAGCGGCTCGTGAGGAACAACTCCAGCAGCGCGCGTTTTTTGGCTACTTCAACACCTCTTCAGTGATGGTACCAGGTGACATCTCTAGTTCGTTCAGTCTGGGGCGCCCCTCGGGCTGCATCATCCCCAGGACGTGTGGGTCCGGCCCTACGGCATGTATCGTTTGCATTCACCAGGACTATCTAACCATTTCTGTGAGTTTACCTATGATTGTCACCCTACGACCGTCGCCATCGCAAACCCCCATGTGTCCGCTGGCTAGTACCTCTCCTGCATTGCTGCATGACAACTCACATTGGCACGACGCTTGTGCTCGGGTCCGTCCCTACAATGCTGACAAACCCATGGATCGAGCTCTGATTCGCGACCCACCTCACGCTCACCACCTCGCCAGGTCCTTGGTGCCTCTGTCCTACACCCTAGGTTGCAGGCCCGCTCCGCAGGGGTTCCCGGTCTTTCCTGTCATCTAACCTGCAGGTTCATGTGGCAATGGGCCACGGGTCGGCTTGAACGACCACGATCTGGCCTCGCGAGTCACTTGCACACTAGAGGGAGGACTCCCGAGCATCGCGTCTTGGGAGTTCCTACTGGCTCTCTAGCCCTCACCCCCTGGCCTTGACCACGGCATCACGACCTGGCATACCAGCGGCGGCTGAGCTCGCTCAAGGGCCGGGTCCCGAGGACGTAGAGCACCTAGGCGAGCGACGCAAGAAGGTGGCAGATGAAGGATGCACCCAATGGTTACCACAGGCGCGGTAGTAGGCACCATCTCCCTAATGGACCAAAACACCAAAAGATAAGTCCCGGTTCGCTGCGGCACCAGCTTCGCTCCCCGCACACCCCGCCTCGCAGTTCCATTTTGGCAGTTCCACTCCCCTTTTCGATTCTCTGGGCAGCTGCTTGCACGCCAAGGGGAACCTCGTGAGCATCACGTCTCATGAGCTCTTACCGGACCTCGGGCCTCTCACCTCCTAGCCTTGAGCACGACATCGCGACCTGGCATACTACGAACGGCTGAAGCCTGCCTGAGGACTGGGGCCTGTCGGCGTAGAGCGTCGCGCTGCCAAGGAAAAAGAAAAGGGAGGAACCGTGCCAAACTGGGATGCGCGAGTTCATCACAAAATCAAAAGAAGCAACGCTGATATTGAGTACATTCCGATCCTTACAAACCTCACGGGGGCTGATCTCATTCGGCACAACGAAAGCAGCTACTAAGCCCTATGGCGTTGCTGGCTCCCTCCATGCGGAAAGCCCGTGCGACCTCACCCCATCCGCGCGTCATGAAAACATCTCCAGGGGGCACCACCTCCACTTCAGCTCCAGTGGCCAGGCTGCAACACCCGGCGTGCTGTAGCCGCAGCTCAACCGGCCCCCTCGGAGGCAGCTCGCTGGCAAAGAACCACAGGAGTCTGATCCAGGTGTTGGGAGGTATCGCCGCCCACACCATGAACTCGCGCGAGCTACCCTCGGCGTGGATCCGTGGTGCGGTCGGCAGGGTAATGGCGGCCCTGCCATCGTCGTCGAGCGCCACTCGACGGCGCACACCTTCGTCCTGAGTGCGAGCGTATATGGGGAGAGGAAAGCCAGGCGGAGGCCTCGACTGCCAAGGCCTGATCACCTCTTGCCCCGTGATGGCATCGTGAGGGAGGTGGAGCCGCTTCTTCGGCAGGAGAGGATCGGGCCCCTCCCTAGGGGCCTTCCCCTTCTCGGCCGTAGAATACCTCCTGATCGGCACCATGGGAGAAAGATGGAGAGGAGATAAGCACGCGGAAGCAAGACGAATGAGAGATGGGCGAGGGGCTCTGCCCCTCCCTCACCTTTATAGCCAAGGGAGGCCAACTGCCGGCCTCCATGACCTCGCGCCATCATGACCTTCTGCATGGCGCATCGTCCCGTCAAGTCGAACGGTTGCCGAGGCAGCTGTCGGTGTCAAAAGCGGCGGATCTTGGGTAGGGGGTCTCGAACTGTGCGTCTAAAGCTAATGGTAACAGGAGGCTGGGGACATGATGTTTACCCAGGTCCGGGCCCTCTCGATGGAGGTAATACCCTACTTCCTGCTTGATTGATCTTGATGATATGAGTATTACAAGAGTCGATCTACCACGAGATCAGAGAGGCTAAACTCTAGAAGCTAGCCTATGGTATGATTGTTGTTGTTGTTGTGTCCTACGGACTAAACCCTCCGGTTTATATAGACACCGGAGGGGGCTAGGGTTACACAGAGTCGGTTTACAAAGGAGGAGATCTACATCTGAATTGCCAAGCTTGCCTTCCACGCCAAGGAGAGTCCCATCCGGACATGGGACGAAGTCTTCAATCTTGTATCTTCATAGTCCAACAGTCTGGCCAAAGTATGTAGTCCAGCTGTCCGGATACCCCCTTATCCAGGACTCCCTCAGTAGCCCCTGAACCAGGCTTCAATGACGATGAGTCCGGTGCGTAGATTGTCTTCAGCATTGCGAGGCGGCTTCCATCTCCGAATACTCCAACATAAATTCCGAACACAAGGACCGTGTCTGGCTCTGCAAGATAAAATTCCATATACCATCGTAGAGAGAATAATAACCCACGAATCTAATCTACTGACAACTCTTGAAAAAGTGACATCATGCCACGGTCCGGTTTTTATTCGAACCGTTTTTACAACTTGCTACCGCACACACCACGAGGCGGTTTCCTTGGCACGTCTTGTCAGAGCAGAGACCGTGTCCCCCTTACTACGGGATTCTCATCAATATGGGTATGGGTAATCCAACCGTGCCTGTTGGCATGACCCCATGTTTTTAGGCAAGTCCCGAACGACCACGTTTGGGGACGCTTGATATTCTTCCCCCCTTTATAAAGGAGCTGAGGCCTATCCCTCTACCTCCATGCTCGCACATCTCGCACCCTGAGTTCCAACACCCAAAGCTCGAGCCTAAGCACCCCGGATCTTCGATCATGTCCGGATCCGACCATCAAGGCCAGTGGATGGCTTCCTCTGTCACAGAGGAGGATATTGCGAAGCTCAGGGAGGCTGGGTATTTGACCGCCGATGTCAAGCACAGGCTTCCTGCTCCCGAACAGGTTATCCCCACTCCCAAGCCCAACGAGAGCGTCATATTTGTCTCCCACTTCCTCCAGGGCCTGGGTCTTACTCTTGACCCCTTCGTGAGGTGGCTTATGTTCTACTACGGGCTAGATTTCCACGATCTAGCTCCGGATTCCATCCTCCACATCTCGTTGTTTATCGTCGTGTGTGAAGCCTTCCTCCACATTACCCCCAGTTCGGCTTATGGCTCAAGACTTTCAATGTAAAGCCGAAGATGATCGAGGGGCGACATGCAGAGTGTGGAGGCGCCATAATAAGCAGGAACGTTGATGCCTCGTGGCCTGAAGGCTCCTTCCCGGAGGTATCTGATTTATGGCAACGGAGGTGGTTCTATGTCACAGCTCCTCGAGGCTCAAAGTGGGCGGCTGCGCCCGCATTCCGCCCGGGCCCTCCACCTCAACTGGCATCGTGGGCCAACGTGGGACTAAACTGGGGGCCTGCGAATGATGTACCAATACTACAAAGCCGCATTCGGGAGCTCTCGAGAGGGACATTAGCCTTGTTAAGATAATCTAGGTAATGCTAGTTCGGCGGGCACTGCCGTGCAAACATCGGCCTCTCCGGATGTGGGAGTTCAATCTAGAGGGCCCGCGAACCATTCATCACTTCTTCGGCATGACGCCCGAAGGGATGTACAAGTTGTTCTCCGGACCACGAATAAAGTGTCCGGACACCATCGAGGATGCGGGCCTGAGCTGCAATCGCCTAGATACCCAAGTAACCCTACAACCGAACACTTTGCTTATATTCATAGCATTGTTCTAAATACTGTCCGCAACCAGGATTGGCTTAGTAAGGCGGAGAGGCTCAGGTGTCCGGCCCTGCTTCTCGAAGGCTCGTCCGGTCCGGCAATGGCCAGGATTCTTAAACGGACGCTAAGTTAAGTGCCACCAGAGAAAGATGTAGGGAAGAGTGGTGAGGCCAAGAGTGGGCCTCACACATTGTGCATCCGAACCGGGGGAATTAATGTCTCCATGGAGGAGGAGAATTGGGGAGGCGAACCTGAGGTTTCCTCCCCCCGCAGGAAGAAGAGGGCCGCTTCCGAAGACTTGGAGATGGGGGCGCCTAAACAAGGGAAGAGAACTTCATCAAAGAGCCCTGCCACGAAGGGCGTCCTCACTGCACAGCACCCGCTAACGGGCCAGGCCTCCATCGAGCTGTAAGTTTAATTAAACAAGGAGCTTATTGCTTTTTCCTCTGAGAGTAATAACCAGGACCTATATTTTGTAGTCCGGTCAGCAGTTCATCTCAACAGGGTTCGTCCTCGGGGGATCTTCTTCCGGAGATGATGGAGAGTGAAACCCCACCTACCTTTCCGCCCCGTGAGGCGGGCGACCCTGAGGTATCGTCATGGAGGAGTCCATATCCAATGGGGCCGGAAGCTAACACTTCGGCCGCCTCGAGCCCAGCGCGTTCGGCTCCCGTGGCGGACAATGAAAAGGGTTCGGAAGAGTCCGGTGTCCGGCCGAACATGCTGACGGGCCTCCTGGAGTCAGCTGCTCTCTTGGAGGATCATTGTACACAAATGGGTACGGTATTGGAGAAAATCTTCTCCGCCACAAGCGGTTTAAACGAAGCTTTCAGGAGCTTGCTGAAAGGCTTTGAGGTAAGTCACAAAAATACGCAGCTTTTAGTTGCACTGCACACGATGTATGCGCTCTGTGTAGATAGTAGCCCCTGAGACTGTGGATGCCAGCCCATGGCGGGAAACGGAGGATCACACTCCCAGATAATGATCGCACTTTTATTGATGTGCAAGTTGCTAATGGTTCGGCAATAGACCACACCGCTGAATGTGCCAAATTGAGGCGGCAGATTGACGTGGTGGAGGCTGACATCACGCTTGTAAACAAGCGATTCGAGGAGTCGCAAAGTATGCGTTCCTATATCCACATTTGTGTTGGGAAATTGTAAGAAGGTCATAATATTAATGTGATGTGATGTAGTTGCAGGCGGAGCTGCTGCCGTTGAGGCCCTAAGGGCGGAGCTTGACCTAGCCAAGGAACAAGCCCAAGTTAGAAATGCGGCTGCTCTAAAGGCGGCCGAAGAATTGAAAGCGGAATAGGCCACTCATCTCCAAAGCGAAGAAAAGATAGGCGAGATCTCTATGGAGATGAGGGACACCGCCGGCCGGTATGAGCTTCTCGAGAAGGAGAATCAGGCGAAGGTGGCTGACCTGAAGAAGGCGCTGGAATCGGCTAAATAGACGCGGTCTTAGATTAGAGACGCGCGAGAGGAACTTCTACAGGCCAGGGAAATCGTGGCTGGAAATCCTTACTTGTTGCGGATGAAGTTTTTGGATCCAAAGTATGCTCCATTGGATAAGCTATGGAGTGCTGCAGATGAGTATGCGGACTTGGCGAAGAGTTCGGCTGATGCGACCAAGTGTTCAAGGACCATGAAGATAATAAAATATAAAGACTGTTCTAGTCGCAGTTTAATGCCACAACGCGCTCCTTACCCTATGTGAGAAGATGGCCGCTATAGCCGAGCTCCATAGGTTGTCCGGCCTTGCAATGAGGTCTATGATAGACCATCTGTTGCCGAAGGGGCCGAAGCCGGACAGTTACTTTGGTTTGGTGCAACAATTATTTGGCGCCAGAGCGCAGATCGATGCCATGAAGAGATTGACGTGCATAGAGGGTGCACAGATGGCTCTTGCCCATGTGAAAACATACTGGGCGGATATGGAGGCCACCAGCATTGCAACCCAGGGTCCGGCTGGAAGCCAAGACCCAGCCGAGCACTATTTTGAGCAGGTCATAGAAGATGCCCGTAGAATAGAGGCCCAGTGCTCAAAGAATGTCATGTTTGAGTGACGATTCTATTAATTGTAAACAATCATGTGTTTGATTATAGAGGCTGTTTTCTATACTTTTGCCTGAAAGTATTATAATGTCTCTTGTGCGGCTGTTTATGTATGCTTATAACGTGAAAGTTAGCAGTCGTTGGCTTCATCCCCCACGGACATAATGCGGGGGTGCTCGAGAAAATATGCGTGAACACACTTGATCCAACGTCTTGGTCCATTAAGGAGGTGATCGCATGTCGAACCAGGCAACCGGACTATATAGCTGTAACACTTTTCACCTAGCCATAGGAGTTTGAAAGGTGGGGCTACTATGTAGCCCCTGGTACTTCCGCAAGCATTCGGATACGGTGCGCGTACTTGACCGGTAGACTGGTCCGTCGTTAATGTGGAGGAATCCTATAGATTCCGATGAGTCCTAGAGTGGTTAACCAGTCTCTCGCTGTATCATGACAGTCAGTTTTTGGCTTTCTCTACTGAGGTGCTCATCTGGAATAACCAGGGCACAATTGCAGCAGTTCTCCTTTGGCCGCCTTAGCCGATAGAACAGAACGTAAGGCAGCAAACCCAGGAGCCGGGCTAACCCAACATTTCACCAAAGACATGATTTGGAGCTGATGCATATAAGGCCAAACTCGTGACGCCGAACACTCCGGAAGGTATTTGGACTTTATAACATATATTGGGCTGAATAATGCCCTTGACCCTGTGATTCCAGGTACGTGCATTTATCCGTCGTGGCAAAAATCCTATAACGCCAGTAGCCCTTATAGGTTTATGAAATACCCATGGGATGTCGAGCAACAAGAGACAGTAAAGAAGGTTTGCGCAGGGGCTTAATCTAAAGAGAAACCTGTGGGTGGGGCCCTGCTGCACGTCTGCGCCTGTGTCTCCGTTGTGCCATATCCTGGAAGGGTGTCGCACTGGTAGTGTCTGTAGGAACGAAAAAAAAGCGTGTGAAAAGTTAGTTATGCTCGAGGAATGTTCGAGATCCGGCCTATTAATGAGGCAAGCTGAATTGTGGGCTTTTGTTACATGTTCGCAGCCCCTCGTATTATTTATGGGGACACATGTACATCACCTAGCTCAGGTTTATGCGAGCCATTGTGAAAAATGGTGTACTGGACTCATCTAACCGTGTCCGTGTTCTTGACGACCGGTCATGCATTCCGATGGGAGAGGTCGCCTAGAGTCCGACAGCGGGAGCTGCCGCATACTGCTCTGTGTTTTCGCTAACCGTTCTGATGCCGCATGGACCGATCATCTTAAGTTTAAGGTAGGCGTAGTTCGGTACTATGCTAAAGCGAGTGAAGGCCGTCCTTCCAAGCAATGCATGATAATCGCTGCTGAAGGGAGCGATGTTGAAGAGTAAGTTCTCGCTTCGGAAGTTGTCGGAGAACTGAATGTCACTTCTAATACGAGGGAGCCCCCGCATTGGGCCATGACGCTTGGAATCACTCCATTGAAGGTGATGTTAATTTGATTTATTCTAGATGGGTCTACCCCCATCTTGCGGATGGTGTCTTGATATATCAGATTAAGACTGCTGCCACTGTCCATTAGGACGCGAGTAAGATGGTATCCATCAATTATTGGGTGGAGCACCAATGTAGCCGATCCTCCATGCCGGATACTGGCCGGGTAGTCCCTATGATCAAAAGTGATCGGGCAAGTTGCCCAGGGATTGAATTGGGGGGCTACGAACTCTGCGTGAGTTACGTGTACCATGTTTACCGTTTTGACTTCCGGTGGGAATTTTTTCTGGCCCCTGGTGTTTGGCTGGCGAGGTTCGCCCTCGTCTTCGCTTGTTGTTTGGCTTCCCTTGTGTTCGTCGTTTAATTTGCCGGCCTTCTTGAAGACCCAACATTCTCTGTGGGTATGATTTGCAGGTTTTTCAGAGGTGCCATGGATTCGGCACAATCTGTCCAGGACTTTGTTCAGGCTAGATGGCCCCTCTATACTGCCTTTGAATGGCTTCTTTCCTTGAATAGGTCGAGGGCCCCTGAATCCGGCATTAACCGCCGTGTTGTCCACACTATCGCCACTCCGACGCTTGTGCTTAGTGCGTCGTGGCTTCCCGTTGCCGTCTCGAATTTCGAATGTACCCGGGTCGCTGGTGCCTCTACAGGCCAACCAGTTGTCCTCGCCCGCACAAAATAGGGTCATGAGGATTGTTAAGGCTGCCATCATTCTCGGCTTTTCTTAACCGAGGTGTCTGGCAAGCCACTTGTCTCGGATACTGTGTTTGAAGGCCGCTAAGGCTTCGGCATCCGGACAGTCGACAATTTGATTCTTCTTAGTGAGGAATCTGTTTCAAAGCTTGCGGGCTGACTCTCCGGGCTGCTGTATTATGTGACTTAAATCGTCCACATCCGAAGGCCAGACATAGGTTCCTTGAAAGTTGGCCCTGAAAGCATCCTCAAGTTCCTCCCAACTTCCAATTGAGTTTTCGGGGAGGCTGTTTAGCCAATGTCGAGTTGGTCCTTTTAACTTGAGGGGGAGGTATTTGATGGCGTGGAGGTCATCCCCATGAGCCATGTGTATGTGAAGGATAAAATCTTTGATCCAGACCCTAGGGTCTGTCGTTTCGTCGTATGACTCTATATTCACGGGTTTGAATCCCTGTGGAAATTCATGATCCAGCACCTCATCAGTGAAGCACAGGGGGTGCACAGCCTCTCTGTATCTGGCCATGTCGTGGCATGCTGTTGGCTGCTCCCGGTGTTGATTCTTGACTGGTATTCGATCAGTATGATCATTGTGGTAACCATAATCCCACGTCGGAGCACGTCTTTTTGACCCATAGATGGATCTGGCCGCACTGGACTTTTTGTGCAGGAGCTCTCATAAATCGTGTGCGGTGTCGGTGGCTGCTCTATCGCGGCCATGAGGTGGTTGGTCTGGCTGAGTAGCTGTATTGTTTTTGGGCCGGATGGGCGATGCGGCTTCATCGTCGAATTTGGGTAGCAGTTTGCGCTTTGGGTAGCTCTTTTTGTGGTGATCATCGCCACATTTCCCTTCGGTGTCCAGCACCTTATTCCATCTTCGGTTGAGCGTATCCTACACCGCCTTGAGCCTTTGCTTCTGCTTCTTCAGGCTTCGTACTATGGCCAGGAGTTTTCTGCGGAGGTTATCTTGTTCCGAACGTTCTTTCGGGATGATGAACGCATCGTCAACCGGATTGCTCTCTTTGGAGGTAGTATGATGAGTTCGGCCCTCTGGATTTATGTGATCGGGCGTCTGCTCCGGGCTGTGTTCGGCATGACCTGGCTTATCCTGCTCCATCGCTGGGTCCCTATGGTCATTGTTGCCTTCGGAGTCAACCGGAGTGTCATCCTGTTTTGGGTTGTTATCGCTATTTTTACTGTGACTGGACTTAAGGCGGCGCCTACGCCGTCGTTTTTGCTTTTGTCCGGGGGGTTTATCCTCCGTTGTGTCCCTTTTGTCACCATTGTATTCTTTGGGCATGTCCACCATATAGACGTTGTATGATGAAGTGGCTGTCCAGTGCCCCGTGGGTGGTGGTTCCAGATCGTCCCCTGCATGAACGTCCATACTGTCGGTGTTATTGGGGTCGAAGTCAAGCATGTCAGTTAGGTAATCGACAGTGGCTACAAAGTGGGTGGTTGGTGGGTTGCGATTTTCTTCGTCCTCCGTATCCCACACGAGCTGGACATAGTTCGGCCAGGAGTCTTCTGATAGAGAGAGAGAGACCTTAATGAATTTAGCACGTCTCCGAAGGGTGAGTGCTGACAGATATCCATGGCGGCCAACTCCATAACTGGAGCCCTGTTAGATTCGATGGGCACGGATGCGCGCGGTCCGGAACACATGACCGGAGATGAGTCCGGGGGTCCGGAGATACAGATCCCTTTACGAGAGGAGTCTATGTTCGGCTCCAACGCCGAGGAGTGTGAGGCCTCCGGGGTGGGGTCCATCTGCCCGTCCTCGGAAGGCATGACCTGCTATGGAACAAAGTCCGGAGTTGTAGCAGGTGCGATGTTCCTAATACCGTTCGACTGCAGATCTAGGTCATGCATGTCGTGATCGTTCGGTGCTCCAGACATGGGCCCGAATCCGTGGAAGATCAAGTCTCCGCGGGTGTCGGCAGTGTAGTTTAGGTTTCCAAACCTGACCTAATGGCTAGGGGCGTAGCTATCGATCTCCTCCAGATAGCCAAGCGGGTTGGCCCGTAGTGCAAAGCCGCTGAATACGAAGATCTGTCCGGGGAGAAAAGTATCACCCAGGACGGAGTTGTTGAAGGTTGGAGAAGCCATCTAGCCTTAGAGCAACGACATAGAGGAACTATCAATGAAAGCACCAATGTCGGTGTCAAAACTGGCGGATCTCGGGTAGGGGGTCCCGAACTGTGCGTCTAAAGCTAATGGTAACAGGAGGCTGGGGACACGATGTTTACCCAGGTTCGGGCCCTCTCGATGGAGGTAATACCCTACTTCCTGCTTGATTGATCTTGATGATATGAGTATTACAAGAGTTGATCTACCAGAAGATCAGAGAGGCTAAACCCTAGAAGCTAGCCTATGGTATGATTGTTGTTGTTGTGTCCTACGGACTAAACCCTCCGGTTTATATAGACACCGGAGGGGGCTAGGGTTACACAGAGTCGGTTTACAGAGGAGTAGATCTACATCCGAATCGCCAAGCTTGCCTTCCACGCACAGGAGAGTCCCATCCAGACACGGGACGAAGTCTTCAATGTTGTATCTTCATAGTCCAACAGTCCAGCCAAAGTATGTAGTCCGGTTGTCCGGATACCCCCTTATCTAGGACTCCCTCAGCAATGTGGGGAAGTAG
This sequence comes from Triticum dicoccoides, assembly GCF_002162155.2. Classification (NCBI taxonomy): domain Eukaryota; kingdom Viridiplantae; phylum Streptophyta; class Magnoliopsida; order Poales; family Poaceae; genus Triticum; species Triticum dicoccoides. Next base: position 477,509,657 of record NC_041383.1, on the reverse strand, counting down.
AGTCGCCCACGCCCCATCAATCGCCACGCGTCATCAAGGCCGCAGGCGGTTAGGGCCCGCGGCTCTCCGCACTTGCCCTTTGGCTTCGCCTGGAAGCCATGTCCGAGCACGCCTTGGGCCCGGGGGCTACTGTCGGCGTCCTCGATATGGGGGTATCCAGCCATGCCTGCCTGTGGCCCACCGCGTGGCTCCATTGACTGCCTGGTATGGCTCAGCTTCAACACTAACAACTCAAGACCCTCGCGAGGGGCCAAGCCTCTCGAGGCGAACGATGCCAAGACCCCCGAGGGGATCGGCCTCCTCAGGCTGGCTCCCGAGGGGCGGAGAGTTCTATGCAAGGTTTCCCTCGCGAGGGTTCAGCTGACGTGAGCCATGACGACCAAGGCCAGGCGGGTGCCAGGCGGGCGCAGAGCGCAGATTTCCTCTTCGGTGCAAAGGAGGCAAGCCAAAGGTGCGGAGTCCCGTGGAATCAACCAAAGGTTTCCATTCTGGTGCAACGACACCAAGACCGCCAGGACGGCAGGACGGAGGTCATCGACGAGCCCACCACAGCGTCACGACCAGAGTCTTTTCGCAGGCAAATACTACTTTTGTCAGGATAAGCTATACTACTTGCCCCCTTTGAAATCCGGCCATTGTGGGATCCCTTCCCGCCAACATTTGGGAAGAGGACCAAGGCCACTATAAATAGGACTAGCCACCACCATAGAACACAAGACAAGTCGAACTAGCTCACACCACACCAGCTCCCTCGAGCACAAGAACACCTCACCTCCTGAGGCCAGTTCATCCAGTGTACTAGTTCATCCTTAGCCCTCCGAGGCAATCCACCAAAACGCTGGAGTAGGGTATTACACCGCAAGGTGGCCCAAACCAGGATAAACTGTTGTGTCTCTTTGTCTCTTTGAGCTTGACGCGCTAGGCTTAGGAGGATCGCGAGTAGGCAGGCTGGGTAGGTTGAGATCTCCGCATGCACCCCAGAGTTCGAACCTCTCAAGGGTTTGCAGAACCTGTAATCCGACAACCATCTTGACCGAAGCAACATTCGAGTCAAAGGATGGTAGCACCCTAGTTTCAAAAAGTGGCAAGGTTTTCCTATGCACAAGTTTATACTTACAGAACACGTATGGATAAGAGATATAACTTATCTATTTGGCCTGCTGGAGGTCGCAGTGATGGCTTGTCTTCTCATCTCCTCTTGGGTACAAAATCCACGGCAGGATCCTATAGATTATGCAGATGAAAATGATGTCAAATGCAACCTTATCTATATGAGGATGCAATGCTCATGATATGCTTATGCATGCATGCAACTTGTCAGCCCCCCCCCCAGCGCTTCGTTTATTTCTATGTTGCTCAGGGTCTGCGCATGGCTTTGTACAAGGGGTTACAAGCAATGAGGCAAGGCTTGTACAAAAGGGTGGCTGCCAGGCAGGGCCCAATAGCCACATCTTATGGGTAGAACTTTCGGAGATGCTCAATATTCCATGTGTTTTGCAATCTAATGCCATCTCTGGTCTCTAGACGGACTGTGCCAGGTCTGGTGACTCGTACTACCTGGTAAGGGCCTTCCCACTTTGGCGTCAACTTGTTTGCACGCTTGGCGGACTGAACGCGCCTAAGGACAAGGTTGCCTTCCTCAAAACACTGGGCATGAATCCTGCGGCTATGATAGTGACGCAGGGCTTGCTGATAGGATGCAGCACACGTAGCAGCCCGGAGACGGTTCTCCTCGAGTAGCACAACATCGTCACATCGGTGCTGATCTTGCGCTACTTCATCATAGGTGTCAGGACCCCGACTCAATGCCACATCGATCTAGCATGTAACACCTCATATCACTTTGCGGCCTCACGCACGGTATTCCCACGGGTGTCGCCTTACCTTTGCCCGGGACCGTTTGCGCCTTTTGGCACACGTATATGACAGTGTCGCTAGCATCCATATGATAAGGAGCCCGGGGCTGACATGGCTAGTCGTAAACCCAAAGTGGCACAGACTTACAGGGACAGGCATCCATGACCCAGCATCGAACGTGTCGGTCATCAGCGAGTGAATCCAGGCTGTAGCACTGGGCTAGCAGGACTCCGGTGAACCGGGCTGTAGCGGGCTAATAGGACTCCGGTATTCATCGCGTGACATTTCCCCGAAGGGACAGACACAGGAACGAAGAAGGACACATGCCGGCCAGCCTAAGTGTTCCGGAGCAGTAGCAAGCTACCATGGCTCGGTGGAAACACTAGGAGACATTTCCCGATAAGAGAGGCTACTAATGATAAACAACTAGATAGTCAGATCCCACACATACCAAGCATTTCAATAACATACACACAATATGCTCGATATGTGCAAACACAACATGGCATCACAACATGACTCTACGACTCAACTAATTTATTCAATAGGCTCCGAGGAGCGAGATATTACAAACAGGGGTCTCATGACCCAACATTCAGAGCATACAAATCAAAACACAAGCGGAAGCTATCATGTCTGGGTACAGACATCTATAAATGAAAAAGGCTGAGAAGCCTGACTATCTATCAGATCCTGCCGAGGGCACAAGATCGTAGCTGAGGTAACAAGCTAAACGTCGAAGTCCACGTGGAACTACTAGTGAGACTGAAGTCTCTCTGCAAAAACATAAAATAGGCAAACGTGAGTACAAATGTACCCAGCAAGACTTACATCAGAACTAACTACATATGCATCATTTTCAACAAGGGGATGGTGGGGTTTAACTGCATCAAGCCAGCTTTGACTCGGTGGTTATCCTAAACTACGACTGCAAGCGACTCTTTTGAGGTGGCGCACACGAGTCCACATATTCACCATATCAATACACCACTATGGATCCGCTCCCGTCTCCCTACGAGAACGCCATCCATAGCACTCACGCTTATCTTGCGCATTTTAAAGTATCCACTTTCACTTGTCTATGAACTGATATAAGCAATCCAGAAGTCCTTTTCCGCGGACACGGCTATTCGAATAGATGATGTTACCCCTGCAGGGGTGTACTTCTTTATACATGTTTCCACCACTTAGCGTCTGCACACGACATGTGCTCGGCAGACTTCAAGCGAAAGCCGACGTGGGTGTAGACCACGACCTACCTAAACACTCAAGTCTCTAGTCCAGGTTTATCGCCTATTCAGGTTCCATCCATGAGGAGATCCGGCCAGAGTTTCGCTCACAGCCCCAAACGATGTGAACAGGGTTCCCGAGATACCAAACGGGCATCCGGTACACCATGCCACGTACCTACCGCATCACAGCCCACCCCTACGGTCAGCGCTGTCCACGGCCTCCAGTAAGCTACAAACACCAGAAACTACTTGCAACTCCTGGACAGAGGACTAGGGTGAATAAGAAGTCGAGCGGGGTCATATTTCAGGGCCCAATGCATGGTATTAGCTGAATCATGGATCACAAACACAGAACTCAGTTCCTAAGGACGGCTTCAATGAGACAACCCACCATGTACTCCTACATGGCCTCTCACCGACACCTTTTACCAAATCGTGTTCACACACTTAGCTCACACATAGTAGGACATGTTCACACACCTCTGATTCATCCTCGATGAATCAGACCTGACTCAACTCTAAGCAGTAGCAGGCATGACAAACAAGCATGAATGAGTGGCACATCAGGGCTCAAACAACTCCTACTCATGCTAGTGGGTTTCATCTATTTACTGTGGCAATGACAGGTCATGCAAAGGATAAAGGGGTTCAGCTACCGCAGCAAGTAACAGATGAATCGGCGTTGTCCTAATGCAGTAAAAGAGAGCAGGAGCGAGAGAGTAGGATTGTATCGGAATGAACAAGGGGGTTTTGCTTGCCTGGCACTTCTGAAGATAACATTGAGTCTTCATCAGTGTCAACGATCACATCATCGGTATCACGTCTATCAAGAGGGGACAAATACCGGCAACACAGAAGGGAACACAATCAATGCAATGCACAATATGATGCATGATCATGACATGGCAAAATGAATGTGTTTTGGGCTAATGCAACTAGCAACAGATTAAATGAAGTTGGTTTGAATACAAGATTCAAATTCAAACTCCATATGTGATTATTCAAATGCCATTTAATTGATTTGTGCTAAACAGCAGCTATAAGTTGTTCTAACATGCATGAAATTGGTATAGATGGATTCCTTGAATTTTTCTGATAATTTTTCATATATAAATTATCTAATTTGGAGTTACGGTTGAATTTCTATGATTTTTAGAAGTTTTTACAAATTTCTGGAATTTCCTGAATATTTATAAAATGAACTAAATTCCAGAAAAGGAATATTGCGTCAGCATGGCGTAAGGCTGAGGTCAGCAGGTCAACTGGGTCGCCCAGAGTCAAACCTGACGTGTGGGGGCCACACGTCAGTGACACAGGTTAGACAGGGGGGTTAGTTTAGTTTAATTAAAGATTAGGGGCACTAGGGCCCACATGTCAGTGTCAGGGGGTTAGCTTAGGTGGTGATTAGCTTAAACTAATCACCTGATGGCGGGGGCCCACCTGTCATAGACCCAGGGGAGGTCAAACCCCTGGTCAAACGACTCAATCCCGCCGGCGTTGAGTCGCCGGCGAGGCCGAGGCGGCGGAGGCCTTCGGGTTTCTTGCTCCGGCGACCAAATGGCCAGCGGAGGGCATCTACGGAATGCCCAGGCTCGCGCGCATCTAACAGGGCAAACGGGAGAAGCTAGGGCGGCCGTAATCCTCGCCTGCGTCGAGCTCAGCGGCTGCCGGACCTCGGGCGTTGGCGGGAACGGCGCTACGGTGCACAAGAGGGGAAACGGAAGGGCGCTGCGGCCTCCTGGGGTTGCGGTGAGCACGACGGTGGGCTCGGGAGCGAGCTGCGGTGGCTGTGGCAACGGCCACGCCATGGCCGGCGGCGAGAAGCTCTCGGCCGCGGTGGATAACCTAGCTACGGCGCGCGAACGACGAAACAGAGAGGGGGAAACGGACGGAGAGCTCACGTAGACCCTGTAGAGGTGGACGGCGAGCTTGAGGGAGGCCGGACGGGGGCGGATTTGACGGCGGCGATCCGCGGTGGCCGAGGAGGGGAACGGCGAAGCTGGCAGCATCCAGGGCTTCCGGAGGGCCGTGGATCGGTGGGGAGGAAGAGGGGGTCGAGGCGGAGCCTTTGAGCGCATCGGCGAGGCTAGGGGGTGGCGGTGGCCGCGAGGGAGCTCGTCGGTGGCGGCGGCTCCGTTCGGGCGAGTGAGGGAGAGAGGAAGCAGAGGAGGGGGGGAGAGTTCGGGAGAGTGAGGGAGTTCCAGGGGGGTGGCGTGGCACGCATGGAGGCGTCCGGGGTGTCGAGGTGGAGCGGCAAGCAGGAGGTGGCCGGGGCGTGCGCCGGCGTGCGTCGGCCACGCGCCTGTGCCTACTGGCGCGAGGAGGAAGGCGACAGGGGGGGGAAGTGGAGATGGGCTGGGCCGCACAGGAGCTGGGCCGGCTGGCTACCGGGTGAGCGCCAGATAAGTCCTTCTCTCTCTCTCTTTCATTTCTATTTAATTCTGTTTTCTATTTTCTGTAGTTTGTTTTGATTTAGTTTTAGACACTAAACCATTTTATAAAATCCTAGAAATAGTTATGTGGCTAGGACTAAAATATACCAAACCACGTAAAATGTTCCAGTAATTATTGGACATATATTATTTATATATCAAATATATATCCAATGCAAATAGCTATTTATTTAATTCAAAGGCCCAAAATAATTAACTCTGAGATACCAAAAATATTGTTTTGAGTTTTACCTCTTTGCAATATTTTCAGAGACTAAGAGGAACATTTTCTTGGACTTCTTTGAGGAGATTTTAATGTTGATCATTTTTAGAAGGTTTCTGAGGCTTTAAAAATTCCTCAATTCAAATTTCATTTGAATTAAAACATGATACTCACATGAGGTCTAGCCTAGTGCATAACAGGACCAGGGATGTGACAACTCACCCCCACTAAACAAAAATCTCGTCCCGAGATTCAAGCGTAGGGTAGGGTGAAGGGGAAACGCAAACTAGCACAATCTTCACGATCCAGGGTGCACTTTATCAAAGCGTTGATTCAATCACCATCTTTGTCTCGAAGTCTTGCTCTGAGAACTCCAACTAACATGACAACGAGAGGAAAGGAAAGATCCTAAAAGAATGGTTCTTCTCGAAGGTCGAACAACTCAGGATTAACTCACGGAATGAGACATAGCAACATCTCTCGAGCTGAGAGGCGAAGCACACATCCATAGGAATGGAGTGAAGCAGATGACGAAGGTTCACTAGGTAGACCACAATTTCACGCTTAAGAAGGTGGTAATCGATTGTCAACGTAGCGAGGAGTTGAGTTGCCATGATACAATAACGATACACCTTAGGGAAGGTGACTCGTAGAGATATCCCCTTAAGTGGCAAAAAGAATTACTTTTGATTCAGAGATCATTAAAACTCTTTAAACCAGCCTAAGGCAATTCTCGAGCGATCATTTGGAGGGGGTCGGTAGAATGGCATACTCGGACTTGGATGATGTGGATTACCTTGTTGAAGACAACGTAATGGATGAATTTGCTTACCACCGGAAATGGAAGAGACCCGTGGTAGAATGGCACATTGGCGGTGCAAGCTGGGAACAAAATGCAAATGCTGGGAATGATTCTGGTAACTGGGGAAGAACCCAACAATAGAGAGTGAATCCACTGTTGAGAAGTTATAGCATAACCGAGGAAGTTGAGAGCAAACCTAGCTAGTGCCGATGGTAACACCTAACGCTTGTGCGTGCTCTCAAGAACTTGAGCATTTCCATAATCATCAAGGTTTTACCAATATCCGTGTCAAGGATTCTGGCAACACAACTTACTACCATGATGAATACCGGTGGAAGATGCCGATGCAAAGGAAGATAACACCTTCTTAGATTTCACCTTGGCGAGGCCAAGGAAACAAAATCTGGATGATCGACCGAGAGACATTTAGCACTCCGCTTCTAATGTTCTCCTTGATGTGCTAGCGTAACCCATTCATAGATATGGTTTGATATCTAGAACATCAAGTAAAAGGTCGGACTTCGGGATCTCAAAATCCATAGGGGCAACTAGGGAGTAAATCCTACGAAATCCCTATGGGGAGGTGGCCAACTTCCTCAATCAAGATATTATAATAACAGGTCTTCCGGCTGGATGTGTTGGCCACGACATCCACTTTACCGGTTTTCGAGGGACCGATATTATAGTTCTTGGGAAATGTTCCAAACCATCATATCTGCCTGAGATTCAGATCTTGTTGGTGTCAGGATATTCCAGACTCATCGAGTCTAGGAAGAAAAATGAAAGTTTGCAACACAAATCGACGAGATGACGTTGCGGGATTCTCGGGAGATGAACTACGATAGCAAGCTCCAAAACATGAGCTGGTTCTGCTACAAACATGTGAACACGCTGTCCCAGACAAGCATGACCACGTGGTAGTCTTACAATAAAACACTACCGAGTTCAGGAGGGGGAACCATCAACGAGGGTATCGAAGTTCTTTCATAAGTCCGGATTAGCTCTTATGAAGGAACTCCTTCTCCTTGAACAAATCAATCAGTGGCTTGGTGTGCTAGGGATACATATAGATTGAAGGTTGCAAGTCTTCAAACCACAGCATTCTTCGCACGTGTGCATGACTGATTTGGAATGATTCCAAAGAAAGCAACATTGACTTTCTCGAATCCACGGCGGCAACTTGCATCAGATGCACATGAATTAAAGGAAGTCACTACCTTCATCCAAACATATGCTTCATGAGCTAGCATGAACAAATGCTTTCAAAAGTTTCCAACACTAGCTTAATGTTCAGCAAAATTATGGAGAAGACAAGGATGTTGTCAATGGGCACAACAACAATTCATCTGGGTTTCCTTTTAAAAGGAATTCCATAGTTAAGTGAACAAGTGATAGCATTGGTCAGACCCAAAAGATATAATGGTGTATGCTCGAGGGATCAACCACGAATAAGACAACATTACGAGCATCTTTGGTACTGATTTGATTTGACGATAGCCCACGCTCAAATCAAAGGATTGATAAGACAATAGGTCCAGCAACTGATCACAAGGACCAATTGATGAAGATATCATCTTTCTTCAACACACACTACACAAGAATATCCCTTTGGAACGAACTAAGTCAGACAAGCTTTTATCTTCCAACTCTCCAAGTTGTTGTCTAGCTTAACCAACTAGCTCAGGGATATCTAACACCGATTCTTGGAGAGAAGGTGGTTCACAAGAAACCAACTTGATCACGAACTCAACATAGCGGTCAGGTGACAACCCGGTAACACCTCCAAGAAGATATTTGGAAAGTCACGAACCACCGGTATGTTACTAAGCTCGAGAACAATCTTGCTTTTGAGGGCAAGACGATATGATCAAATGAGTGAGGACTTGACAAGATCCTAACTCATCAATCGAAGGGTGCACCGAAATAAGGACTAGGTAGCACGATCAGTCTTAGAAGGATGATTCGAAAACCAACATACTAAGAATGAAATTATTATCCTTTAACTACCAAGCAACGAGGTTGCTGGGAGTATTGATTTCACACATCACAATTCATTTGTCGGTATTCCGGTTGCATCAACACGAGGGCCGAGGAATGACTAATGATGGTGAGAAGTATCACTGTACCAAGAGTTCATAGGATGGTGTGCAATTCCTATAACAATCTCGATATAGAATAAGGTAATACTCCAAGGTAGAACAGAACCAAAAGCTGGATTGGCATTTGATCTGCGGAATACAACTACTTTGACCCAATCCTAGATATGGATGAGGTACTGGAGTTTGTTTCTCCTAGTCATTCCGCGATAGAATGGCTTGACGGACCACAAAAGTAGTAGGCATCGATAAACGAACGCACGCATACTCTTGACTATCAATTGATAGACGAAGGTCAGTAGACAACTAAAGAGGGACAACTCAAAGGAACATATAACTTTCTGAGTTGTGGATGCATAGACTAGTATGTCGAACCAAGTTCAACATAATTCTTCCGGATAACCCATGCAGAAGGGTTGCGCTGGCAGAGTCACAATATAGCATGGAGAACTCATCGACAGCACTCTTGTTGTCATCTTTTGGTTCAGAAGAACTCCTGCCAAGAATGGTTCATGGTAATTGGAAGAAGGATGTACCACGAACCTCGAGGACTATCGCAAAGGTTACTACTATCCTAAAGGGACTAGCAAACACTATCAACATGAAGTAAGTAGAGTGAATCTCGGGTTCAAGAACCCAGGAATAGAATGCCTACTAACTAAATGGCATCACAGGATGCTTTCGATAATAAAGGCCAGAATCTTCACACTGGGAACACAAAACGTTGCTAGATTACTAGGTGACTCCCTAAAAAACCTAGGGTCATAATAATTATTCCAACATATATGTCGAGGCAATAAAGTACCTCAACTCACTAATTTGTGTGATTAATCTGACCAAAGGCACATCGGAAACAGAAGGAAGGGATTTGCAAATGCATCGGACTATTTAGAAACCTGGGATGACTCCGATAGCATAACGGCTGTAAATGCTCAAAGGATTGGAGACATGCTACAAAATGGTGGCATAGCCACTCAGAAGCACAATATCAAGTTTTCGAGATCAACAATTAACATACAGAAGTAGAAACTGAACTCAATCTTAGAACCATCAATCCTACAAGTCTGCAGATTAGTAACACGTGATCCTGATAGAAAGAAGAGATAGCCTAGTTCTTAATCCCCGTAGGAAAGATAAGATGACTCAGATCAGAAGGACATGAGGTAAAGGAGTAAAAAGAGCCTTACGTTCCATCCCACAATCAATTCCCTTATATAACTAAAGAATTTCTAGACTCAACTTCGATCAGTTTGGCTTGGTAATCCTACAGGCAGTCAAGCTCTGATACCAACGCTGTCAGGACCCCGACTCAATGCCACATCGATCTAGCATGTAACACCTCATATCACTTTGCGGCCTCACGCACGGTATTCCCACGGGTGTCGCCTTACCTTTGCCCGGGACCGTTTGCGCCTTTTGGCACACGTATATGACAGTGTCGCTAGCATCCATATGATAAGGAGCCCGGGGCTGACATGGCTAGTCGTAAACCCAAAGTGGCACAGACTTACAGGGACAGGCATCCATGACCCAGCATCGAACGTGTCGGTCATCAGCGAGTGAATCCAGGCTGTAGCACTGGGCTAGCAGGACTCCGGTGAACCGGGCTGTAGCGGGCTAACAGGACTCCGGTATTCATCGCGTGACATTTCCCCGAAGGGACAGACACAGGAACGAAGAAGGACACATGTCGGCCAGCCTAAGTGTTCCGGAGCAGTAGCAAGCTACCATGTCTCGGTGGAAACACTAGGAGACATTTCCCGATAAGAGAGGCTACTAAAGATAAACAACTAGATAGTCAGATCCCACACATACCAAGCATTTCAATAACATACACACAATATGCTCGATATGTGCAAACACAACATGGCATCACAACATGACTCTACGACTCAACTAATTTATTCAATAGGCTCCGAGGAGCGAGATATTACAAACAGGGGTCTCATGACCCAACATTCAGAGCATACAAATCAAAACACAAGCGGAAGCTATCATGTCTGGGTACAGACATCTATAAATGAAAAAGGCTGAGAAGCCTGACTATCTATCAGATCCTGCCGAGGGCACAAGATCGTAGCTGAGGTAACAAGCTAAACGTCGAAGTCCACGTGGAACTACTAGTGAGACTGAAGTCTCTCTGCAAAAACATAAAATAGGCAAACGTGAGTACAAATGTACCCAGCAAGACTTACATCAGAACTAACTACATATGCATCATTTTCAACAAGGGGATGGTGGGGTTTAACTGCAGCAAGCCAGCTTTGACTCGGTGGCTATCCTAAACTACGACTGCAAGCGACTCTTTTGAGGTGGCGCACACGAGTCCACATATTCACCATATCAATACACCACTATGGATCCGCTCCCGTCTCCCTACGAGAACGCCATCCATAGCACTCACGCTTATCTTGCGCATTTTAAAGTATCCACTTTCACTTGTCTATGAACTGATATAAGCAATCCAGAACTCCTTTTCCGCGGACACGGCTATTCGAATAGATGATGTTAACCCTGCAGGGGTGTACTTCTTCATACATGTTTCCACCACTTAGCGTCTGCACACGACATGTGCTCGGCAGACTTCAAGCGAAAGCCGACGTGGGTGTAGACCACGACCTACCTAAACACTCAAGTCTCTAGTCCAGGTTCATCGCCTATTCGGGTTCCATCCATGAGGAGATCTGGCCGGAGTTTCGCTCACAGCCCCAAACGATGTGAACAGGGTTCCCGAGATACCAAACGGGCATCCGGTACACCGTGCCACGTACCTACCGCATCACAGCCCACCCCTACGGTCAGCGCTGTCCACGGCCTCCAGTAAGCTACAAACACCAGAAACTACTTGCAACTCCTGGACAGAGGACTAGGGTGAATAAGAAGTCGAGCGGGGTCATATTTCAGGGCCCAATGCATGGTCGTAGTTGAATCATGGATCACAAACACAGAACTCAGTTCCTAAGGACGACTTCAATGAGACAACCCACCATGTACTCCTACATGGCCTCTCACCGACACCTTTTACCAAATCGTGTTCACACACTTAGCTCACACATAGTAGGACATGTTCACACACCTCTGATTCATCCTCGATGAATCAGACCTGACTCAACTCTAAGCAGTAGCAGGCATGACAAACAAGCATGAATGAGTAGGCACATCAGGGCTCAAACAACTCCTACTCATGCTAGTGGGTTTCATCTATTTACTGTGGCAATGACAGGTCATGCAAAGGATAAAGGGGTTCAGCTACCGCAGCAAGTAATAGATGAATCGGTGTTGTCCTCATGCAGTAAAAGAGAGCAGGAGCGAGAGAGTAGGATTGTATCGGAATGAACAAGGGGGTTTTGCTTGCCTGGCACTTCTGAAGATAACATTGAGTCTTCATCAGTGTCAACGATCACATCATCGGTATCACATCTATCGAGAGGGGACAAATACCGGCAACACAGAAGGGAACACAATCAATGCAATGCACAATATGATGCATGATCATGACATGGCAAAATGAATGTGTTTTGGGCTAATGCAACTAGCAACAGATTAAATGAAGTTGGTTTGAATACAAGATTCAAATTCAAACTCCATATGTGATTATTCAAATGCCATTTAATTGATTTGTGCTAAACAGCAGCTATAAGTTGTTCTAACATGCATGAAATTGGTACAGATGGATTCCTTGAATTTTTCTGATAATTTTTCATATATAAATTATCTAATTTGGAGTTACGGTTGAATTTCTATGATTTTTAGAAGTTTTTACAAATTTCTGGAATTTCCTGAATATTTATAAAATGAACTAAATTCCAGAAAAGGAATATTGCGTCAGCATGGCGTAAGGCTGAGGTCAGCAGGTCAACTGGGTCGCCCAGAGTCAAACCTGACGTGTGGGGGCCACACGTCAGTGACACAGGTTAGACAGGGGGGGTTAGTTTAGTTTAATTAAAGATTAGGGGCACTAGGGCCCACATGTCAGTGTCAGGGGGTTAGCTTAGGTGGTGATTAGCTTAAACTAATCACCTGATGGCGTGGGCCCACCTGTCATAGACCCAGGGGAGGTCAAACCCCTGGTCAAACGACTCAATCCCGCCGGCGTTGAGTCGCCGGCGAGGACGAGGCGGCGGAGGCCTTCGGGTTTCTTGCTCCGGTGACCAAATGGCCGGCGGATGGCATCTACGGAATGCCCAGGCTCGCGCGCATCTAACAGGGCAAACGGGAGAAGCTAGGGCGGCCGTAATCCTCGCCGGCGTCGAGCTCAGCGGCTGCCGGACCTCGGGCGTTGGCGGGAACGGCGCTACGGTGCACAAGAGGGGAAACGGAAGGGCGCTGCGGCCTCCTGGGGTTGCGGTGAGCACGACGGTGGGCTCGGGAGCGAGCTGCGGTGGCTGTGGCCACGACCACGCCATGGCCGGCGGCGAGAAGCTCTCGGCCGCGGTGGATAACCTAGCTACGACGCGCGAACGACGAAACAGAGAGGGGGAAACGGACGGAGAGCTCACGTAGACCCTGTAGAGGTGGACGGCGAGCTTGAGGGAGGCTAGACGGGGGCGGATTTGACGGCGGCGATCCGCGGTGGCCGAGGAGGGGAACGGCGAAGCTGGCAGCATCCAGGGCTTCCAGAGGGCCGTGGATCGGTGGGGAGGAAGAGGGGGTCGAGGCGGAGCCTTTGAGCGCATCGGCGAGGCTAGGGGGTGGCGGTGGCCGCGAGG